>NC_064619.1:403584687-403906610 GCF_023898315.1 Schistocerca nitens | reverse complement strand
GTCATTACAGGTTTAGTCAACAAAGCATCTGGCTTGTGTTCTTGTATTAGAGTGTAATTCTGGTTTTCTTGAGTAATTATGGTATTTCTATTTTCTTTAATTAATTCAGTATAAATGTTATTTAAAAATTCTTGTGTTATTGAAGAAGAACCGTGCCAGATGCGTACGTTGAGTCACACTCCCACACACAGAACAGTTACTCTTGTGCTTGTTGTTGCGTTGGTTTTATAGTTGCTGGGGGCTTAATTAATTAACTGTGTTAATGAAAATTTCCATTTCATTCTTTGTTATTGTTCTAAGCAGTCAGATTGCGTAACAATAACAGTCAGGGCCAACCGTTACGAGACTTCGTAATCGGACAGACAGCTACTAAAGCAAAAAAAAAAAAAATTAAAATTATTTGCATTAATATTTTTATTAAGCCCCCATGCAGTAAGTAGATCTAAGTTCTAGGGGACTAATAACCTCGGCAGTCAAGTCCCATAGTGCTCAGAGCCATTTGAACCATTTTTTTCTGTGGTATCGGAATACCTCTTAATTTCTACGACGCAAATCAGTTATGTACAAATAGATATAGATTTTATTCTTCTGATAAGGGTCGGTTTTGTCATTTCGAAAGTTTACCATTTCCTGTATTCATTTGTGTATTAAGGCATTCATTTCTGCTGGCACAGGCTAATGAACAGGAATCTGAGCTGAAACAATGAGTCGTTATACCCGATCATCCCAAGTGTTTCCCAGAAATTTGAAGAAGTAGAGTAGTTATCTCACACATGAAAACAAGAGTGATCGTAGTGGGACAGATGACTAATGATTTCGTACCCAGATATGGTACTGGCTATTTCGCTGGGGAACCGTAGACGAATGTGAAACATTTTCTGCGTAAGTAAATCTTGCGGGTCGTCTGACCCCGCGCAGCACAACCGTAATAAATATTTGGCAGAGGTGCCACTCCTGCGGCGGAAGCACGCTCAGCACCCGTGCGTCGACGGCGGACGAACAAAAAAATGCTTAAAACAGTTGGGTGGCGGCAGGTTTGCGAGATAAACGATCCGCGTAAATCTACGCGTCGCCGTTGTGTTATTTGCTGACGCAATTAGGCTGCGCGTATTTATTCTCAGCGGCTGCTTTGTGGGCGTGGGCAGATTTAGCGCCGCCAGAGACCTCTGGTGGGCCGCTGGCGATACTCGCCAACCCTGCCGCGGGAGACCGTTAGGTCACTTCCACGTGAAAGCCTCGCTGTGCTCGGTGACAGCGCGCTGGAAATGTACCGCTGCCCCGCACTACGTTCACTGCGAGGTTTGAGTACAGGTGTTTGCAGTTGTTGTCGCCCAGCCTGAGTGGGCGATGAGGCAAATACGCAAGCGAATTGTACGGAAGGCTAGAACGACAGTCCGTGATAAAATAGTCGGGTGTTTGCGGTACCAGAAAATGAAAACAAGCTAGAAGGAGAAATTCAGTGCCAGTATAAACAGCGACTGGTCTGATTTACAAATATAGCCTATAACGATACTAGCTGCAGTGTTCAATATCTGCCAAACAAAGTGATTGGCCCTGTGCCTTGTTGATAGTCATAGTGAATGCAAGCCACACGGGACCGCAATCGCTTTAAATCGAATGGCGATGTGAATCACTGGGTGTAAGCGGTTTGCGAGGAATGAATACGTTTACACCTGTGGCATCAATAAAAATCAGGTTCTTGGCTTCTGGTTCTAACTTTTGCAAATAAACATAAATTTCATACAAAAATGTAGTAATATGAATTACATTATAGATTATACTTTGATTTCTTTTTAAATTAGAAATTGAAGTAATATATCTTTATCAGTGTTCGATAAATAGAACTGTAATATTTCTGTTAAGCTTCGTTAGGAACTAAATGATATTGTATTAGCATTTTTAATTCATTCCTTTAGGCAGATTTTGACAGACTTTATATTTTCCCTGTATGAGAAGATGAGTAGTTGCGCTATCTGTTGTTACATTGTGCAATAAATATCTCATCGTGTTTTTGGAGAATACGTGTTGTGTTGTCTCAGCTCGGTTTTCACTGTTTCAAGTAGGGCTGTGTTTGGGCACGATTCGAACTGTTCGAACAATTTACGTTACAGTTCGGTAAACTTGGAGATCGGCACGTAATCTAGTGACTTTTGTTGGTACCATATCTACAATCTGCCTTAGCGATTGTATGGCAGTGTGGATTTTAATAATAAAAATAACTGTGAAACATGGACTAAAATGTCGTATAGGATATATGTCATGTGTAACAGCGGCAACTAATCAGTAAATAAACAATTTCAAATCGTGCAGTTTGCAATTCTCGAGCTTTCGCTCGTTTCGTAATCTAGTGACGTCTGATGGTATTATCTCCCAGGAGGGTATTGTCGCTATATTTTATTCTCGCTATAGGAATTTTACCACAATATATTTCGTTTGTTAGGCATTTAATTTTTCATTAATTTTCTTTATTGTTTCAGCTGATTGCAGAAATTAGAATTAAATCGACCGAGAACTTTGAACTAAATCGGTAAAATACTTGTATTAAAAAATAAAGACTATGTCGGCCCAAATGATTACGATCGTGTAGAAATGTGAAGCAAACTTTTAGAGATTTTTGATAACGACCTTTCTTTTTTATACGTTACTTACGCAAATTTTCAAGTCAGATTGCGAAATCATATGTACATAGTGATCTTCCTCTTGTCTTGAAGATAAAATCCACAAAATGTCATCAAGATCTGAATAAATCTGTACATTTGTATGGGTTGCAAACGAATAAACAAACGAACCCTCTTTTTCATATGTAGACATAGACTGTGTGTTGAGTACTATAATGCTCAGTCAGATCGCGTATCGGATGATGCAACATTGTTTGCCATGTATGGGATACTACTTCACTAGAGGTTTGCATGCTACAATATCGGCATATAAAACATTTAAATTAAGAAATCAGTAACGGTATACCATCTTTGATCTTCATACTTATGTAGTTTTATAATGCTCTGTTTAAACACTGGAGAGCAAAACTTAAAGGCAAAAGTTAACTTTCGCATGTTGTGTCACTGCCAAGTAACAGAGTTCGGTGAAACTTTGATCACACGCAGAAAGAAATGCTACAGTACAGTACAGAAGATAGTTGAAAGAAATGAGTTGTGAGAAGAACATAAACGGCACTTTTATTCAAAGGTAGTAATACCGGTTTATGATAGGCCCCTGGACGTTACAAGACGCGGGACTTTGTTTGTAATGATTCTATGATTACCACAGACAGCAATGCATGCTCTGCAATGTCCTTCCATGCGGGCTATATGGTTCGTAAGAGTTCTTGTGGAAGGGCCTTCCATTTCTCCACCATTGCAGCTGAAAATCGCTGGATGGTCGTTGGTGCATGTGGACGTGCCGCAGTACGTCTCTCCAAAGAACCCCACATGTGCTCGATAAGATTTAAGTCGGGGGAACGGACGGGCCAAACCATTCACCGAATGTCCTCTCGTCCCAAGAGCTTCACCACCCGTGCAGTTCGATGCTACTGCGCATTGTCAACCACAAAATTAAGTCAGAGCCAAATGATAGTAAGTTCAACATTGCAGCCCAGTCAGCAATCGTGGTAATCTAATTTATAAGAAACTATCAGCCTGGACTGCGGTAATGAAACCAACCTTTATCTAGGTTTCAGCCCAAATAATTGAGCCTTCTTCAGAAGATATATCTGAATCTATAATTTGTCTAAGAGGGCATGGTCTGGAAATAAAACTAAAACATACTGAGTAGGCGTAGTCACATTTTAAAAATGCTGTACGTAAGTACTAAGTCAACACCATGGCTTAACTTAAGCTCTGGCGTGCACCTCGTCTCCATGGACGCCGTGCGGTGGGCCTAGGGAGCTCATTTGAAACTAAGTAGGACTATGTAGGCTCAATTATTTGGTTTCATTACAGCAATCGAGGCTGATAGTTTCTTATATTTTAGAGCCAAATGAACCCCTGAAAAGATGCACATGGGTAAGTAGTTCGGAGTCATAATGAGTTGGCCGGTGAGTGTACCGTGTTCACTGATATGGAGGTCAGTACATCCAAGCGAAGTTATGTCTCTGCTCACCGTAATACATGGACCACGAAAATCATCACGTTCGACAGTGCTGCGTTTCGTGTTGCCACCTCACACCATACAGGGTGAAAAGTATTTAAACCGACAAACTCTGGAAGGTTGTAGGGGACATCAAAACAAATATTTTTCCCTAATGTCATTTTTTCCCAAGAGGCGTATTTAAACCGTTAGAGGAAGATTTCTCTGGCAGCAAATTAATTAAACCAACAAACACTTTTCCATTTTCGTATGACCAACAGACAACACATTAACACAACCCAATTTCAGTTACAGTATATTTTCAAAAATGTCTCCATTGACAAGTAAACAAAGATTACACTGTCGGATCATGTTCTGTCTGACACGGGGAAAAACATCAGGAGTGTCCTGAATTGTTCCCCACACAAAAAAGTGGGGATCGAGCAGGCCATCGTACAGGACAACCTCTGCCAATCCACGTGCCTGGGAAACATCGGTTCAGGAATCGACGCAAACGACGACTGAAATGTGCCGGCGCCCCGTCATGTTGGAACCACATGCGTTGTCTTGTAGGGAGCGGAACGTTTTCCATCAATTCTGGCAATGCTCTAGCGACAAAATTGAAATAGTGCCTACCATTTAATGGCCTAGGTAGCAGATACAGCCCAATTAAACAGTCCCCAACAACACCGACCCACACATTAACGAAGAACCACACTTAATGAACGCTAGTAACTGTGGCATGCGGGTTATCCTCACTCCAAACATGGGAATTGTGCATGTTGAATATTCCATCACGCCCGAACGTTGCTTCATTGGTAAACAACACAGAGGATAGAAATGTTGTCTTGTGACAGCCAGAGCGAGAGCACCAGCAGCAGCGAGTACTGTTTGTATAAAGCGTTTATTTTGCATTTTGTTTACGACCTTCCACTAAGGAAGGGATTCTATTAGTGTTTATCTGCTCTGCATAGTAACTAACAGTTCTTGACAAAACTTTACGTAGTTTTCGTGTTAGATTTCTTAGTGTTTTCTTGATCGTTTAGAACAGAAAGCGCCCTAAAACCGTCTTTTGTTTGTTTCGCGGCCGTTAGCCACTAGTCACTTGAATCAGCAGTTGTCTTGTGACAGCCAGAGCGAGAGCACCAGCAGCAGCGAGTACTGTTTGTATAAAGCGTTTATTTTGCATTTTGTTTACGACCTTCCACTAAGGAAGGGATTCTATTAGTGTTTATCTGCTCTGCATAGTAACTAACAGTTCTTGATAAAACTTTACGTAGTTTTCGTGTTAGATTTCTTAGTGTTTTCTTGATCGTTTAGAACAGAAAGCGCCCTAAAACCGTCTTTTGTTTGTTTCGCGGCCGTTAGCCACTAGTCACTTGAATCAGCAGTTGTCTTGTGACAGCCAGAGCGAGAGCACCAGCAGCAGCGAGTACTGTTTGTATAAAGCGTTTATTTTGCATTTTGTTTACGACCTTCCACTAAGGAAGGGATTCTATTAGTGTTTATCTGCTCTGCATAGTAACTAACAGTTCTTGATAAAACTTTACGTAGTTTTCGTGTTAGATTTCTTAGTGTTTTCTTGATCGTTTAGAACAGAAAGCGCCCTAAAACCGTCTTTTGTTTGTTTCGCGGCCGTTAGCCACTAGTCACTTGAATCAGCAGTTGTCTTGTGACAGCCAGAGCGAGAGCACCAGCAGCAGCGAGTACTGTTTGTATAAAGCGTTTATTTTGCATTTTGTTTACGACCTTCCACTAAGGAAGGGATTCTATTAGTGTTTATCTGCTCTGCATAGTAACTAACAGTTCTTGATAAAACTTTACGTAGTTTTCGTGTTAGATTTCTTAGTGTTTTCTTGATCGTTTAGAACAGAAAGCGCCCTAAAACCGTCTTTTGTTTGTTTCGCGGCCGTTAGCCACTAGTCACTTGAATCAGCAGTTGTCTTGTGACAGCCAGAGCGAGAGCACCAGCAGCAGCGAGTACTGTTTGTATAAAGCGTTTATTTTGCATTTTGTTTACGACCTTCCACTAAGGAAGGGATTCTATTTGTGTTTATCTGCTCTGCATAGAAACTAACAGTTCTTGATCGTTAGGAGAGAAATTTATTTTGTACATATTTGCTGCGCTTAGCTTTTAAATAGTTTTTCTGGGAAAACCTAGCGTAGTTTTCGCGTCTCGTATTTCAGTGAGTGTTTCTTGATTATCAGAGTAGCTCATCAGAAGATTATCTTGGGAATTTGTCACCGTATAGAGTAGGGTAAACATAGTCATGTGTAGGGACTGTGGTTGTTGTGAGCGGACGCAAGGAGAATTGGCCACTCTTCGGGGGCAGGTGGAGGCTTTGTCTGTTAGGCTCATCGAGCTCGAGGCGCAGGCGTCGGCTCGTAGTGGCGTTGGGGCAACTGTGGTGAGACCTATGCCTACTTCGGTGGCCTTGGAATCACATGGAACCCCTGATGTCGCTGCGTCTTCCGGCAGTTAGCATCTTACCGGTCAGCCATCACTCCAGGGTGAATGGCGGACAGTGGTGGGCTCGCGCGTGCCTGGCCGAAAGGCGAAGGTGGGATCTGGCCGCGTGGCAGCTGCCTTACCCCTTTCCAACAGGTACGGGGTGCTTCCTAGTGGTGATGACATCGTTTCCGAGCCACCACAGGATGCCTCGCCTGTTGGGCCAGTGGCCGATTCTCCGGCAAGGTCCCGACAGTCACAGAGGGCGGGCCTATTAGTTATAGGGAGCTCCAACGTTAGGCGGGTTATGGAGCCCCTCAGGAAAATAGCGGGTAGGTCGGGGAAGAATGCCAGTGTGCACTCGGTGTGCTTGCCGGGGGGTCTCGTCCGTAATGTGGAGGAGGCCCTTCCGGCAGCTATTGAACGCACTGGGTGTGACCGGCTGCAGATAGTAGCACATGTCGGAACGAATGACGCCTGCCGCTTGGGTTCTGAGGCCATCCTTGGTTCCTTCCGGCGGCTGGCTGATTTGGTGAAGACAACCAGCATCGCACGCGGAGTGCAAGCTGAGCTTAATATCTGCAGCATAGTGCCCAGAGTCGATCGCGGTCCTCTGGTTTGGAGCCGTGTGGAGGGTCTAAACCAGAGGCTCAGACGACTCTGCGACTATAATGGTTGCAAATTCATCGACCTCCGTTATTGGGTGGAGAACTGTAGGGCCCCCCTAGACAGGTCAGGCGTGCACTACACACCGGAAGCAGCTACTAGGGTAGCAGAGTACGTGTGGCGTGCACACGGGGGTTTTTTAGGTTAGAGGGACCCCCCCTTGGGCGAAACGATAAAATACCTGACGGCTTACCAGAGAGAACATCATCATCGTTGATAAAGAACGTCCGTCCTCAGAGACCAAAAACAGGAAAAGTTAACGTAATATTGGTAAACTGCAGGAGTATCCAGGGCAAGGTTCCTGAATTAGTATCGCTTATTGAAGGAAATAGTGCGCATATAGTATTAGGAACGGAAAGTTGGTTAAAACCGGAAGTGAACAGTAACGAAATCCTAGACACAGAATGGAATATATACCGCAAGGATAGGATAAACGCCAATGGTGGAGGAGTATTTATAGCAGTAAAGAATTCAATAATATCCAGTGAAGTTATTAGCGAATGCGAATGTGAAATAATCTGGGTTAAGTTAAGTATCAAAGGTGGGTCAGATATGATAGTCGAATGCTTCTATAGACCACCTGCATCAGCAACCGTAGTAGTTGAGCGCCTCAGAGAGAACCTGCAGAACGTCGTGAAGAAGTTTCGTGATCATACTATTGTAATAGGGGGAGACTTCAATCTACCAGGTATAGAATGGGATAGTCACACAATCAGAACTGGAGCCTGGGACAGAGACTCTTGTGACATTATCCTGACTGCCTTGTCCGAGAATTACTTCGAGCAGATAGTTAGAGAACCAACTCGTGAAGCTAACGTTTTAGACCCCATAGCAACAAATAGACCGGAACTTTTCGACTCCGTGAATGTAGAAGAGGGTATCAGTGATCATAAGTCAGTGGTTGCAACAATGACTACAAGTGTAATAAGAAATGCCAAGAAAGGAAGGAAAATATATTTGCTTAACAAGAGTGATAGGGCACAAATCGCAGAATATCTGAGTGACCACCATCAAACGTTCATTTCTGAGGAAGAGGATGTGGAACAAAAATGGAAAAAATTCAGAAACATCGTCCAGTACGCCTTAGATAAGTTCGTACCGACTAAGGTCCAAAGCGAGGGGAAAGATCCACCGTGGTATAACAATCATGTACGAAAGGTACTACGGAAACAAAGAAAGCTTCATCATAGGTTTAAGAGTAGTCGAATCATAGCTGATAAGGAAAAGCTGAACGAAGCGAAAAAGAGCGTAAAGAGAGCAATGAGAGAAGCATTCAACGAATTCGAACATAAAACATTGGCAAACAATCTAAACAAGAACCCTAAAAAGTTTTGGTCATATGTAGAATCGGTAAGCGGATCTAAATCCCCTATTCAGTCACTCGTTGACCACGATGGCACCGAAACAGAGGACGACCGAAGAAAGGCAGAAATACTGAATTCAGTGTTCCGAAACTGTTTCACTGCGGAAAATCGTAACACGGTCCCTGACTTCAGCCGTCGCACGGACGCCAAAATGGAAAATATTGAAATAAACGATATCGGAATTGAAAAACAACTGCTATCACTTAGTAGCGGAAAAGCATCCGGACCAGACGAGATACCCGTAAGATTCTACAGTGATTATGCTAAAGAACTTGCCCCCTTTCTATCAGCAATTTATCGTAGATCTCTGGAAGAACGTAAAGTACCTAGCGACTGGAAGAAAGCGCAGGTCGTTCCCATTTTCAAGAAGGGTCATAAATCAGATGCGAATAATTATAGGCCTATTTCGCTTACGTCAATCTGTTGTAGAATAATGGAACATGTTTTATGTTCTCGTATTATGACGTTCTTAGATAATACAAATCTCCTTCATCATAACCAACATGGATTCCGCAAACAGAGATCATGTGAAACTCAGCTCGCCCTATTTGTCCAAGAAATTCACAGTGCCGTAGACACTGGCGAGCAGATTGATGCCGTATTCCTGGACTTCAGGAAGGCATTTGATACGGTTCCGCACTTACGTTTAGTGAAAAAAATACGAGCAGGTTTGTGATTGGATTCAGGATTTCCTAGAAGAAAGAACACAACATGTCATTCTTAACGGTTCAAAATCTGCAGATGTAGAGGTAATTTCGGGAGTACCGCAAGGAAGCGTGATAGGACCTTTATTGTTTACAATATACATAAATGACTTAGTTGACAACATCGGTAGCTCCGTGAGGCTATTTGCAGATGACACGGTTGTCTACAAGAAAGTAGCAACATCAGAAGACTCGTACGTACTCCAGGAAGACCTGCAGAGGATTAATGAATGGTGCGACAGCTGGCAGCTTTCCCTAAACGTAGATAAATGTAATATAATGCGCATACATAGGGGCAGAAATCCAGTACGATTATGCCATAGGTGGTAAATCATTGGAAGCGGTAACGACCGTAAAATACTTAGGAGTTACTATCCGGAGCGATCTGAAGTGGAATGATCACATAAAACAAATAGTGGGAAAAGCAGGCGCCAGGTTGAGATTCATAGGAAGAATTCTAAGAAAATGTGACTCATTGACGAAAGAAGTAGCTTACAAAACGCTTGTTCGTCCGATTCTTGAGTATTGCTCATCAGTATGGGACCCTTACCAGGTTGGATTAATAGAAGAGATAGACATGATCCAGCGAAAAGCAGCGCGATTCGTCATGGGGACATTTAGTCAGCGCGAGAGCGTTACGGAGATGCTGAACAAGCTCCAGTGGCGGACACTTCAAGAAAGGCGTTACCCAATACGGAGAGGTTTATTATCGAAATTACGAGAGAGCACATTCCGGGAAGAGATGGGCAACATATTACTACCGCCCACATATATCTCGCGTAATGATCACAACGAAAAGATCCGAGAAATTAGAGCAAATACGGAGACTTACAAGCAGTCGTTCTTCCCACGCACAATTCGTGAATGGAACAGGGAAGGGGGGATCAGATAGTGGTACAATAAGTACCCTCCGCCACACACCGTAAGGTGGCTCGCGGAGTATAGATGTAGATGTAGATGTAGATGTAGGATGCATTTCACACTGTTCCAGGTACCACTGCGAAAACTGTGCTCTGGATGGATAATCAACTGGTTCCAGGCTGTGGACACGCTGTGAGTGAAATTGACTTAACAATTGCTCGCGAAGGACTGTTCTTACACTCGTCTGATTCGTCCCCATTTTACGTGCAATTGCACGAGTGCTGATTGAAGGATCCCGCTCCACATGCTGCAAGACTGCTTCCTCAAATTGCAGCGTTCTTACCGTGCGACGGCGTCCCTGTCCAGGTAATCTGCTAAATGATCCAGAATCACGCAGACATTGGTACACAGCAGCAAAGGTCGTATGATGCGGGATACGGCGATTACGATATTGTTGTTGATAAATCCGCTGTGCAGCTCGTCCGTTGTGGTCCGCTACGTAGTACGCACCAACCATATCATTGTACTCACTCCAAGTGTATCGCTCCATTAGTAAACAGAGACAATGCACTAATACACTGGTGGACAGCAGTTTCCTACAACTGAAGAGCGTAATACGGCCTCCACCGGTTTAAATAATCCTCATAGGGAAAAATGACATAAGGGAAAAATATTTGTTTCGATGTCCCCTACAACCTCCCATAGTTTGTCGGTTTAAATGCTTTTCACCCTGTGTAAGGGTTCGTCCAGAATCACCACTCAAACTGAACCTGCTCTCATACGAGAAAATCATGCGACCCCACTCCTCGTCAATCCAGTCCTTACTATCTCGGCATCACTGCAAACGCTGCCGCCTATGTGCGGTTGTCAGCTGAACACGATGTACTGGTCATCGGCAAAGCGACCATCGTAACGGAGTCGCCGAACCACTGTGGAGAGCGGGACAGCGTGCCGTGTGGTCCTGCTAAATGTGGCTGCAGTTGCACCCGCTATTTGAGATGGGTCCCTTCTTGCCTGTTACACAATACAGGGGATATAAAAAAGAATCATCCGGTTTAAAAAAAAAAAGTCATAACTATTGCGTTATTTGAGATATGTGAGTGAACAACGTACTGTTGGAAAGAGCGAACTCTCGAGTTTTACATGGTTCCCGCTAGGTAGGATCAGTGTGCACTCACATCAGTTCTAGCCAAAATGGTGTCAGGACAACAGAATGCGGTTTGTGTTCTACGTTTTGCGCAGGGCGGGTCAGTAGTAACTGTTCAGCGTGAGTGTCGTACTAGGCATGGTGTGGATCCTCCTACAACACAGAGCATTAGACGATAGCATGAACAATTCCGAGAAGCAGGTTGTTCGCATAAAGGTAAATCGCCGGGCCGTCCCAGAGTGTCTGACACAGACGTCGAACGCATCCGCTGTAGTTTCACAAGGAGTCCGCAGAAATCCATTCGCCTTGCAGCTCGACAGCTTAACATGCCTCCGGTGTCCGTCTGGCATGTGTTGCGTCGACGTTCACACATGAAACCATACAAGATTCAGCTACTACGAGCTCTTCGTAAAGGTGACAAACAAAAACGTGTGGCGTTCAGTAATTTCGTTCCTGGCAAGATAGAGGATGACAGTTTTCTTCCACGCTTAGTGTTTAGTGACGAGGCAACATTCCAGTTAAATGGAAAGGTGAACCGTCATAATGTGAGAATATTGGGTACGGAACAACCACAGGAAGCTGTACAATATGAGAGGGATTCTCCAAAATTTAATGTGTTTTGTGCGGTTTCACGGAAAAAGGTGTATGGTCCATTTTTCTTTGTCGAGACCACTGTTACAGGAAGCAGATATCTCGATATGCTAGAGAACTTCCTTTTCTCACAGTTGGAGACTGACTCTAACGACTTCTTCCACACTGGCATCTGGAAGTGCCGGAATTTTTAAATCAAAGGATTACTGAATGATGGATTGGTCGCACTGGACCAAATGATTCAACCTTTCATTACTGACTTCTAAGGTCATTGGACCTGACTGTTCGTGATTATTTATTTGTGGGGGTTTATAAGACTCTGTTTATGTGCCTCTGATACCAATGACAATGAATAAACTGAGACATAACAGCAGCAGTGGAAGCTGTAACTCAAGACATGCTCGCTGTAGTGTGGGAACAATTTGAATTCCGCATTGACGTATGCTGTGCATCTCAAGGGGGCATATCGAATACCTACGAAAAGGTATGAAAAAACGTTTTTGAGATTCCCGTTCACCAAGAAACAATATTCATTGTGTATGTTTATTAGTTTCAGAAATATGGAAGTGCCAATTTGGATGATTCTTTTTGGTACATCCTGTATAGTGGTGATGTGCTCCTGTAATTGACTGTGGTCGCCTACCTCCTCTCTTTCAGGCAGCAACACTCCTCATGCACATGAATCAATGCTGTGAGCAATATCAAACTCTTGGACTACACTCGACACACTTCGACCTTTTACAAGTTTCCCGATGCTGCTTACCCATGTGAAGTCGCCATGTTGTAATGAAGTAAGCCACCACAGTACACAGTGCAACCACACGCTACTTGACACACCCTGTTTTTCCCGTTCTTTCAGTTGGCTCCTATTGTGGGACGAGCACCATTTGGCGCTACAGCCGCGTTGAGCTCACCACAGGTGCCGTCCAACTTTCTGTGCGCGACTAGGGGACCTCTGGCAACATGCTCCCAGAAGCTCATGCATTTTTACCAGGTAGTTAATATGTTACGTTATTTTATCTGTGTCGTCCAGAAGTTTTGTGGGCAGTGTATCCTCAAGAGTTAATAAAGGAAAGAAAGGTAATGTCTTTACTAGTACCCAAAAAACTGTTGAGATTAAGTTCCGTGCACTGTTAAAAACAGGAGTGTTAAATTGTATTTATATGGTTGTTGATCATTTTGAAGAAAGAGATGCATTATATAAATACATTATATGAAAATTATCAACATTTTAAAATCATACGTTACGATGACAAGTTATGTCTGGTATTGGATTTTTGCGGTGGGTAAACTAATACCGCCATGTATGATAACAGCGTGTTTATAGATGATGAGCGTGAACCTATTTTCACGGTAAATCAACACCGCCAAACTGCGCACCTTTGTGCCACAGGCTTCAAAATAACCGGAGCAACAAGCTCGAATAAATTATGAAGATTGTGACATTAGGGTTGGAACTTTATTTATGGCAAATAAATTCTTTAGGTCTGTTCATGCAGTGCTGAAAGAGTGAGCTTGAAGATATTACTCAAGCGGTTCGACTTTGTCAAGAACATCGGGGTAGAAGAGAAGTACTGTGTTTTCTGTTTTGCTTGAAAAACGACGCGGTTGATGGCGCGGAGCTCATGTGAGGCGTGGCGGCACATGCTGATTCCAGCCAAGAATTTGATCGGGTGGACACAAACCTTGTGAGAGTAGGCTTGCGGTAGTAGATAGGCAGTGTGGGTTCGTGCATACTCTGCATTGTTTCCAAATTTACGATGACTGCATCAGTGATGCAATCAATGACATCATGGACTGTTGGGGGATTTACCCCTACTTCCTATCACCCCTCTGACATAGCCGATTGTCTCACGTATAAAATGGACGAAAATTTTAAAAAAATGGCGAAAATTCAAAAATTTGTAGGAAATTCGAAACTGGCCAAACTTTGTTAATGGGTTCGCTATCATGCATTCTCCAATGACATCACTGTGCAAGCAGATCAGTTGTGCTAAGCACAGAATCCAAGGTGGTCAACTTGGGATACTGGCACAGTCCCTATGGCATCAGAAGCCAGGATGCTAGGACAGGGAGGTAACTGGTCTTCTGACCTACTTCACATGGTTTCTCCAAGCTGTTAAGCACTGTTCTGTGTACGGCTATTTATAGCAGTCAGTTACTTACAAAATTCCAAGGTTTCCCCCTCTCACATCACCATTTAAATCGTTGTAAGCCTAAGTTCAAAATGACCAACACACAACTTATATAACATTGTGTTGTTTAAATTCAAAACCGTAAATCCAGTTTTCCCCTACACCTATACACACATTTAACTCGGCCCCTATTCTGGTCGATGGCGCCACAGCTGTGGCTGTCGCTGACGGCTCGGCTTATGTGCTTAAATAAAGATGCAACTGTTCAAATCCTATTCCTACTGAACGTGAGAGTGACAACCAATGGGCTGCATCAGTGGACTATTCAGTTTTGAACTTAGACCAAGTGCTCTAGCTCTGACGGCCTGCATGCTTTCCACAATTTTAAAATTGGGTTAAGAGTATTTTATCACCAATTAGATCTGGTAAATGTTTAAACTGTAACAGCAGAATGATTGGGGGGGGGGGGAATGTTTAAACATAACATGTGCTATGTTTGGGGTACAGAGTTGTTGATTCCTGTGTTGATTATGATATCAGTGATGAAATTTCGCTTTTGCATCAAATTATAAATGAGTGTAGTTGAACAGTCAGAGTAGGGTGAAAGGAGAATTGAAAAGATGAGATCAACTAAGAAGTAGAGGATGATAGTGTCTCGTCACCTCGAATCTAAACTAGAGAAATGGATGGTGGTTTGTACCAGCTTATATTTGCACAATTTAACCAGTTGGCATATTGTGCTCCGTGCACGCATTCAGCCCAGTGCTTTTGTGTGATGTGTCTGTTGAGATTGCGCTTGATTAGCCTTTTGATGCAAGAATTAGATGCACCTAATGATTAAGAAGGACATGAACAGCAGCAACGAGTTCTGACTGGGAATCTCAGGCGGAAGGGAACTATGTTTATTGAGCATGTCTGTGACTCTGTCAGACTCAGGTCTTTGTAAGAGAATTTTTCTGTTTGTATCAAACAGATGAAAACTCTTTGATCATATTTAAAATTCTTTTTTATGGTATAGTTGTATTATCTCATTTTGCTGGTTTTTGGTACGCTACTGGTCAGCACATAGTGACGCAAACTACGGTAAATATGAGGGAGATCCAGAGTAGCGGTTCACTATTTTCGTATGTTTACTTTATGTTGCTGAAAAGAGACGTTGGTGTCACAGTAGAATTTTATTTTCTCGTATTCTGTTACCCATTGTATGAGTGTTGTATTTGTGTGATTCAGTGATAAATTCTAAGCGAGGTTAACTATTTTATTGATCTTTTTAATCTTCACTATACAATGAGGACTACTGAAAGGCAAAGAAACCAATATTGTAGGTGAGGGGAGAGTAGATGGGAATGAACGAGAGGGTATTCCTAATTTAGAGAATAAGCAGAAGTAGCTGAAGATAAAATTCGTAAAGGTGCAAATGAGAACCCGAGGACTCAACTGAATGGAAATGCGATCGGGTCTAATGAGATTTCCAGTGTATGGGCAACGTCATATCAAATCTTACCACACTTGGAGATGCTCAACTGAACCAACCTATCACATAATCGGCAAAACTCTTTGGAGGAGAGGACAGGATTGTTGTATTAATCAGGTTAATGGAAAAAATGTGTGAGGATACGAAAGGAATGTTGGACAAGCAGAGTAAAGAAACAAACGAGATATTAAGTATGCAGAGTGATGAAACAAAAAAAAATCAGGGGACGAGAGAGATATTGAATAGGTAGGAGGCCCGTTTGCTCGAAAATGGCACCCAACTGGAACATATCCCGATAATGCAGCAGTAAATAATGTGGAACACTGACAGGAGAGGAAGAAGAGTGGTGTAGAGAACACAGAAAAACATATAAATGAGGTAGAGGACAGGGTAAATGAGATGTTGGATGAGATTAAAAATCAGCTGCGTGAAGCAACAGAACAGCTCAAGACAATAACCATGAGATAATCGAGCATTGAGTCAGGAATGCGCGTGAAGGGGCGCATGGTGTACGTCGTTACCAGTAATGGAAACTGCCGAAATGCAATTGCTTCTAAAGTTCAAACAGTGAAAAGAAGGGCTAAATCAATAACGGAGCAGGAGGTGTGAGGATTTGGTTAATGATTATGGAGACTTCAAGGCAAAGTTCACACATGTGTTAAGCTGGTGAGAAGGTGCGACTGGCATGCATGATTGTCGCAGATAACTATGCATGTGAAACAGGTCTGGAAACAAGTCACGGATGGGAACGTTCTTCTGCCTCACCTGAGTATAAGGAAGAACATGATCAGGCATCCAACAGTCGAGAGGACAAGAAGAGGAATTATTTGACTAGATGCCCTGCCTTTCAGTGGCAACGGCCTTGCCACAGTGGGTACACCGGTTCCCGTGAGATCACCGAAGTTAAGCGCTGTCGGGCGTGGCCGGAACTTGGATGGGTGACCATCCAGCCGCCATGAGCTGTTGCCATTTTTCGGGGTGCACTCAGCCTCGTGATGCCAATTGAGGAGCTACTCGACGGAATAGAAGCGGCTTCGGTCAAGAATATCATCATAACGACCGAGAGAGCGGTGTGCTGACACCACGCCCCTCCTATCTGCATCCTACTCTGAGGATGACACGGCGGTCGGATGGTCCCGGTAGGCCACTTGTGGCCTGAAGACGGAGTGCATCCATTCAGTGTGAAAATTCCAAGTTTTTAGTAGTAAAGGGGATAGATTATACCAGAAGGCTTGGACTGAGTAGTTTGACCGCTCTTTACGCCCTTGTGGCCTCTGAGAAGCTACTTGCAAATTCTGTATGTCTACCTTCATCGTGAAGCAGCAATGAGGATACTACCACAACATGATGATGGGATTGAATCTAGGAGAATCTGATTCCCATAGTACGGTGAAATTTTTAGAAGAAATATTAAAGAAGAATCAGTTCCTCGATGCCTCATTCAGCTCTTCAGAAATCACAAGGTCGCGTTTCTCCAATTAATCTGAGATAACAGGGAAACAGAAGCTTAAGTTTTGGGTAACACGCATAACACAAGGGTCAACATGGCAACAGCAGGGAGAGTCGCTGGAAAGCTCCCCGGACTAGGAATGAGAGTGGTACCTTCAGTAAGTGGGACATGTTTGGAGGGTGTGAAGGGAGTGGGCACATTAAACTGTGTGGTAGTTGCAATAGTCAGCTTGGTGTATCTAGTGATTATATTTTGTTTTATCCAATAATATTCTCTTTGAAGAAGTAGTAGTGTTATTCCCGCTCCTCCTCTAAGTGGTTATGAGCAATGATATGGGTAGAGGAGACAGTATGGATGTTTCCATGTGTGTAAAATATCTGGTCGTTGAGTGGAGTGATGGTGGTGTTTATCAATTTGGGTTGATGAGACAAGTTGCCGAATAAAGTGTGCAATCTGACAAGTGCATTGTCTAGCTGATTAATAGCTGCATGTACTCTGTTTATTTCTAGTTAGGTTTAATCTTTGTTATGTTTCTTTTAAGTGCTTATCATGGCCATGATATTTGTACTTCTATCTCTTTATCTTTTATATTTTATATCGTTTTGTTCGTTACAATTTATGTCTGCTTAGTTGGGTAAGATGTTCACGGAACGAGTTCTGGCTTGTTGTAGTTATTGGGTGGTCAAACGATGTACTTTTTTCCTTGTGTCTGTATGTTATTTGGTTGTATCTGCAGGGGCTGAATATTACTTACTACAGATTCACTGTCGTGTTTATTGTTATAATGTTTTCTCCGCTAAACTGGTACTTTCTGTTTTTTACAAACTGAAAGCAATGATGTTTTGACAAAAATACATTCTCCTTTTTTTTTAAAGAAAGCTGGCAGGCGGCTGTGGCGTTCGCTGTTTTATTCAGTGGTTTGGTATTTAACTAATTCGTAAATTAAAATGATAATCTTATTTTATTACATTGAGTAGTTACTAAATAATTTTTCTCCCGGCTAAAGAATTGGTCAAGTTGCTAAAGAACTCCAAGTTAACGTTGTGTTAATGTGTTGTCTGTAAGTTGTATAGGTGTCACTAAATCACAGCTCATACAACAGATTCTGTACAACTATTGATTATGATGGAAGCAGTTATCTTCAGCAAAATGATCATAAAAACCACCGAATATCAGCCGCGCACAACACTGACGTATGTTACCTGAAACAATATTCTTCGCAACTCGTGCGTAATTAATTTCGGCTCCATACATCAGCTAGAAAAGTTTGTTATAAGGATCGCGCTATGAGCACAGCTTTTAAAGAACCAATCTGATTCGAATTATTTTCATTAAAATGAGTTCGGAACCCCCGGTGCACATTTATTTTTACACATTTGTATTACCTTCGGCATTTATGTCTGCAGAGTTGCGTAATTTGAGTTTGCCGCTGAGATAATTGTTAAGATCGCGGTAGACAATTGATAGAGACTTTGTATTGTTAGAGCAAATAAGATTAAACTCTACTTTCGCATTGTGCACTATTTAGACTTCATCAAGGAAACATTTGATTTTTTTCTAAGGAAAACACAGACAAAAACGCGATACAAATCGCTATCATCAATGGCTGCGCTCCTTGCAGCGGAAAGAAATAATTAACACAGATAATGCTTACTGAGAGAAGAATTAAAGTTACAAATATTTATTCACTCAAATTTATAATAATAATGAACTCTATTCTCAAGTAATAATTAACATATAATTACAATTTCTTAACAGGCCTCATATTGATATGCGTCCGCAACCTACAAAAGCCAACCAACAAAAGGTAAAAACAAAGAAAGATAAACGCAGATCATAAAAGGAATTTACAATTATCATTGTCTTTGTATGATACATATCGATATGACCAATTACATCATAAAATATTATATAAATAATTAATATTTATCATCGTTTTCACTGTTTTTTCATATGTCGGATAGATAACGTTTATAACTATTAGAGGCATAATTTCCTCTCGTCGCACTGTAGCTAAAATTTATGTCGTGGATGTTACATTGTCCCTTGGGCTGAGAAAAAAAATTAGTTTCTCTATTGTATATTTTTTTATCAGTCCATGTAATCCACGTAGATTTGCTACTCTCAAGATGTTCAGTTTCAATGTTGTTTTAGACATGGTAAAATTATAGTTTAATCGAGTACTTTAAATGACTTCAGTGACTGTATTATCTCGGAAGTTGCTGCGGATACTTCCCGGAATATCTTATCCCCCCCCCCCCCCATTTGGGTTCACTGGACTCGGAAAACCGGGAATAAAACCGTCCAAGTGGCTTCAAGAAAATACAGACACCTACTTTTAACAGTCAGGCTTGACATGAGTGTAATAAAATATGCTGGAAAATTCAAATTTATGACTTTGTTGTAAGCATCTGAGATAATGAATGTTTTTTCATGATGGTATATCATAACAATTTAGAAAGTTAATGTCATAACAATTTACCGCTGACGTCGTAAGACTGCCCCCGTGTCGAGCCGTTGGACCGCAGACAGGTAGTGGCTGCTGCTGGACCGCCCCCGGCCGAGTCGGTGGGGCGGCGGCTGCCGTCGGCTGTATCGTGGTTTGGATCTGCTGCTGGCTAGAGGTTGCGCTACAGCAGGTCTTGCTTCTCCTTTCCCCCGTCCCTCAGTTTAAGATGGGTACATGAAATGTCAAAATATAAGCATCAGTGACAAGATAATTAGTATTTTCATCCTGTGGAAAAGTTTATTAGTGTCCATTTCACTCGCATTCACACGGATGGAATTAGACTCTTTTTGGAGTATGTTCTGTATTTTGACACTGTTCAACACAATGTAGTGATTCACATGTAAGTTTATCACAATATGCACATTTTGAACACTGCACCGTTAATCATACAAGTGTCCGTAGTGTGCTTCGTTTGCTTAAGCGGAATGTAAATACACTCCTGGAAACTGAAATAAGAACACCGTGAATTCATTGTCCCAGGAAGGGGAAACTTCATTGACACATTCCTGGGGGCAGATACATCACATGATCACACTGACAGAACCACAGGCACATAGACACAGGCAACAGAGCATGCACAATGTCGGCACTAGTACAGTGTATATCCACCTTTCGCAGCAATGCAGGCTGCTATTCTCCCATGGAGACGATCGTAGAGATGCTGGATGTAGTCCTGTGGAACGGCTTGCCATGCCATTTCCACCTGGCGCCTCGGTTGGACCAGCGTTCGTGCTGGACGTGCAAACCGCGTGAGACGACGCTTCATCCAGTCCCAAACATGCTCAATGGGGGACAGATCCGGAGATCTTGCTGGCCAGGGTAGTTGACTTACACCTTCTAGAGCACGTTGGGTGGCACGTGATACATGCGGACGTGCATTGTCCTGTTGGAACAGCAAGTTCCCTTGCCGGTCTAGGAATGGTAGAACGATGGGTTCGATGACGGTTTGGATGTACCGTGCACTATTCAGTGTCCCCTCGACGATCACCAGTGGTGTACGGCCAGTGTAGGAGATCGCTCCCCACACCATGATGCCGGGTGTTGGCCCTGTGTGCCTCAGTCGTATGCAGTCCTGATTGTGGCGCTCACCTGCACGGCGCCAAACACGCATACGACCATCATTGGCACCAAGGCAGAAGCGACTCTCATCGCTGAAGACGACACGTCTCCATTCGTCCCTCCATTCACGCCTGTCGCGACACCACTGGAGGCGGGCTGCACGATGTTGGGGCGTGAGCGGAAGACGGCCTAACGGTGTGCGGGACCGTAGCCCAGCTTCATGGAGACGGTTGAGAATGGTCCTCGCCGATACCCCAGGAGCAACAGTGTCCCTAATTTGCTGGGAAGTGGTGGTGCGGTCCCCTACGGCACTGCGTAGGATCCTACGGTCTTGGCGTGCATCCGTGCGTCGCTGCGGTCCGGTCCCAGGACAACGGGCACGTGCACCTTCCGCTGACCACTGGCGACAACATCGATGTACTGTGGAGACCTCACGCCCCACGTGTTGAGCAATTAGGCGGTACGTCCACCCGGCCTCCCGCATGCCCACTATACGCCCTCGCTCAAAGTCCGTCAACTGCACATACGGTCACGTCCACGCTGTCGCGGCATGCTACCAGTGTTAAAGACTGCGATGGAGCTCCGTATGCCACGGCAAACTGGCTGACACTGACGGCGGCGGTGCACAAATGCTGCACAGCTAGCGCCATTCGACGGCCAACACTGCGGTTCCTGGTGTGTCCGCTGTGCCGTGCGTGTGATCATTGCTTGTACAGCC
This sequence comes from Schistocerca nitens, assembly GCF_023898315.1. Lineage (NCBI taxonomy): Eukaryota > Metazoa > Arthropoda > Insecta > Orthoptera > Acrididae > Schistocerca > Schistocerca nitens. The sequence continues at coordinate 403,885,418 of NC_064619.1, read as the reverse complement.
CTCTCGCAGTGTCCGGAGCAAGTATGGTGGGTCTGACACACCGGTGTCAATGTGTTCTTTTTTCCATTTCCAGGAGTGTATTTTCGCGACGCGCTGCGTAGCCAGCGTTGCATTATTGTTTTGCCGCGCGGCTGGCTGTACAGTCTGTCACATCAAATTTGGCTCGCGAAGACGCTTCGTATGAAACTACTAAAGGTCATCAGTTCAAGTTTAATTATTAATACAGTCAACAGTACTCAACGTTCATAGCGTTGCTGCTAACTTTGACACTCCAAGAGCGTTCATAAGGTTACGTGATCACAGTTTTTATCACTGTTCATCATTATTCACAATATAAATCACAGTTCTCCACGCGTCCACTAGTTCCTGCGAAACACGTTTCACTGTTCTGATTGCTGTCAGCAGTTTTCCACAGTACTTAACAGACAATCTATAAGCAAATGACACTTTTCAAATAATGAGGTCTGGTACACTTGCACATAAGTTCATATTGCCATGACTGAATAACAAAATTTAAAATTTTACACTGTCACATAAACATGAGACAATATAAAACTTTCAGAATCTGCTACATTATCTTTGTAGTGTTAGCAGTTAGCCAACACTACGCACACTACTTGGTTGAGGAGGCCGAATGCACGCGTTAAACTCACGCAGGCTAGAGATAGGTCTGAAACAGGATACGTAATGAATGCTATAAAGAAAAGTACGTAGCTGCTGGAATACTTAACTTTAATCCATCATTGTTGTACATCGCTCTTGACGATACAAGTGAGACTCTGTAGATCATGCAATGTAATACTAATGGCGCCTTGCTAGGTCGTAGCCATTGACTTAGCTGAAGGCTATTCTAACTATCTGCTCTACAAATGAGCGAGGCTTCGTCAGTGTGCATCGCTAGCTAAGTCGTCTGTACAACTGGGGCGAGTGCTAGTCCGTCTCTCGAGACCTGCCGTGTGGTGGCGCTCGGTCTGCGATCACTGACAGTGGCGACACGCGGGTCCGACATGTACTAATGGACCACGGCCGATTTAAAGCTACCACCTAGCAAGTGTGGTGTCTGGCGGTGACACCATATTCCTCCCCCGCAAATCGGCGGACGGTCGTGTTATAAGGCTTCCGCGCGCCGTGGGGAGGACCCCATGTTGACGTATGCGACGAGGTGGGGAGCCTAACAACAGGCGAGGCTGTGCCACCCGCACCCGGCCATTCGGTCCGAGGGGAGCTAGGAAACGCCTGAAAACCTAGTCCAGGGTGCACGTCAACATGCGGTGTATGCGCCCGTAGAGATACAGGAGGGGCCGAAGTGTCGACCTCCATCGAGTCGGAGCGCCCGACTGGTGAAGACGACAGATGGGCCGGAGCGGGCAAGAGTTCCATGCCGGAGGACAGCTGGTCACGGGAAGCGATCGGCGGCGAGTGTCCCAGGGAGGCGCCCGGCGGCAGCAGCGAAGCGTACACTGCGGGCGGCGGCGGCGGCGGGAGGACCGGCGGTGGCGCGTCGCCATGGGGAAAAATGGAAGGCAGCGTCGGAAACACCTGGGGATGAGGCGAGCCAGTAGATGGGTCCCTAGGGCGCTGACCGGACGGCACCGTCGCTGAAAGCAGACGGGGAGCGGCAGAACCCAGGCGACGACAGAGGCGCAGCTGATTGAGATGCCGACGCACCTCACCAGAGGCCCCCAAAACCAAATACATAGCGCGGCCGAGGCAGCGAAGAATGCGCCCCGCGAGCCAACGCTGTGAACCGCGATAGTTGCGATAATAGACAACGTCGCCTGGAGCAAAATCAGTTGTCAGCCGCTGCACAAGAACCTGATGCGGCGGATGCAGCAAAGACATCAAGGTTCGATGAGGACGACCATGCAACAACTCAGCCGGCGAGCGACCATCTCATGGCTGAGAGCGATACGAAGACAAAAAGAGTAACAACGCGTCCTCCCGAGAATGCGACTCTTTCAACTTCAACATCTGTGACTTGAAAGTCCGGACCAATCGTTCAGCGGCAACGGTTGACTGAGGCGAAAATGGCGCGGATGTCAGATGTTGATTACCATTGGCCTTGCAGAATGACTGAAATTCTGCGGACATGAATTGTGGGCCATTGTCGGAAACAATAGACAGTGGAAGACCTTTAATGCAAAAAATAGCGGATAACGCTTGGATGGTGGCAGATGACGTCGTGGAAGACATCCGGACAACAAAAGGAAAATTACTGAAGGAATCCACCACAACCAACCATCGAGCATTCCAGAATGGACCAGCAAAATCGATGTGTAATCGTTGCCAAGGGGAAGTGACCTTCGGCCATGCAAAGAATTTCTGCGGTGGTGCGGATTGTTGTTCGGCACACGCCATGCAAGACGAGCACATATTCGTAATCGCAGCATCGATTCCGAACCAAGTACAGTGCTGACGAGCAAGTTGTTTCGTTCGCACTATACCCCAATGTCCGCGGTGAAGAAGCCGTAAGACAGAGGACTGTAACGAACGTGGGACCACGACCCTGGACTGATCATTATCAGAACGCAACAACAAAACACCATGCCGTACAAAAAGTCTCTCCTTGTGAGCAAAAAATCTGCGAACCAATGGATCCTCGATCCGTGACTTTGACAAGGGTCATTGCGTAGCAACAAAACGCAAAACGGTAGCAAGGACAGGGTCAGCAGCTGTGGCTGCAGCTGCATGACGAAAATCAATCGGAAACGATTCGACCACGTTATCGGTTTCCACATCAATGAACATGCAAGCAAGTTCGGAAGAATCGAATGCTTTATCCTCAGCAGCAGGCAAACGGGACAACGCATCAGCGTTGCCGTGCTTAGCAGTGGACCGATACAAGATATCGTAGCGGTACTGCGAGAGGAAAATTGACCAGCGAATGAATTTCTGCGCTGTACGTGGAGGTACAGGCGTGTTCGGATGAAAAAGCGATGTCAAAGGTTTGTGGTCTGTGATGATGGTAAAGTGACGACCATACAAGAAATCGTGAAACTTTGTAACACCAAACACGAGAGCCAAAGCTTCTTTCTCGATTTGTGAATAATTTCTTTGCGCTGACGAGAGCAATTTGGACGCAAAGGCAATAGGGCGATCATGCGAGCCATCTTTGTGCGCAAGCACAGCACCGATCCCGAAATCCGATGCATCTACCATCAACAAAAGGGGTTTCAGGGGATCGAATGTAAGGCAAGTATTGGAAAGCAACGCCGATTTCAACTGGCGAAAGGCGCGTTCTCATTCCATTGTCCAGACGAACGGAACACCTTTACGGCGTAAGCGATGAAGCGGAGCTGAAATGGAAGAAGCGCGCGGCACAAATTTATGGTAATAGTTAATTTTTCCCAACACACTCTGTAGCTGCTTCAAATTCTGCGGCGAAGGCAAGTCTTGTATGGCACGGATGTGCTCTGGACTGGGGTGTATGCCTTGGGCATTGATGACATGTCCCAAATATGGTAAGTCACGAGCAAAAAACACACATTTGTCCTTCTGCAAGCGAAGACAATTTTGTCGCAATACCTGAAATAATGTTCGGAGATTCGCTAAATGATCGTCTGCTGTCTTTCTGGAGATCACAATATCGTCCAGATAGTTCGCAGCAGTAGGGACCGACGCACAAACAGTTTGTAAATAGTGCTGAAACAATGCAGGGGCGGATGCACACCCGAATGGCAGTCTTTTGAATCGGTACAAACCAAGATGCGTGTTAACCACCAAGACGCGCTGGGATTTGGCGTCCACTGGTATTTCCAAGTACGCATCTGCTAGGTCCAACTTCGAAAAGTATTTACCCGGGCACAGTTTGTCAAAAAGATCTTCCGGGCGGGGTAAAGGAAAAGTTGCAATCACTAGTTGTGGATTCACAGTGGCCTTGAAGTCCACACAAAGTCTCAATTTTCCGGAAGGTTTTGGCAAAATCACTAAGGGTGAGGCCCAGAGAGAAGCCTGCACACGTTCAATTACATCTTGTGATTCTAAATCGTGTAACGTTCTTGCGACCTCATCACGCAATGCGTGAGGAACATTGCGCGCTCTGAAAAATTTCGGCTGCGCGTTTACTTTCAGTTCCAAATGTGCTTCATAGTTCTTAGCGCAACCAAGGCCCGGTGCAAAAATGTCTGCAAATTCTTCACATAGACTAGAAACACTGGCGGAGGCACAGTCTGATTCACTGATAGGACCTGATTGACTATAGACAAGTTAAACAACTGAAATAAATCTAAATCAAACAAGTTCACTGCAGTAGAAGAACGAAGGACGTAAAAAGACACAAGTTTTGTTTGTCCCTTGTATGTTGCAAGAAGGGTGCACTGTCCTAACACAGGGATATTCTGACCTGAATAGCTAGTTAATTCAACATTTGCGGCACGCAACGGAGGTTTGCCCAGTTGTTTGTACGTGTCGTGATTGATCAATGAAACTGCAGCTCCGGTATCGAGCTGGAATGGTATCACTTTGCCTTCAAAGTCCAAGTCTACAAAAAGTTTATAGTCCTGCTGACGACAAGAGCGACTTTCTCGTGCAATTTGAACTGATACTGGTACAGAAGCACTTGCGACCTGACGGGATTTCCGGCGACGTCGACGCACACTTTTTGTGGGACGAACACAGTCACTGTTAGAGAAAGTGGCACTGGACGGAGTGGAATTATCTACATGAATGTCCATGGGCGAAGGTTCACGAGCCTGAGTATTCTTGGTTCGATTCCGGCGCGAAGCAAAGGGCCTGGAATGGTTGTGATAGTCTGATCTGAGCTTTTTCTGGCAAACACTTTGAACATGTCCTTTCTTATTACAGTAAAAGCAAATAGCTTGGCGTGACGGGCAATTGTCACGCGAATGTCTAGTTGCACACCGCGGGCATGATTTTAGAACTGCATTGGCATGCTTACGCGGCACACGTGTTTGAGAGCTAGGCCGCAGCTGCGCGGATGGGCGCGAGGGCTGTTTATCGTTCCGTGCAGCGCGCCCGGCTCAGTACTAAATTACTAAATTGCTACCACCTAGCAAGTGTGGTGTCTGGCGGTGACACCACAATCTTGACCATGAGATCATTACTGAACTGTCCAGATAACAATACGTTTCCATTTCTATTACAGATACATATATTTATATATTTCTATTTTTTATTTTTTTATTGGGATTGTTATTTACCATGTTTTTGGGACATATGTCCATGTTCGGTTTATCTAACCGGAATGTTGCTCATAAGAGCATTTTAAATGACTTCGTAATGAAACCGTGTACGTAAATCTGTACACATTCAGATTTCGCTTCACTGGTGGTGAAAGCAGGTTCTTTTTTTTTTCCCCAGTCACACGGTTCACACACCACCAACACTCACTACATGACTCAATCTTATGAAAATATTTTTGTTATATCCATTCTTACACACGAACAAATATACTATTTAAGCATTTCAATCATATCTATGCTACGTATAGAAAGGTAAAATTCCTCACATTTATTGCAATAACACTCAAGTGTTTATGAAGTTATTTATCCCTTTTAGAGTAAAAACACATTTATTATGGAGATTCTCTACTCCTTGTTCAAATAATTCAAGAACATTACAGTGTAATACTTGACGTAAAAGCTTATAAACTAATACATACATAATGTTATCACATTATTACTGCTAATTATTTTACCATAAACATTATATTTACAGTTATGGGATAGTGCACTTGCACTTCTGATTGGTGTTTCGTATCACTTCGTTTTTCTTAGTCCATGGGACCGAGTAAGATGTTCTGCAATAGGTCTTGTGCGGATATACTTTCATATTATACTGGTAATCTTTTATGATTCCAGGGCGTTCAGTGAATACTTCGAGGTATCCGGATAATAATTCTGTTAATTGCCTAGCCTCGTAAGCATGAATGCAAGTTGCCTCCTATACTTTCTCTTCTATTGTTGAGACGATGTCACTCACGTTGCTGGGTGCATCGTTATTTCGATTTTTGTGACACATCTGTGGGTGCTTATGATCCGACACTAACAACTTCTGTTTGCTGACAGAAAGATTCATTTTTCTCATCAGCGGAAGGTTCGCACCGAACTCCCGATTCAGCATTAATGTTATGGGTCGCTGTTGGTACTTAAGTGCACATGTCCCACGGGCGAGATCTATTACAGCTTCCCTTTCCCGAAGGAACTCAAGACCCAGAAGCGCCGGTACTGACAAGTTATCCATTAGTAGGAAGGTGCATAATAAGCGATCATTTCCCTAGGAAACTTCCACCTGTGTCTGGTATTTTATACTCTGTGCCTTTTTTCTCAATGCCCCTATAACCTTACAATTTGTAACCGGCAAAATCGGCTATCTCCTTATCTCCGATACCTTCTTGAAAAACTGCGTGTTCATAACTGATACATTTGCACCTGTGTCAAGCAGAATAGTAGTTTTTACACCATTTACAGCTCCGGTGTCACTTACTTGGCTATTTTCCCTTTGTGGCTTATCAGAGACAGCAGGTTCCTGATATAGCTCATCTTCGATCCTGTTGCCATCCTAATATCGTATCATGTTTTTTTGTTCCGTCGACCTATTGCCTTCATTGTTGGCCTCGGTCTCCTGGCGAAGGCCTAAAGGGACCGAAATTAGTTTGTTGGCTTCTGAGTGTTTTGTTTTGCTTCCGAAGGTACCTCCACTATTCTAACATTTTGTGAGTTTTCAGTCGGAGGAGGCCTGCTTGGATCCAACCACGGTGGATGTTGATTGCTTGGTATAGGTATAGCCTGTACACAATTTATTGGCTGACCTGAATGGATAGAATTTTGCTGCGGCTGCCAATGACTTGTCCCTGGCTGTCGCCAATATTCACTGTCACCCCGCATATTTTTAGGCTTGTCTATATATGGACTGTCTGACCTATTGTCATTTCGTCTCTTTCGGTTACTATTGTTATTGTTTGGGTTTTCATTGTGGTACTGCCTCTGATTACCATTCGGTTGTTGGTGTTCTTCGGCCTTTTGATAATTACTGTTATTATTATTAGGATAACCAAAATTTTGGTTTTAGGGATTCCTACTGTTATTATTATTGTATTTTCCGTTACTGTAAGCTTTATTTTTCTTTTTCTTTGGACTACCTTCGCCCCCATTTCCATTATTTCCATTCCATGAATTTTTTCTATTAGGACTATTATTGTTGCTGATCACGTCAGAATTTTTTCTGGCGTCTTCTTGCACTAGATCCAGAGAATCAATTACAGACAGAAATTCTTTCAGATTGGTGTCTGTAACATTAAATAATTTTTCTCTAATATGTATGGGTAATCTAGATTTTAACACTCGCAATACGTATCTGGTGGTTACTGGCTCATCCCAGTACCGGGTCATGTTAATATATTTTTCCAAGTACTTTGTTAAGGAACCTGACTTCGGATTGTACATTTCTGCATTGTAAACAACTTTACGGAGTCGCTCTTGATTAGACGCTGACCAGAATTGATCAAGGAATGCCTTCTCAAAGTCGTGGAGAGTCTTGCAAGTTTCTGCTGCATTTAATGCCCAGAGCGACGCATCACCAGAAATATGTGAAACCACAAACTGTATTTTCTGTTCTTCCGACCATGATTTTGGAAGAACACTTTTGAAGTTTTGAATGAAAACTACTGGATGTATGTTTTTCTTGCTTTCTTCGTTAAATATTTGAAACTGTCTATGCTTAATCAGGCTTTCTTCATGCATCAAAGTAGTTAAATGCATGGAATTGCTATCATTCGCAGGTGGTGTGGGTACTTTATTACAAGTACATACTATTTCACTATTGTTGTTCCTCGAAGTCACATATTGCTCTGGTAATATCTGTTGATTAACAAAATTTGGTCTTCCTTGAGGTGCATTAAAATTCGCCGTTGGATTATCTGCCATCTTTTGCCTGTCAGTACCAGTGTTGTCATTACTGCATACTGTCAGATTTTCAAAGTTTTGATTTTCAGAGCTCAGCATCCTGGCTACTTCCGTTCGGACTTGCTTTCGGATTTCCGAGGAAATGTCCTCCTGCATTGTTTCCACAGCGGTAGCCAAGGCTTTGCATTGGTTCTCTAGTCTATCTACTTCAGTTTGAATAATATTAACCTGAACTGGAATGTTTGTTAACGGTTCAATAGTGGTTTTTACTGCATCGATCTCTTGCTTAAAATGGGTAGTAATAGCATTATCACGATCGACCAACACTTGATTTATCCTACGGACAATTTCTTTATCTCTTTCCAGAAAAATATTGTTTATATTTTCCATAAATTTCTCTTCCTTTTCTTGGTCCCTGAGCTCCTGTTGCTGTTTTTCTATAAGCTTTTCCTGTCTACGTTTTGCCTTTTCCTGCTGACGTTGTCTTTCACGCTCCTGCTCTTTAAGCTGGCGTTGTTTTTCACGCTCCTGTTCTTTAATAGTAACTTTTCAAATAATGCTGTTAGCATATCCTGTATGGACATAGCTTGAGCAGTGCTAACTTCTGCCCCTTGCCCAGAAGAAATATTGTCATTAATTCCTAACTGGTTGAATGAAGGAGTGTCAGTTTGTTTTGGCAACTCCTCGGTTTTACTATCACTCGGAACATCAGTTACTAAATTATCATTCATAATTAAATTTTCTAATAATTCGACAGAAATATGGGTAGATTGTTCTACCTGAGACTCTGATGTAATCTCTGCATCAGTATGCTCATTCGATTTAATCGGTTTCTTTTGTTTAACCATTCTATCACCAATATAGCACAACAAATATATAAATCACTGACAAGTACCAATTGACACAAAATGATCTTATACTGACACATATACACAAATAACACTTAAATATATTATTCTCGCAGCCAGAATATTCAATTATTACTACCTATCGCTACAGGTACTGAAATTTTAGGTTGCACACACAGCGATTGATGATTGTGTGCTGCTATGTAATTACTGAACGTGAACATCTGTTCCCACTTGAGGTGATTGAGAGATGTGGATTGCACTGCTAATACGAAGTTACTCGTGTGTCTCGCGCCAGCTCAGATACAGATTCGTACAGCAGTTCGATTATCGGTTGGAAGATGTCAATGGTCATGAAACAAGTAAATAAACAAAGATTAATAGTTTGCTTTGGTACCCCGTACCTGTAATAGATCACAATTTCAATTATTAAAAGGAATAAATGTGCATTGGTGGCCCACTAATTTGTAATGAAAGTGATAATCTTATTTTATTACATTGAGTAATTACTAAATAAATTTTCTCTCGGCTAAAGAATTGGTCAAGTTGCTAAAGAACTCCAAGTTAACGTTGTGTTAATGTGTTGTCTGTAAGTTGTGTAAGTGTCACTAAATCACAGTTCATACAACAGATTCTATACAACTATTGATTATGAAGGAAGCAGTTATCTTCAGCAAAATGATCATAAAAACCACCGAATATCAGCCGCGCACAACACTGACGTATGTTACCTGAAACAATATTCTTCGCAACTCGTGCGTAATTAATTTCGGCTCCATACATCAGCTAGAAAAGTTTGTTATAAGGATCGCGCTATGAGCACAGCTTTTAAAGAACCAATCTGATTCGAATTATTTTCATTAAAATGAGTTCGGAACCCCCGGTGCACATTTATTTTTACACATTTGTATTACCTTCGGCATTTATGTCTGCAGAGTTGCGTAATTTGAATTTGCCGCTGAGATTATTGTTAAGATGGCGGCAGACAATTGATAGAGACTTTGTATTGTTAGAGCAAATAAGATAAGTATTTGAAATGCTTATTAAACTCTACTTTCGCATTGTGCACTATTTAGACTTCATCAAGGAAACATTTGATTTTTTTCTAAGGAAAACACAGACAAAAACGCTATACAAATCGCTATCATCATTGGCTGCGCTCCTTGCAGCGGAAAGAAATAATTAACACAGATAATGCTTACTGAGAGAAGAATTAAAGTTACAAATAATTATTCACTCAAATTTATAATAATAATGAACTCTATTCTCAAGCAATAATTAACAAATAATTACAATTTCTTAACAGACCTCAGTTTGATATGCGTCCGCAACTTACAAAAGCCAACCAACAAAAGGTAAAAACAAAGAAAGATAAACGCAGATCATAAAAGGAATTTGCAATTATCGTTGTCTTTGTATGATACATATCGATATGACCAATTACATCATAAAATATTATATAAATAATTAATATTTACCATCGTTTTCACTGTTTTTTCATATGTCGGATAGATAACGTTTATAACTATTAGAGGCATAATTTCTTCTCGTCGCACTGTAGCTAAAATTTATCTCGTGGCTGTTACACGGCTTAGAGGTCGAAAGGAGTGTAATAGATGGACAACATACGACAGGATTATTTGTGTGAAACTTGGTGCCAAATGAGTATTTGTTTTGTTGATGGGTTTTACGAGAGAAATGAAGATCTGGTGTAATTTTATCGTCCTGAATATACAGTCGAATGGAGACATAGGGTTTGTTTGAGTTAAGTCACTGTGGATGTGATGAGATCTTCTTTACCCCTATATTGTTTCACGTTCTGAATTTTCCTGAATTTTTTATGTTCTTAGGTGGAAGGTAGATTCGAAGTCTGTAATAGTTGTTTGGGGGATGACCTGAGGTTGTGTTGTGTAAATATCCATGCCTCAGAAGCGTGTAGACCCAACTGTCAAATGAAGTGTGAGAGCATTTTTTTAAAATATTAATACCCAACGTTGGATGCACATATTCGTCATATGTTACGGAAGGATGAAAAATTGTTTTTGCGTTGCTTTTTATTAGCTCAGAATGAGTCAAGATTTGTGTTGGTTGTAAGCAATGTTTCTTGCCTTGCACTGGTGGGAAGGGATGGTCAGAAGTAAGACGATGTGGTGTCCTTTTTTTCTGGTGGTTTGTGGATATTACACGTCTTAGGTTAGTGCATGAAATTACCTGTTACGGAGCATGAATCGAGGAGAAAGTAACTTGCTTCTATGGTAAATAAGTTCTTCTTCTAACAGACGAGTCTGTGTTTGAAATGGTGACACATTATTGTCGGGGCCACTCGAGTTATTAGATAAAATTTTTACTGAGATGTTAATCGTTAAGCCGATCTGGCCATCAGTCACATTATTGTTTGACAACCGTGTAGGTCAACAAACAGAACCTTGTATAAACAGACGAGCCACCTGGATTGACGTTAGAATTAATATTTTACTTTTCATTTGTCAAAGATCTACATCTACACCTACATCTACATCTATATCTATACTCTGCAAACCAGTGTGGGGTGCTTGGCAATCGGTACGTCCTACTATACCAGTTATTAGCGTTTCTTCCCGTTCCATTCGCGTATGGGACGCGGGAAAGAATGATTGTTGGAGTGCCTCTCTGCCTGCCGTAATTATTGTAATCTTATCCTCACGATCTCTGTGCGATCGATACGCAGGGTGTTTTGGTACATCCCTAGAGTAATCATTTAAAGCCGGTTCTAGAAACCTTGTTAACAGGCTTTCTCGGGGTAGTTCACAACTGTCTTCAAGAGTGTGCCATTTCAGTTCCTTCAGTAACTCTGTGACACTCTCCCTTCGATTAAACAAAGCTGTGACCATTCGTGCTGCCCTTCTCTGTATACTCACGATATCGCACACACTTGAGCAATATTCTTGGAGTGGTTGCACAAATGACTTGCAATCTCTTTAGTTGACTGATTGCATATCCCTAGTATTCTACAAGTAAACCGACGTGTGCCAACTGCTTTATCCAAGACTGAAACTATGTGATCATTCCATTTCAAATCCTTACAAAGTGTTATACCCAGGTATTTGTATGAATTGGGCAATTCCAACAGTGATTCATTGATATTATAGTCATAGGATACAACGTTTTTTCGTTTTGTAAAGTGCACAATTTTACATTTCTGAATATTTAGTGCAATTTGTCAATCTCTGCACCACACTGAAATCTTATCATGATCTGCCTGAATATTTAAGCAGCTTCTCTCAGATAGTACTTCATTATGGGTAACTGCGCCATCTGCGAAGTGCCTGATTTTACATGTCTTCAACATCATTAATATACGACATGAACAGGAAGGATCCCAATACACTTCCCTGGGGCATACTCGAAGTTAATTCTACATCTGACGATGACTCTCCAGTCAAGATAACATGCTGTGTCCTCCCTACTAGAAATTCCTCAATCCAGTTACAAATTTCACTTGATACCCTATACAAACGTATTTTTGACAGTAAGCTTAGGTGGGGCACTGAGTCAAATGCTTTTCGGAAATCAAGAAACACTGCGTCTACCAGGTTGCCTTCATCCAACGCTTTCAGTGTGCCATGTGAGAAAAGTGAGAATTGGGTTTCATGTGATCGATGTTTTAGAAGACCATGCTGGTTGGCATTCAGGAGGTCATACTGTTCAAGATACCTCACTACGTTCCACAAATTCAATATAGAAACTGACAGTGATTCCATCGGGGCATGGAGCTTTGTTCAGTTTTAACCATTTCAGCTGTTTCTCAACACCACTGACACTAATACTTATTTCATTCATCTTTTCAGTGGTTCGAGGATTAAATCGGGGCAGTTTTCCTCGGTTTCCCTTTGTAAAGGAATATTTGAAAACGGAGTTTAGCATTTCACCTTTTGCTTTGCTTTCCTCAGTTTCAGTTCCTATCTCATTCGCTAGCAACTGGATGTAAGAAGCAGGCTAATCTTTATTTAATTACTATTCTTCCTTATCTTATGTTTACAGTGTCATAGAGACTGTCAAGATTATGTTGTTCCATATGAAATTTTTTTCTCGTAGTAAGTCAGGTATTATGTAAATCAATGTTAGTGAGTTTGATGTTAAGTGCTGTGGAGGTGGTGGAACACGAAACGACATGTGCACTGGCAGTCACGAGAGAGAGAGAGAGAGAGAGAGAGAGAGAGAGAGAGAGAGAAAGCGGCCGCATGTGGGGTTCAAAGGTCAGGAGGGAATGCACCAACCAGATTACTACTGACAATAAGATGATGTCTGAGCTGGAATGCATCGCCATTCAGGGTTCGGAGAGGCACTCCGACTGCGTTGGCAGCCCTTGGAAACACGTTGTGGCGTGTGCCAAATCAACTCACGGTGGCTTGTCCTAACCTCCAACGACCACAGGGAACAAGCGCAGTAGACTATCAATGCAAGGTATGCAAGGTGCACAGCTGAGAACTCAAGCGCCAAGGTTTTCAGTCTAACTGATTTATATTTCATTAGTGTTGAAAACTCTGAACTGTTCTTGCTTTATATACAGCTATTTCTTTAGAGTTACTCTATGTGTATCTCAATTGTTCTGTTCGTCTTTAGAAATTTGAATATCTGTGGTTAAATTAATGCCAATGAACAATTTCATGTTAGAGTAGGAATGGATTGTCTTAGTTAAGTGTCCAAATGGTGTAATTAGTGGATAAATGCGATCAATTATTAGTTGATAGTATTCTGGTGCCCAAAATTAAAGCAATAAACCTGCTATTTCCCTGTCCTGTGTCTCATTCACGATATAACCATACAAACTGTCTGAGATGGCCCCGCAGGCATTAGCTGGGATAGATATCGGGGAAAACATCAGATAACGGCCGAAGGCCAATGCTTTGAATACGTGGAAATTATTGGGGTTACGGCCAGTCACCGTTTCTCTAACAAAAGCCTTTTTTTTAATTTTACAGCTTTATTAACTTGATTTTAAAATAGTAAGTGAACATTCGTTGTCATGAACAGTTACTCATTACAGTTTCTTTATGAAAGTTCCTGAAGCATTATTTTAACATACAAAGAACAGCTCTCATTATCAATTAACAACGCTTAAAACGCAAAACCCCTTTTTAAGCAAAGGAAAACGAACAAATTGCATAATGCAAGGTTAAATAAACGATTTTAACGCCACATGGCGATACCAAAATTTTGCTCGATATCAACTCTGATCTCTAAAGGCAATAAAATACTGATCACAAAATTTTAATTAAAATAACTTAAATGCAATAAAATCTGTTTACTATGAACGTACACTCAAACCTCTTAGCCTCTACGATGCGCACTGTATAATAAAATATTTTCCTCCCTCTGAAACACCTTACACCATAAACCACCCTGCATGTGATGTATACTACACCCAACGAATCATGACAAATAATTAAGCATAGATGTTATAATTAACCAGGTACGTTAATCATTGCTTTTCAAAATAAATTTAGAAAACACAAATCAACTCTTAAGCTCAGTGATTACATCCGATAAAAATATATACAATACATATCTTTTGATTTCGTCATGGTCATGCGCTGTTGTGCACCGTGATCTCCTTCAGGATCACATGCGGCACGGGAAAGATTTTCCACGATGTACAAAACGTTAACAGGGAGCAACCGACTTAAACAAACTGCACACCGGGCTTATACGTCGATGTGGATGCGGCTCGCAAATCTTAAAACTGACGAGGGAGTAAATGTGGTACTGCTGAACACATGGACTGTGCGGCACCACACCAAACCGTATAATGACGTCCCAAGCTAAATTATGGAAATGCTATCGGCGATTTCGCCACGACAAATAGAACCGAGAAATACCATAAGAAGTGAATTGCAATTAACACGTTTCATAAGAGTCCGACTGAAAAACTCCACAGTCAATTTTCCCTTACCACAAATACTTACCACTACCTCCAAAGTTCATTCGTAGACACTACCAGAGTGTCAGTTACTCGTTATAACTGTAGATAACAGAGTTTAACGCCCTGGGGCCAACTTAGATTTCTCAGTAAGACAAGCAATGGTCCGATCCTTCACTTTGATCCACCTTCGATCCAAAACTTCATTTACTTTAAAGGAGCTAAATAGATGCCAATGCCGATATCAACGCTCTCCGCCCAAGCAGCGCTCTAACTGGAGAAAATGGTTCAAATGGCTCTGAGCACTATGGGACTTAACATCTGAGGTCATCAATCCCGTAGAACTTAGAACTACTTAAACCTGACTAACCTAAGGACATGACATACATCCATACCCGAGGCAGGATTCGAACTTGCGGCAGTAGCGATCGCGCGGTTCCAGACGGAAGTGCCTCGAACCGCTTGGCCACACCGGCGAGGTCTAAATGGAGACTGCAGTACCGAATCAAAGCTTACACCACTTAAAAGTCTCATATACGCGCCACCAACGTGCACCTATTTATAATTCTTATGTTCACCTCATGCACCAAACTTGTCATTATTCTTCGTCTGAAATCAAAGGCACAACCAAGAAATCCCTTCTCAGTCATTGAGTGAGCACACGATGACCGCCATCGGGGCAGCACCGGTCCTCCACACTACGGCGTTCCGTCCCCAACCGACTGCTTCCGCGGGGCCCAGCGACCACGCGACCCGCTCACGCACAGTTCGGAGCTAACTCACAGCAAGCCCCTTCTTCCTCGTCCTATCCGCCTCGCGGAGCGTGGGAAGCCAACTCGTCAAAAATATGCGGCGTCCAGAGGCCCCGATCTTGTTACTGACATCGCGACGAGAACTGAGAAAGCGGGTGGTTTCAAAAAACAAAAAATTGAAATAGCAAGCCGTACCTGCTCACTGTCAACAGATATCCGTGCAATTTTTTTCTGAATGGAAGATTGCATTTCGGTCAACCGAAAACCACGCCATCGATAATATCAAGGCACCTACAAACGGAAGGGTGTTTGCCGGTTAGTCCCACATCCACAATCACTGTGTACACAGTCACAGACGGAGCAGTGTGGCACAGACAAGACACCTATCAGACTGTCTGTGGTGAAGGGCCATAGAAAGATTGGAACCAGGACAGTCGAAAACTCATGTGGTCTGATGGCTTAATCTGAATCGTTCTGTTGTTTCTCGGACGTTGTGACAGTTCCAAACTCATCGAGCCCCGTTCGGAGCACCTTTTCATCCCGAAAGGAAGTTCCTTGAAGGTTGTTCGGTAGAGTGCAGGAAAGGTGAAAATCTGATGCCGCAAGATCAAGTGAATAAGGTGGATGCTGAATGACATCACAGCTCCTGTCTACTTTTGTTTTTTGTCGGTCTAGCAGAATGAGTGTGGGCGTTATCGTGGAGTAGCATCGATTCACACAGTCTTCCTGGTCGTTGTTCTTGGATTGCGTCTGCAAGACATCTCAGTTGTTGATAATTAATGTCAGCCATGATGCTTACACCTCGAGTTAGAATTCGTAGTACACTACATCGTCTCTGTTCTACCATATGCATGTCTTTGTACGGGAAGCTGCTGCTTTGTCTGGGCTCGACCATTCCTTTCTTTTCCTTATGTTAGCATAAAGGCACCAGACACCATTTCCCGTCACCAACGATAGAGAGTAGGAAAGTTCACTCATGTTCACGAGCCAACTAACTACGGCCAAACATAGAGGATGGGAAATGTCGCTGTTGTTCATGAGCCAGTTGATGTCGAGCAAACATAGAGGATAGGCAAGGTCATTGTTGCTCATGAGCCAATTGATAACGAGCAAACATAGAGGACGGCAAAGGTCGCTATTGTTCACAAGACAGTTGACAACGAGCAAACATAGAGGATACGAAAGGTCGCTATTGTTCACGAGACAGTTAACAACGGAAAAACATTGAGTATAGGAAAGGTCGCTATTGCTCACGAGCCAATTGACGACGAGCAAACATAGAGGATAGGAAAGGTCGCTGTTGTTCACGAGCCAATTGATGACGAGCAAATATAGAGGATAGGAAAGGTCGCTGTTGTTCACGAGCCAGCTGATGAGGAGCAGACATAGAGGATAGGAAAGGTCGCTGTTGTTCACGAGCCAGCTGATGAGGAGCAGACATAGAAGATAGGAAAGGTCGCTGTCGTTCACGAGCCAATTGACGACGAGCAACCATAGAGGATAGGAAAGGTCGCTATTGTTCACGAGCCAGCTGACGAAGAGCAAACATAGAGGATAGGAAAGGTCGCTGTTGTTCACGAGCCAGTTGACAACAAGCAAACATAGAGGATAGGAAAGGTCGCTGTTGTTCACGCGCCAGTTGACAACGAGCAAACATAGAGGATAGGAAAGGTGGCTGTTGTTCACGAGCCACCTGATGAGGAGCAAACATAGAGGATAGGAAAGGTGGCTGTTGTTCACGAGCCAGTTGACGACGAGCAAACATAGAGGATAGGAATGGTCGCTGTCTTTCACGAGCCAATATGGTTTCTTTTGGGAGCGCTAGTTCTGCAAGTTTCGCAGGAGAGCTTCTGTCAAGTTTGGAAGGTAGGAGACGAGGTACTGACAGAAGTAAAGCCGTGAGGACGGAGCGTGAGTCGTGCTTGGGTACCTCAGTTGGTAGAGCACTTGCCCGCGAAAGGCAAAGGTCGTGAGTTCGAGTCTCGGTCCGCACACTGTTTTAATCTGCCAGGAATTTTCATAGAGGATAGGAAAGATCGGTGTTGTTCACGAGACAGTTGACGACGAGCAAGCAGAAATGCACATGTGGCCATCGGCTGATTTTTGTGATTTTGCCTTAGAGCATGGGGCACCCATACATTCGATATCTTACCCTTCCCTACTGCATACAAATGTCGCACGATGGTGAAATTACCCGCTGATGATCTCGAAACGATGATGGTATCATCTGAAATTTTGGTACTGCAACGTTGTTGCTGTGATTATTTAATGTGTCCCTCATAATTTCGTGTGTCCCTGCATGCTATAACTGTTCCTTCTGTTTCTGTAGTTCTCTTCGTCACCTTACATCTTCCGACTATCACTAGAAACAAATCTGCCTCTTTTTCGCCAAATTATCTCTATTTTCCACAAATAAAACGACAGGTAACTTCCGTCCGTTTTTACACTGACACGTCCAAGCTGCAGCTGTTCACATGGCAGTGTTTCCATTCCCATTTATACATTCCTCCGACCATTCGTTACTATGCCGTACGTGAAACCTTCCCGAAAGTTATTCTGTAATTTTCCCGACTTTCTGCCTCTCTGATGGTCGTGTGAAATTAGTTATCTAGACGTCGCGTTACGGACAGTGAAGAAGGTTTGGATTATTAGCGGCACCATGGAGGTGTCGAGCCGGGGCAGTGCTGGGAACAGACTCGTGTTTGTGTCGGAAAACGTCTTGTCTGGACCTGGAGCGATAGCGCAGCCCCGTTGGGGTTGAGGGCCGTTTGTATAAAGAGATCCACGTCGTATGGGTTCAAGTGTTCGCTGCTCGCACTGAAACAGGTGTTCGTAGACCTGTTGTCAGTGAATGGTGTCTACGCTTTCGGATCCTGTATCCGTTGTCCGCAAGAGATTGTCGGTCAAAGCAAAGCGGGAAGGTCTGTACAGCCTTGAGTACACTGTCAATGCACCCTGGTTACATTTATGGACGGGTACTTTTTTTGTTCACTGAAACTGAGTTGTTCTACTATTCATTTGCTGGTGTCCATGTCTTAAAGATTGTCGTTGAATCTCTCCTTGTTGTGTGTGTGTGCGTGTGAGTGTGCGTGTGTGTGTGTGTGTGTGTGTGTGTGCGTGTGTGTTTGTGTGTGTGGGACCAATGGTAATTGATTTATGTTTCAGATTTTGTCATGCCAATAAAATAATGTGTTTAATGTACCGCCAAGAAGTGTACGCAGGACTGAAGTATGAAATTAAGTGTGACTGGAACCTTGCTGCACTGTAAACCAAGTGAGGTAGCCGTGGATGAATTCTAATGCTCCAAATGATTCAAATGGTTCAAATGGCTCTGAGCACTATGGGACTTAACTGCTGTGGTCTTCAGTCCCCTAGAACTTAGAACTACTTAAACCTAACTAACCTAAGGACATGACACACATCCATGCCCGAGGCAGGATTCGAACCTGCGACCGTAGCGGTCGCGCGGTTCCAGACTGTAGCGCCTACAACTGCTCGGCCACCCCGGCCGGCAATGCTCCAAATATTTGAGATAAATAATCGGCTTTGTAACTGTACAGTCTGCGTCTCCTTATTTGGCGTTCATCTGAAGGCGCTTAGCGCCTAAGCTTGTTTTGAAATTCTCTGGTACTTCTGTACAATACCTGAGTAACTCTTATGTTGTGCCACTAGCAAAAGCGTTGTGTGTAAAGCTTGAGAGCAGGGATCCCGCTGTAATTGTTATTGCGTATTTTAAGTTCTGTTGTTAAACTGATTTCATCTGAAGATTGTCTTAAATCTGGATTGATGATTACAAATTTTCAAGATAAGTTTGGAGATTTTAATTTTAAAGTCAAGTAGAACCTAGTTTCAGCTGAAGCTTTTAACTGACGTTTTTTTAATTGTTTGAGCTTAAATTTGACATCATTGTATCACTGCTATTTGCCATCAATATTGGATCAAGCTTTATATTTAATCAAGGGTTATCGTCTTTTTTTTTTTTTTAAAAAAAAAAAAAAGGTTGGGCAACATGTGTTTTTGTTAATCCTGAGTAGAAATTTCTTTTCAATAAATTTGTTTAAAAACATTTCTAAATTAATGTTAGCCTGGCACCTTACCCCTTCCTAAGTTCCTACCATACCAGTCACTACCAAGAAAATATCTTCTTTTGACGAGAAACTGATATTTCCACTAATAATCCGACACGTCCCTTCCTTCCATCTTCACATTTCAGCAACTCATCGTTAGCTGTCTTCAGATCTCACTTCTGTCTTAATAAAAGTTTGCACTGATTACATTTCTCCTATCCGTCAAAAGCATTCTCTTTCGCATGTAAATTACATGCAGTGACAGTTACATAGAAAATAAGAAAATATATGTAGAATGTATTTAATACGTTTACATTAATATTTAAAAAGAGTTAATGTTGTAGAAATTACATTAAATTATCGTTACAAATATCGTCTATCCTAGAATACACGCTGTGCTAGTTTGTGTTGGAGATAATCTTCGTCACATTCTGGCTAGTAATTAGACTAAATTGGATATTGTGAAGTTATCAGGCGTTGACTAAACATCTCCTTGGCCTCGTCTAAATGCAGTGCCGTTTCCAGTCAGACCAATCAAAGGTATTAAGATGGTTACGATAATTCTCATTTATTGTTCCATATCAGTTGCCTCATGATCCAGAGGGATCGAGATATGTAATTAGATTAAAAGTGTACAACTTAAATGGAACAATAAATGAGACTCATATCAATTATCTAAACAGTTGGTGAATCTCTTAAGACAATTATGGGGACTAGGGTATTAAGATTGATAACGCCCACAGAAGTATGCAATTCCAGATAAAGAATAACTTCGTAGGTCCCTTTGCTAATTGTGCCTCTCAGAACCCAAACTGACTAACTTCATTTCTTTAATCATTTTTCTACTTGTGATTACAAAACATTCACATATGTTTTTAGTGGCCAAAATCTTTATTTCCGTTCATTTACGGTGTTGGGATGAGAAGTTGTAAACTGAAGATTGTATTTCATTGGTCCTGTTGTCTACATAGAAGTTAATGCATAATACAATGAACACGTTAATTTATAACTATACAAGAGAAATTGGTTTTTATGTGTACTTATTTAAGATTACCATAATAAATTTCATACGTAAAGTATTTATGTAATACGCTTCACAAATTTTAATAATATTCAATGGAACGAAAGGAGTGACTGTAAATATGATTTTAATATTTTCAAAATATTTTGCCCTCAGTAATAGCTTTTATTTATTCGGGAAGTTTTTACAAAGCTTAACTCCCACTAGTAAAAACTGTTCTGGAACAGGAATTTGTTGATTTGGTCATATGGAAGTTTTTGTTTTGTCTCATAATATGTTTATGAATATCACGTGTTTTACAACTTGCTGTCCTACCTATCACATTTATTTTAAACAATATAACCATTACCATAGTGTGGATACGGGGTAAACGAGGAATACCACAGCTCTTAAACAGAGGTTTACGTGAATCTCTGCGTTTGCGTATTTGAGTGTCATATTTACATCAAATAACGTTGGTTTAACTTCGGATCCCCAGTAGTGTTCCACTTATATCCCTCTTAGTACCAATAAAAGGGATTACCGTCACAGATGGCATGGTAACCTATGCTGTTGATAATCGTATAGTCATCACAAGTGACTCGTGGTCAAGCACTCAGGGAAGATTCTGTGGTGGTCTTGATATGATAAGAAGAAACGTGCATACTATTAAAATGAAAGCTTATAAAGAGCCTTGTCCTCCCATCTTATCAAGTTTGACAAACAACCACATGATCAGCCTGAAGTTATTCCACGACGATTATGACGATGAGCGGCGTGCTGTTATAAATCGGTAACTTCAAGGACAGCTCCGAACTAGGTGCCATGTAGCGTGCGTTCCACCTACCCAAACCACAGTCATTTGCGATTTCAGAAGTTTCAAGTGACAGTTCACTGTAGGGCAGGATTTAAGACTGTTCCTGTTTCCTCCTTGGGGTCAGTGGTGGCAGTGTGTTGGTTAGGAGGTCATTTGAGGGCCTGCACCAACCTGTCTGCGTGTTAGACACAACGGACTTACACTTGGAGTCATGGTGTGGTGTGGAGTGTGACAGCAGGAGCGCTCTCGTGGTTATTCCTCGCACCCTGACTGCAAAATTGTACGTCAGTCTGGTGATTCGACCTGTTGTGCTGCCATTCATGAACAGCATTCCAGCAGGTGTATTCCAACAGGATAACTCTGGCCCAGCCACCTCTGTTGTAACCTAACATGCTCTACAGAGTGGCGACAAATTGCCTTAGCCTGCAGCGCGATCACCAGATCTGTCTCCAATCAAACACATATGGGACATCATCGGACGGTAACTCCATCATCATCCACAAATAGCATTAACCGTCTCTGTACTGACCGGCCAAGTGCAACAGGCATGGAACTCCTTGCCAGAAACTGACATCCGGCACCTGTACAATACAATGCATGGACGTTTGTATGCTTGCATCCAAGATTCTGGCTGTTACAACGGTTATTAACATTTCGGCGTGTCAGATTTGTAATGCCTTAGCTAGCGCTTACATTAACCTGTGATCTTCCAATGTTAATCACTTAAATATGTTACCTAGACAAATGTATGCCCGAAATTTCATTACAATACATTAATTATGTTTTGGTGTTGTGATTCTTTTTCCGTCAATATACGTTTTTCAGTAGTACTTAAATAGCTGTATAATTGAGGTATTATCTAGCAAATAACTGTAAAGCTTGTAAACAAATTGGTACACCAGGATCAGTCCAAACAGTTTTGAGACCGAATGAATAAGAAAACAGACAAAAGTTAAGGTGGTGGTTTTAAAGCTTCATTGTTCTACGTAGCCTCCTTCCACTTGAGTGTAACACAGAGAACGTTCAAAGTATTAGTGAAACTGTCATAAAAGTCCTTCATTGAGATGTTGTTCAATCGTACGTCACATTGGTTTGAATCTCTGTTACGTTATCAAAGTGTTGACCCTTCATGTGAATTTCTCCTGTTTGTTGTTTTGTGTTAAGGCTCATCACCGTGTCGATTTTTTCCAGATTAGAGTTGTCCGAGTTTTTCATTACAACCAGGTCGCGGCAGTGTCCACGCGTCGGTATTTGTGTTTGGGAGTCAACATGTGAGAGACAAACTTCGCACATTTTCCTCTTCTTCTCACAATTGACTGGTTGGATGCGCATCTGCTGTTCATAGTTGTAAAGCATAGTTACTGTGCTTACGTCGCTGATATACCAGGAATGTAATCTGTCTTGGAACTAAATTTTGACGGACGGTGTAGTTCGGTGCAGTTTAGGAACGAGACAGTGAACTTTAAGAAAAGCACAGCTACAATAAACGTTAACACCATCGTTTTTGGGGGAGATTGTCAGTAATAACCATTTGCTGATGACCACTGACTTTCCGGAAGTTTGCACGCCTCATTTTGTTCTCCCATACCAGATTTCGCTAGTGTTTTTTCCCCTTGTCAGAATCAGTGACAGCAATGAAATGATCATTGTACTGTTTATAAGTCGGATTATCTGCAGGCTGTTGTAAGCTAGTTCAGACAGAAGTGCTTTAGTACTAATAGTAGTACTAAGGTGGACTTTATTTTGATTGCAATAGGGAGGGTACGTCAAGCCGTCTTTTCGGTTAAGCTGTACTTAAAATAGAAAGGGTATTGCCTGGCCTTGTTTCTTGTCACTACACGCAACACTGTTGAGAGGTCATTTAACAAAAGACAATTTAAATCAAAGTACCTTCCCATTAAAATTAATCACCGTCCACAGACCCCCTCTGGGTCATCGGTACCGACCGACCGCCGTGTCATCCTCCTCCATGGCGCTTTCGGTTGTGGTATGGAGGGGCATGTGGGCAGCACACCGCTTCACGATGGTTGTCGGTTTTCTTGACACTGGAACCGTTACTGATGGGCTGACTAGCTTTCCAGTCCTACCACCATGGAAAGAAATCTCTGGCAGCTCTGAGAAACGAACCTGGGTGCTACATATGGCAGCCAGCCTCATTGACCACTCAAATACGGAGATGGCCCACGTTCCCTCTCAAGATACTTTTTTTCGATAGTACAGAATTTCAGGTACATAAAACTTCTGTTATATTCTTGAGAAGAACTACCAAAATTGCTGGCAGTAGTATTACGATGCCGCGAGTATAATGTTTAGAAAAGTATAATATTCTGGTTACAATGCGCAAATAAAAAGAAGCTAATGTGTTTTCCTTACTATAACGCAGAACTAGTTTTTAGATCTGAAAACAGAAAAGATAGCTAGTATTTTAAGAAAAAAACAAACAAAGAAAGAAAGAGACAAAAAGCATCGAACGTCATATCCGGTCTGTGAATACGATACCTAGTTGTGAGCGGTCAGCGTACTCCATTATTACAGGACCCGAGAGACAAAGCAATCTGCAGTAAATATTGAAGACTTCTGCAGAGATTATATACATAGCGGGGACCACGTAACGCATTCAGGAGGTAGAACTGCTGAAGTAGCTTTTGCCGAAAGAGCTAGAGTTCAGAGATTATTTGCAAGGAATTATGGCTTCACAGAAATTAATGGGGAACTGATCAATTTTCTACTGACGTATATTTATGTTTGCAGGTAACTCGAATACATTCTAATGAATGACAAAAATTGAAACTGTGTGCAAATATTTTAAATATAGACGGTAGATAGATAGAGAGTCGCTAATAACGGATAAAATTTGTCAGTCCAACACATTAACAGTTTTAGTTTCCCAATAAACGCGAACACTACTACATCAAGCTCTTGATATCAATGAGAAAGTTCTAGTCGCATACGAGGCTGCGTTACGTGTTTCGTAATCGGCGTGGACCAGCCACTAAAATGACAATGATCTGTTTGAAAACGTGCATGCGATTGCAAAAAAACAAGCACTCTTAGGACACACTGACTAGCTTCACAACGAATGAATTTATTGTAATGGAAATGCATTGCGAGTGTATTCAATGTGGCGCTCGCGCTGTGCACAATTACCCATGGCAGGCGATTTCTCTTCGACAATGATGGCGTATGTACATCTGTTATACCCTTCAGAACGAGCCACACTTGAAACAGATATTGCTTAGGGAAGCACAATTTTAAAATACAGGCTCATGGAACGACGTCTTTTCCCATATTCCCGAATATTACAGAAACAATCATTCTATTGTACTTCTGTTTTTACTACTTTTCCCGCTGTGTGTTATATAGTAAATAATGTCACCGAACATATACTGATATAAATATCTGTACTGTCACGGACAGTGACAAGGCACAATAATTTAAGAAATATTTTTCTTCAAGAATTATGAACGATTCCGCAGTCCTTATAAGCTAGGACTGCTGCGCTACCAAACATTTACAGTATACAATTAAATAGGAAGGTTATTTCATGTCTTCGAGACACAAACTACTCGTTTGACATCAGCTTACTATTATGAATAATATGATCTACTCGGGTTAGCACTGTTCAGCTCTTCTTCATTTTACAGGAGTATTAGAGTTCAGTTTCATGGTGTTATATACATTAACAATTTGCTCTCTGTATTTAATGGCGTTTATGGTCACATTCAACTGACTGGGTACTAGTAAATAAAGGTAACAATAAATCACCTTCCGTTTTGCACGTGCTAAGGTGTACAGTAAATAACTGCATTTAGTCACACTGTTTAATTATGCAGACTGAGAACGTGAACTTAAAACAGTTATGGCCGTGATCCATATGTTAGTTGGTGTATTCTCAAAGAGCTGCGACAATGTGTGAAAAACAGTTCTAAGTTTCAGTTTAGTATTGGTTAGCACTGCCATGTTTCATAACTTTCTCTGAAAATAACTCTCCTTCTGCGTCGAGCCTAGACTGCCCTGTTTGCAACAATATGAGATTATTCTGTAAAAGATTGAGTGCAAGTAAGGAATTCTCTATGGAACATTTTGAAAGGAAGAGCTACTTTAGCAGGATGTGAAGTTAAACAAGGCTTGTATGCAGCTCACTGGATTATAGAATAGCCACATACTTGCTGAGAAAGGCATTGTGGTTACTGCGAGGGCCAAAATTGTCTGGCCAGCAGCAACACCAGTGGATGCCCATGGCTTCCACCATCGGGAAAAGCTCACACATTGTCACGTGCGTCATTCGAATTTTCGCCATAGAACGTGTTGACAATAAAGTCGATGGCTACGCATCGTCAGTTGAAAATTTGCTTAACTAAATATCTAACAACGAAACTAGTTAACGCTGTGACGTTTTCAGTTAATGTAGAGGATTGGTGCGTAAGTTCGTAGCGTTTTTCCATAAGTTTAATAAACACAACAGGTACACATAACAGGGACTTTGGTCATCAAGAATATATTCTCTTTCACTATTTACACCAGTCTGCGAACGCTGAGGTAACTTTTCGGTTATGCGACTGTAGAAATCACGTAATTTTGAGGCGAAGAATTCGTGCAGCCATGTTCTGAGTGCAGTTTTTTCCGGTAAGTAATTTCCGTGAAGATTGTTCGATAGAGAGAGGAAAAGGTGAAAATCTCAGGGCGAAAGATCAGGCGAATAAAGTGGGTGCGGAATGACTTCCCAACCCAACCTGTAGAGTGTTTTTTGTCAGTCTAGCAGAATGCGAACGAGCATCAGTGTGGAGTAGTATCACATGATGCCGTTTTCCTGGTCGTTGTTCTTGGATTGTGTCTGCAAGACGTCTCAGTTTTTAACTATAAATGGCAGCAGTGATGATTAAACCACGGGGAAGAAATTCGTTGTGCACCATACCGTCGCTATTCCACCATATTTATAGCATTATCTTTTGTGGATGGGCGCAGTACTTCCTACAGGGAATTGCTGATTTGTTTGAACTCAACAATTCCTTTCTTTTCCTTGTGTTAGCATAGGGACACCATTTCTCATCACCATTAATGTACAGGACAGGAATGGTCCGTGTTGTTCACTGGCCAACTGATGTCGAGCAAGAAAAGATGCACATATGACCACCCGCTGACTTCTGTGATTTTGGCTTAGAGCATGCGATACCCACACATCCGCTTTTTGAACCTTCCCCATTGCATGCAAATGTCGCACGATAGTGAAATGATCATAATTCATCACATTTACCAGTTCTGAAGTACACTGACATGAATCGTTGTAATTACTGCGTTTAAACGAACTTCATCAAACACCGAAGGTCTTCCTGAACGTGGAGAGTCACTGATGTGAAAACAATCCTCCTTTCTTGCCATTCCATGCCAAATGGCATTATCCCATGCACGGTGCAAATGTTTCTGCCTGCCTCCATTGCTGTCACCCCATGAAGTCAAACAGAGAATATGTCGGAAATGCTCCGATTTCTCCACCTGGTATTCAATTTTCTAGCGCCCACAGACCCACTCATTATCTCCAAATGACAAAATGGCAATATGCAAACCCAAATAACAACAGTGAACTACAAATACAGAATGCCAATCGATAAATAAATCCACAGCAACAGGAATACCAACAAAACGAAAACGCTGCGAACATTTGCACCGACCTAATCGTAGTGGACAGTAGATTCAGTGATAATGCGGTTGGCGCTAACGTAGAAACACGACTATGGAAAGTACTTCATCGGTGTTCGCAAGAAAGAAAGATTACGTTTAACGTCCAGTAGACGACGATGAAGTTAGTTGAGAGATTCGGCTTGACTAGGACAATGACGAGAAAGGAACTTGGTCGTGTATTTTTCAAAGGAACCGTCACGACACATGCCAGAAACGATTTAGGAATATTACCGTAAAGGTATATCTGGGTAGAGAACGGGGATTTGAACCCGTCTACCCGAATGCTGTTCAGCGTGCAAAATCTCTTCTACTATATTTTACTGACGCTTAATTGAAACAGTTTTGTTTGGACGATCAGGTTTGGGAAAGGGATGGTAAACAGAGAGAACAAGTCACGTACGAAACCCTGGCTGAAGTGCCTAAAACGAAAACCTTCTTGCTGTATTTGCTTTAAAATTATTGAAGTCATCTGTCTTCAGTGCTTTAAGTGAAATAGTGCTTTAAGTGAAACAGTGCTGATAAGGACAACGAAAAAATTTTTGTATTGTAAGTCAATTGGCGTGAGATGAATGATTTATTCACGTGGTTCGATAACAATGATCGGCAGAAAATAAGTGCAGAGAGAAGAGCTTCATACGTACACTATGGAACCATATGAGTGAGACACATTCCAAAACGTATGCAACATAGGCAAAGTATTCATACTTTTTCGTGGGCCTCTGCTGCATATGACCATTCCACGTAAAAGCTAAAGAAACCTTTTGGAATGTATCACATTAATATGACACCATAATGTATGTAAGAAGTTCTTCTCTCTGCATCGATTTTCTGATGATGATTGTAATCGAAACACGTCAATAAACCAGTCGCCTGACATCCAGTGACCTACAAATAAAAAATTTTTTATTCAGCGTTCGTATCAGCACTGTTTCTCCAATTTAAGTGAAAAGGTTGCCAGTAAAGGAAAAGAACTCATACCATTTATTTTATTCTTTGAGTTCCAAAATAACAAACTCTCTATCAACCATTAGACCCGAGCAAGCTAACATTAGTGGATAAAATTAGTTCCACTTTCACGATGAGGGTTGACATTACTGGACTGCTTATCGAATTTAAACTATCACTATATAAAAGCTCATGGTAGCCTTAATAATTGTTCAAGTAAAAATGTAGCTCGCCAATGACTGCTACTGACTGAGAATTACGATACCGATTTGTCCACTGATTTCGAATGATAATACGCGCAACCTCCGTGAATAAACTGATTGGTCACTCACTGCTGCCGTAACGTTCGATGGGAAACTTTCAAACTCATTTTTTATCAACATGCAAACTGTTGGTAATTTTTTGGTGTGACTCTGCTGCATATGACCGTTCCACGTGGAACCTGAAGAGGACAGCCTTTGTCTCGCATCAAGGTGCTTTGGCATTGTTGTACGCAATAGCAAGACAATGCCTCTTTCTGGAAGAGCGTGCTCAATTCCGAATGTTTCAGACTTTATACCATTTCTTCATGGGGTCTGCATACTTCTCTGGATTTGGTAGTGTAAGTGGTAAAGCGTTGCTGGGTGCGCTTCCTGTTGCCATCTTATGACTAACCACCGCATACCACTTTCGGTAGTATTATCCATTAAAAGTGTCTTAAACACTGTGTTCGTTTACTCGATTCGACATTTATGCATTCCTGTCCCAAAGGAATAAAAGTGCAAGGGGAATATATGCTAATGTTAAGGTTAAAATACGTGTGCAGTAAAATTAAAATTTCGCGGCACACCTGTCTTCTTGTGAACCCAGCCGGTCGCGCCTACGTGGTTGAGGTGCTGCTCTCGCACCAGAGGACACAGTTGGCGGCATGCGATCTGCTGCAACACCAAGGCCTCCTGCGTTGGCGCATAGCTGAGATGGGCGGGAGTACCGCCAACATCATCTGGAGGTCTGGGTAGTGGCCGTCGTGGAAACGCCAGATACTCTTGCAGGGCATCGCCGAGGGCCAGGCGCTGGCGGGGCTGCTGGAGTTGACTTTCGGTGGCCTGGTCCTGGATGTGCCGCTCAGCGATACAGAGCAGATGCGGCGACAACTTGAGCCACCGCCGGAGGCTGCAGTGTCCAGCGGCTGACAAGTCGCGAGGCGACACCGAAGTTTGTTTGGGCACTGGCCGCACTTGTTTCGGATTTTATGTTGCTGGACCAGATAGTCACCACAGCCAATAGATGTGAGGAGAGAGAAGTTTGTTGACGACCAACAACCAAGACAGATAGAGGAAGAGACTGGAACGTGGTGTGCGGTGGAGCCAGGCAGTGTTTGGAGAGTCATATGGTTAGCGCTGGTGTGGCCAAGCAGAACGTGGGCATTGCCCGCGTGGACAGTGGACGGCGTATTTTCCTGGCGTCAAAGAAGTTGGGACCCACAGCTCAGACAAGGAACCGTGAAGGGTTCAGTTGTTTGCAGAAACGCACAGAGCAGTAAGAGTTTTTTTTTTTTTTTGTCTGCCCCTTTAGCTGAGTGGTCAGCACATCTGTGTTGTTGCAGGCCCAGGTTCGATTCCCAGCTGGGCCGGAGATTTTCTCCGCTCGAGAACTGGGTGTTATTTCATCATCACCGACAAGCAAGTCACCCAGTGTGGCGTCAACGGGAAAGACTTGAAACTCGGCGGCCGAACTTCCCCCGGCAGGGACTTCCGGCCGCCAGTGTCATTTGAGCGCTCTGTGCTCTTTTGATTCTCGTCAGCTGGTAGTTGTCTGACAGCTGTTCTCAGTATAAAATTAGTGTGCGGTAGGTATCATAGTTACGCAGTCTGCCAGTGTCTGTTGCGGTGCTTAAAACACGATGATGTGGCCATCACAAGTTGTGAAATCTGTACTGCATGGCATAGGCCGTGGTGAATATGAGAGTATTCTTTCCGCATTGTGATTTTCTTATGCATGATTCAATACTTGTTTATGTCCTTACGTTTTTGTTGTGTTGCTTCCCTTTGACGGCATGTAGCTCCGTGTAGTTGTGTAGTTCCTACTAATACAGGGTGTTTCAAAAATGACCGGTATATTTGAAACGGCAATAAAAACTAAACGAGCAGCGATAGAAATACACCGTTTGTTGCAATATGCTTGGGACAACAGTACATTTTCAGGCGGACAAACTTTCGAAA
The DNA here is from genome assembly GCF_023898315.1 of Schistocerca nitens. NCBI lineage: Eukaryota > Metazoa > Arthropoda > Insecta > Orthoptera > Acrididae > Schistocerca > Schistocerca nitens. The sequence continues at coordinate 403,855,348 of NC_064619.1, read as the reverse complement.
TTGCAGTAGTTACAATTTTCAACAACAGATGGCGCTGCAAGTGATGTGAAAGATATAGAAGACAACGCAGTCTGTGGGTGCGCCATCCTGTACGTCGTCTTTCTGCTGTAAGCGTGTGCTGTTCACAACGTGCAAGTGTGCTGTAGACAACATGGTTTATTCCTTAGAACAGAGGATTTTTCTGGTGTTGGAATTCCACCGCCTAGAACACAGTGTTGTTACAACAAGACGAAGTTTTCAACGGAGGTTTAATGTAACCAAAGGACCGAAAAGCGATACAATGAAGGATCTGTTTGAAAAATTTCAACGGACTGGGAACGTGACGGATGAACGTGCTGGAAAGGTAGGGCGACCGCGTACGGCAACCACAGAGGGCAACGCGCAGCTAGTGCAGCAGGTGATCCAACAGCGGCCTCGGGTTTCCGTTCGCCGTGTTGCAGCTGCGGTCCAAATGACGCCAACGTCCACGTATCGTCTCATGCGCCAGAGTTTACACCTCTATCCATACAAAATTCAAACGCGGCAACCCCTCAGCGCCGCTACCATTGCTGCACGAGAGACATTCGCTAACGATATAGTGCACAGGATTGATGACGGCGATATGCATGTGGGCAGCATTTGGTTTACTGACGAAGCTTATTTTTACCTGGACGGCTTCGTCAATAAACAGAACTGGCGCATACGGGGAACCGAAAAGCCCCATGTTGCAGTCCCATCGTCCCTGCATCCTCAAAAAGTACTGGTCTGGGCCGCCATTTCTTCCAAAGGAATCATTGGCCCATTTTTCAGATCCGAAACGATTACTGCATCACGCTATCTGGACATTCTTCGTGAATTTGTGGCGGTACAAACTGCCTTAGACGACACTGCGAACACCTCGTGGTTTATGCAAGATGGTGCCCGGCCACATCGCACGGCCGACGTCTTTAATTTCCTGAATGAATATTTCGATGATCGTGTGATTGCTTTGGGCTATCCGAAACATACAGGAGGTGGCGTGGATTGGCCTCCCTATTCGCCAGACATGAACCCCTGTGACTTCTTTCTGTGGGGACACTGGAAAGACCAGGTGTACCGCCAGAATCCAGAAACAATTGAACAGCTGAAGCAGTACATCTCATCTGCATGTGAAGCCATTCCGCCAGACACGTTGTCAAAGGTTTCGGGTAATTTCATTCAGAGACTACGCCATATTATTGCTACGCATGGTGAATATGTGGAAAATATCGTACTATAGAGTTTCCCAGACCGCAGCGCCATCTGTTGTTGAAAATTGTAACTACTGTAATTGCGAAAGTTTGTCTGCCTGAAAAAGTACTGTTGTCCCAAGCATATTGCAACAAACGGTGTATTTCTATCGCTGCTCGTTTAGTTTTTATTGCCGTTTCAAATATACCGGTCATTTTTGAAACACCCTGTACTTAGGTAGATGGTAGAGGCTGATGCTAACAGAGTGTATCTCTTTTGACAGTTGTTCATTTTTAGTGTATGGCATTATTCTGGGTTTCACTTATAAAGTTACTTGGGTTGATAATATGATATCCGTTCTTGGTTCGTGCCCCACTTTTGGAATCAGGTTCAAATCAGCTTAACGTTTAAAGATACTTTATCTGCTTATAATAAGTTTTTACTATCATTATTATGAGCTGTGTCCATTTTAAAGGATTATGCCTGTGCAGAATATCGTTTATTTTTTGGTTTAACTGTAAAGGATTTCTTTTGAAGTCAGTGAAGTTTTTATGTTACTGTGTTGTTGTCAACAAATGTTATTTCAAACTAAGCGCACACACAATCGCGGTCGCAAACCCCTCCCCAACCAAATCCTGCGCTACAGTTGGTTGTAAAGCGCGATTGCGTGCTGTGCCGGCTAGGTGCCCGCAGCTTTTGTATTAGCTTCTTGGGAAGTTGTGTATCGATAGCCTTCATTGTGATGTATGAAGATGTGGTTGCTAGGGATGCACCAGCGAACTGCAGAAGGAAGAGTAGGTTGTGAGGTGTCCATTTGAGGGCGGGCGCCCATGAATACTTTAGCTGGGTTGTCCCAAGAAATTCGACAGGTAATGGAGGTGCCATTGCAGCTGACAGCTGGGGAGCAGATTTACGTAAGGAGATTTACAATATTCAGTTGACCTTTTTAATATTTTGAAAGTGAGACACCATGTTTGCGTTTGTGTAGATTACAAGGCAGGGCTACACATAGTAGAAACAAAATAAGTGATTTGTTGTTTTCAGTTAAGGAGAGAGAAGGTAGTGCTGCATTAATGGAATTGCTAGGCAGGGGAGCATGGGCAGATGCCGTCAGTAGTGAGTTACAGCCGGTGTTATCCTTGCATGATCGCATGTTGGCTTTCCGTGTCTTACCGCGGGAGGAAGTTAATCGAACTGAGCTGGTTGAGGAACCTTTTCTGGAAGACTGACAGTGGGGTGCTCAGCTGGAAACGTTTTCTTTGGCCTCATATTACGAACAGATGGAAGGAAGGAAGGAAGATTGGGTTTAACGCCCTGTCGACATGGAGGTCATTAGAGACGTTGCAGAAATCCGCATTGTGTCAAGGATGAGGAAGGAAATCGGCCATGTCCTTTTCTACTGAACCATCCTGGCATTTGCCTGGAGCGATATAGGAAAATCACGGAAAATCTAAATCTGGATAGACAGACGCGGGTTTGAACCGTCGTCCTTCGGAATGCGAGTCCAGTGTGCTAACCACTGCTTCACCTCACTAGATACATACAGATGGTTTTTCCTCAGGGGATGATGCGCTGGTATACCTTTTGCATTTTGGGGAGACAACTGTAGGTAATTTCTCGTGCTATTGTTGTGTTAGAGAATTCGTTCTCGGGCACTTTGTGTTTGTGTGAAATGGCGTCGCAATGGCCGTTTGGCCAGTTGCTATCCTAGGAGACAATGGGTGCCAGGCGCCAGGTATTGTTATCTGTACTTTTTTTATTGCTGACTCTGCGGCAGGCACGGTTTTATTTCTTCTCGAGCTTTTGAATGTGTATTATTATTATTGTAGTGGACGTCCAAGGGGGTCGAACCATCTTGTAAGGTGGTGTTGGCCGCAAAACTGTCTTCCTGCAAGCTCAGACAGTCGCTCCTGCGCGGTCGAGACGTTGTTCTCGCACCAGAGGGTACATCTGGTGGCATGCAGTCTACAGCAGCGCCATTTCAAGGCTTCCTGCATCGCCACAACAGTGAGGACGGACAGTCTGCTGTACTGTCAACAGCAACTGAAGGTCAGCGCCATTGCCATTGTGCTAGCGCTGACAATCCCCTGTCGTATCACTGAAGGGCCAGCCTTTATGCTCGAGAGCTAGAATTTTCTGTCGGCGGGCTGACCCTGGACGTGAGAGTCAGTGGACAAGCAGTAGAAGCGACGACCACAACTTGAACCGCTACCAGAGGCTGTAGTGCCCAGTGGCTGACAAGTCATGAGGCAATAGTGGACTTCCTTGGGGCACTGGTCGCACCTGGTCTAGGTTTCGTGTTGCTGGCCCACGTAGTCATTACGGAACACAGTTCAGAGGAGAGGGAAACTGAATGGCAGCCAGCTAGCGAGATGAATAAAGGAAGAGTCTGGAACGCGGTGTGTCTTGGAGCTGGGCAGTTTGGAGAGTCATAACAGTCAGCACAAGTCATGGGCACGCTGCACGTGGACACCGTCTATGACGTCTTTTCCCGGTATCCGGATGAAGACAGGAGCCCACAGCCAGAAACATGGCACCATGAAGAGTTTCTTTATTGCAGAACTCTACAGAGAAGTAAGTGTTCTGATTTTGTGAGCAACATTTATTGGTTGGGTGGCTAACAGATTTTATCTAACTGAAGTTATAAGGCAGTACCAAATAAGTTTTAAGCTAAAACACATTCGGGAGTATTATCTGGAACTAAGTTATCTCTGCAAAAAGCTTTTAAACTCCAAAAATGTTACAGCAAAAGCGATTTTAGCTGAAAGACGGAAACATGAAAGGAAAAATAACATAGAAACTAAATATGCTCGAATAGCATAGAATGTGGTCTGGAAAAACATCAGTAGTGATGTTCTTCCGTCTGACGTGAGAACAGCGTGGTACAAGGTAGTCAATAACATCATCAACACTAATGAGCGTCTCTTTGGCATCGGTTTAAGTGACACTAACCTCTGCAGCAAATGCAACCTCGTTGATAGTGTGCCTCATCGTTACACATGTGGAGATCGGATTATCAACTGGTGGTGGACTAGGGAGAAAATTGCTCAAATAACAAGAACTTCAGCAAACAATATACCGACTAACATTTTCTTCAGACCAGAGAAAAGTTACTACCCTCAGGCAAAAAATAACGCAGTGATTTGGTTAATGGGCAAATATACAAGTTATGTTTTTAACAATATTGGGAGCGATGAACACATTGAATACAAGATGTATATGGAAAATGAATTCGAGAAAATACACTCCTGGAAATTGAAATAAGAACACCGTGAATTCATTGTCCCAGGAAGGGGAAACTTTATTGACACATTCCTGGGGTCAGATACATCACATGATCACACTGACAGAACCACAGGCACATAGACACAGGCAACAGAGCATGCACAATGTCGGTACTAGTACAGTGTATATCCACCTTTCGCAGCAATGCAGGCTGCTATTCTCCCATGGAGACGATCGTAGAGATGCTGGATGTAGTCCTGTGGAACGGCTTGCCGTGCCATTTCCACCTGGCGCCTCAGTTGGACCAGCGTTCGTGCTGGACGTGCAGACCGCGTGAGACGACGCTTCATCCAGTCCCAAACATGCTCAATGGGGGACAGATCCGGAGATCTTGCTGGCCAGGGTAGTTGACTTACACCTTCTAGAGCACGTTGGGTGGCACGGGATACATGCGGACGTGCATTGTCCTGTTGGAACAGCAAGTTCCCTTGCCGGTCTAGGAATGGTAGAACGATGGGTTCGATGACGGTTTGGATGTACCGTGCACTATTCAGTGTCCCCTCGACGATCACCAGTGGTGTACGGCCAGTGTAGGAGATCGCTCCCCACACCATGATGCCGGGTGTTGGCCCTGTGTGCCTCGGTCGTATGCAGTCCTGATTGTGGCGCTCACCTGCACGGCGCCAAACACGCATACGACCATCATTGGCACCAAGGCAGAAGCGACTCTCATCGCTGAAGACGACACGTCTCCATTCGTCCCTCCATTCACGCCTGTCGCGACACCACTGGAGGCGGGCTGCACGATGTTGGGGCGTGAGCGGAAGACGGCCTAACGGTGTGCGGGACCGTAGCCCAGCTTCATGGAGACGGTTGCGAATGGTCCTCGCCGATACCCCAGGAGCAACAGTGTCCCTAATTTGCTGGGAAGTGGCGGTGCGGTCCCCTACGGCACTGCGTAGGATCCTACGGTCTTGGCGTGCATCCGTGCGTCGCTGCGGTCCGGTCCCAGGTCGACGGGCACGTGCACCTTCCGCCGACCACTGGCGACAACATCGATGTACTGTGGAGACCTCACGCCCCACGTGTTGAGCAATTCGGCGGTACGTCCACCCGGCCTCCCGCATGCCCACTATACGCCCTCGCTCAAAGTCCGTCAACTGCACATACGGTTCACGTCCACGCTGTCGCGGCATGCTACCAGTGTTAAAAACTGCGATGGATCTCCGTATGCCACGGCAAACTGGCTGACACTGACGGCAGCGGTGCACAAATGCTGCGCAGCTAGCGCCATTCGACGGCCAACACCGCGGTTCCTGGTGTGTCCGCTGTGCCGTGCGTGTGATCGTTGCTTGTACAGCCCTCTCGCAGTGTCCGGAGCAAGTATGGTGGGTCTGACACACCGGTGTCAATGTGTTCTTTTTTCCATTTCCAGGAGTGTACTTAAATATCAGAATCACAATAAGAAATATGGTAACATGCTCCGAATTGTCTTCAGCAGAATGGGTATAGGTTAGGAACTGGATTCCTAGTAGAGAGGGAATGGGTTGGGTCACGTTCCCGACCCTAACCTCACCTGCAAGTCACACATGAAAAATATATCAGTAGTACAGCAGATACAAGACTATGACGGTAAACATCTGGTGTCTGATATAAAGGAAGATCTTGAACTCCATAAGGATGCGTTTAGAAGGCTGGAACTGACAAAAACAACAAGGCAGTGAAGGATTTTGCGATGTCGCTGTTCGGGACTGCTCTTCTGTCCACGTCATTGACCCTGGAAGGAACACACATCAAGGATTTCCCGAATGATTAATTTGGGTCTGGGAAATGATGATGAGGAAGCTCAGGTTGCAGAAGAAGAAAATGTGCATGATGGACTGCTACCAATTGAAGGTGACAGTGAAGTTGCTAAATTGTGCTACTGCTAAAGACTCATTCGCTGAATGCTGCAATTTATGACTGCAATTATCTGTCACCTTATTTACGTCATTTCATTGTAGCCATTTTTGTTACTGTTGTTGTGGCGAAAAAAAGTTGGTAGAGCGGTGGACTGTAGAGGATGTATACTCAGAAATCCATAGGTCACTGGTTCGACTCCGGCCCGGAGGAGAATTTTTCCTACTACTTATAACATTTTACAGATGTTGAGAGAATTTTAATACATAGAGATGGGTGCAATACACCTAATTTTTACGTTAAAAAAATCAGTAAAGTCAACCAGTGTCTGTTGTGGTGCAGCTGTTATAGGTTGTGAAGTCTGTACTGCTTGGCATAGGCAATGATGCATAACAAAGTGCTCTCGCTGCAGTGTGATTTTTGTGAAAGATGGCAAGTCAGGCTTGTATCCCTTTCATTTCTATTACTGTTAGTCGTTTAATGAGACGGGGTGACATGATTATGTACTGTAAACCTCGGAATCTTGTTGCGCTGTGTCGGTAGAAGTGATGGACCTTTGCCGTCTGTTGACTAACATTTTGTGTTCTTTCTGTACTACCATTGTGTGGAGAGAAATTCGCTGCTCAGAGTCGCACCCGAGCGCCGCCTTAAAGAGTCGAACCTGGGGAAGGCGGAGCGGCTAGCAGTAAATGGAATGGCGGAGAGCAGGTGCGTGCTCGTGGCTGCCTTCACGTTACGGGTGTTTGCGCAAGGGACGGGGGAGTCGCCACGGTGTGTCGCCAAGTGACTAGCAGTGGCCTGCTACCAGCACAGCCCAGAATATTGACTTCGATGGTAGCCGGTGAGCTTTTATGACTCTTAGGCCCGTTGGCACGATGAGCTGGGGTGTCGAAATTGCCTCCTGCCGGAAGACTAACTTTTTCGGAATCTGGGATGGCCGAAGACCTTTTTTTCCGAGAGAAGCGTATCCCCTAACATAGTACAACTTTCTTCTTTGAAGCCGAGATGGTCCTGCGTTGCTGCAACACTTTGTCACCAAAGCTGACGGTGTATTTCTTGGAAAGTTGGGCCATGATTGGGAATCAAACAGTGACGTCAAAGTCATACCGATGGCGTCAGTTTCTATTGTACGAGAGTCTTTTGTCCATCTTCTGGAGGGCGACGGTGCAATTATTTTGGATTATGCGATTGGCATAATGCTGTGCGCATTTGGTATACTAAGTTGCAGAGGCCCTACACGTGTAGTAACATTTTTGTAAGTTGGGATTTTAGAAAGACCGAGGGGGAGTTCTTTGCCGAACATAACATTGGAGAGGGAAGTTCTTTCTGGAGAACCAGAGAGGAATTGTTTTCGTAACACCGGACTCATATATATATGCATCGGTGTTCGTTCTGGAACTTCGAGGAGGAGATTTATCTCAGAGACGGCATCGTGTATGCACTGTAGAGTTTGATCTGCTGGCGGTGATGGAGGCGAAGACCGACGTTCGAACCTGAGCACGCATCCTGGGTGCGAACTTGCAGATTCTTCGCAGTGCTGAGCATAAGATTCGCCGACAATGGTTAGCCGTCTATGGTGAGCATCTTTGCGACTCCAGCATAAAGGAAATTTTCTATGTTGCTTTACACTTTCAGTGGCCTGTTCTTTCATCTTCCGACAGCAGTTAACCAGTTAATACAACCAATTAATGCAGTTGAATAGCTTTGCTGTTTCGTGATTCACCGTCACTGTCATGTTAGTTAGACTCAGTCTTATAAGGTTATCTCTGTTACAGGAGGAGGATGTATCGCATAGAAATTCAACCGCTTCATGCAATTTTGCCAAATTAAGCATTACAGTTGGAGTTATTGCGATCCACGCATATTTTGTAGGACCTGTTTTCTGTGTTAATTACTTTGAACGTCATATTTCGTACATGATTCTGTCGTAATAAATAATGATAGAGAGTATAGCCTGTACATTTACTAATTTTGATTTTTTTGTGGAACATTACACGTTCGTTATTCTTTTATCAAAAGTTGCCATCTTTCACTACTAGAGCGAGAAAATGTTAATATGCTTTGAGGCAGTCCGCTGCATACGCATTTTAGTAGTGTTTCTTATGGATGATTCTGTGTCGAGAGCCATCTAGGGCAGAAACATATCTCAGGTAATTCCAAAATTACCAAACCCACTGATACCCTGTAGTTGTATTCACGCAGATGCATGATTCAATCTTTGCTTGTAGCCATACGTTTCCTTTGTCAATACAGTAGAATGGTCTGAGTAGTCGTGTTATCTGTAGCATTAGATTGTCAGATGGTGGAGCTGGTGCAAGTAGAATGTATCTCTTGTCGTGGTAATTGTACAGTGTTCGCTTATGGTGTTATTTTTGATGCCTGGTTATAAATATACTCAGACTGATGCTGTATTATCTGTTATTGGTTGGTGCCCCATCAGTGTATCACCAGTGCCGAATAAACTTATTGTTTAAAGATATTGTACATGCTTAAGACAGGATCTTGTTATTATTGCACTCTAAGACAGAAAAAAAACGGCGCATCAGAAATGAATTATCCGAATGGCACAGATATAACGTACATGTTGAGACAAACAAATGATTACAATTTCAGAAAAACTGGATGATCTATTCAAGAGAAAGAGATTCACAGATTGAGCAAGTCAATAACGCGACGGTCCACCTCTGGCCCTCATGCATGCAGTTACTCTGTTTGGCTTTGACTGATTTGAGTTCTTGCATGTCGTCTCCACTTGAGAACTTTTGGAGCATTATGGGCGGATCCATAGAACCTGTTCAGGATTTTGACGATCTAACATGGCGATTGGACAGAATTCGGCACGATATCCCTCAGGAGGATATCCAACTACTCCGGAAGAGATATCCTTTATTTTTTTATATTAACTTCAATGATTTCTGTTGATGTTGTTTAAGGTTTTATGTTATAATATATTACTGTCAATAAACGTTACTTCTAATTCATCCCACGCTAGCACAACGCCTGCGCAAATACCACTGCACCTAAATCCTACGCTACAGCGACCTAGCCCTTCTGACCAGATGACTTAATGAATGGTGTGAATAGCACGTATAGCAATTATGAAAGATACGCAAAGAAAAGACAGAGGTAATAAACAACAGTATGAATGAGAAAAGCGAATCACTTAATAGCAAATTTGGAAAGGAACCAGTGGTGGAAGACATGGAGAACAGCAAGGGCAGCACGAAACTAGTCTAAAGACTGAGCCTTGAACAATAAAGGACTGAATGCTTCCATTTTGCTTGTCATAAGAATGTGGTGACATCAGAATAACCGTTACATTTCACTTCAAAGTAACTTTGAAGTGATGGTGATTAGAAGTGAAGGCGTAAAATAATCTAGGATTGGAAGAAGATGAGGGAAGGAATAGATCACTGCCTTGTTGACAGATTTGTCTATAACAGCTTAAGAAAAGTAGGTAAAGCCTGTGTCTGGTTGGTCGTCCTGCTGGAATCATATTCTGGAGGGATCTCAGGTCGCATCCCTCTCCATGCATTCAGATTTAGTTTTCCTGTGTTTCTCATAATTAATTCTAGGGAAATTTCAAGGCAGTTCTTTCAAGCAGGACATGGCCAATATGTTACTGTCATTCCTTTGGTTTTTCCTACCGGTGTCGTCATTGTCATGACATTAAACTCTATCGTCTTCTTTCTTTCGCAGGTACGTTAATCTTGGACGAGGTCCAGTGACAGGCGCTGTTCCAGAGCACTAGTTGACAGTACCAGCCACTCCATAACTCGCTCCATCACGTTCCCGTAACAAACGATCGAGAAGTTTGATAGGAAGCCATCTAACACACCAGGGAAAACAGGGCCTTCTATTTCCAGTTTCGTTCATTAAACATATCACTTATTTCGTTGCGGACCTTCACACTGAAATGTAGCCTTACGCTTATCAACTTCGCTGCTACGTCTTCTACATTTCAAAAATACAGACAGCGCTATTGCGCTGTCTGCCAGACAGATATATGAGTTACGATATTCTGTGAACAATGGACGAATAACAACAGACAGATTCGATATTTCTAGATTTCCGGAAAGCATTTGATACATAACTCCAGTGCAGACTGTTAACGAAGTTATGAATTAAGGAACATGTTCCCAGATATGTGAGTGGCTCAAAGACTTCTTAAGTAATAGAACCCAGTATCGTATCCTCGACGGCGAGTGTTTATCAGAGACAAGGGTATCATCAGGAGTGCCGCTGGGAAGTGTGGCAGGACAGTTATTATTTACTATATACATAAATTATCTGGCGGACAAGGTGAGCAGCAATCTACGATTTTTCGCTGATGTTGCTGTGATGTGCGGGAAGGTGTCGAAGATGAGTGACTACAGGATGATTCAAGATTAGACAAAATTTTTAGTTGCTATGATGAATGGCAGCTCGCTCTAAATGCAGATGAGTAGGAGAAATAAACCCCTAATGTTCGGATACAAAATTAGTAGTGTCCTTCTTGATACAGTCACCTCGTTTAAATATCTGTGCGTAACGTTGTAAAGAAATATGAGACGAAGCGAGCATGTGAGGATTGTGGTAGGGAGGGCGAATGGTCGACTTCGGTTCATTGGAAGACTTTAGGAGCGTCTGGCTCACCTGTGAAGGAAATCGCATGTACGAGGTGCATTCAAGTTCTAAGGCCTCCATTTTTTTTCTAATTAACTACTCACCCGAAATCGATGAAACTGGCGTTATTTCTCGACGTAATCTCCCTGCAGACGTACACATTTTTCACAACGCTGACGCCATGATTCCATGGCAGCGGCGAAGGCTTCTTTAGGAGTCTGTTTTGACCACTGGAAAATCGCTGAGGCAATAGCAGCACGGCTCGTGAATGTGCGGCCACGGAGAGTGTCTTTCATTGTTGGAAAAAGCCAAAAGTCACTACGAGCCAGGTCAGGTGAGTAGGGAGCATGAGGAATCACTTCAAAGTTGTTATCACGAAGAAACTGTTGCGTAACGTTAGCTCGATGTGTGGGTGCGTTGTCTTGGTGAAACAGCACACGCGCAGCCCTTCCTGGACGTTTTTGTTGCAGTGCAGGAAGGAATTTGTTCTTCAAAACATTTTCGTAGGATGCACCTGTTACCGTAGTGCCCTTTGGAACGCAATGGGTAAGGATTGCGCCCTCGCTGTCCCAGAACATGGACACCATCATTTTTTCAGCACTGGCGGTTACCCGAAATTTTTTTTGGTGGCGGTGAATCTGTGTGCTTCCATTGAGCTGACTGGCGCTTTGTTTCTGCGTTGAAAAATGGCATCCACGTCTCGTCCATAGTCACAACCGACGAAATGAAAGTCCCATTCATGCTGTCGTTGCGCGTCAACATTGCTTGGCAACACGCCACACGGGCAGCCGTGTGGTCGTCCGTCAGCATTCGTGGCACCCACCTGGATGACACTTTTCGCATTTTCAGGTCGTCATGCAGGATTGTGTGCACAGAACCCACAGAAATGCCAACTATGGAGGCGATCTGTTCAACAGTCATTTGGCGATCCCCCAAAACAATTCTCTCCACTTTCTCGATCATGTCGTCAGACCGGCTGTGCGAGCCCGAGGTTGTTTCGGTTTGTTGTCACATGATGTTCTGCCTTCATTAAACTGTCGCACCCACGAACGCGCTTTCGACACATCCATGACTCCATCACCACATGTCTCCTTCAACTGTCGATAAATTTCGATTGGTTTCACACCACGCAAATTCAGAAAACGAATGATTGCACGCTGTTCAAGTAACGAAAACGTCGCCATTTTAAGTATTTAAAACAGTTCTCATTCTCGCCGCTGGCGGTAAAATTCCCTCTGCCGTACGGTGCTGCCATCTCTGGGACGTATTGACAATGAACGCGGCCTCATTTTAAAACAATGCGCATGTTTCTATCTCTTTCCAGTCCGGAGAAAAAAAATCGGAGGCCTTAGAACTTGAATGCACCTCGTAGAACGGTAGTGTGACAAATTCTTCAGTACTACTCGAGTGTTTTGGATACGCACCAGGTCTGATTAAATGAACACATCGAAGCAATTCAGAGGCGGGCTACTAGATTAAGTACCAGCGGGTTCGAATAACATCCAAGTGTTTCGGAGATGCTTCGGGAACTCAAATGGAAATCTCTGGAGGAAAAATGACGTTCTTTTCGAGCAACACCATTGAGAAAATTTAGAGAACCGACATTTGAAGCTGACTGCAGAATGATAATACCGCGCCGGCCGAAGTGGCCGTGCGGTTAAAGGCGCTGCAGTCTCGAACCGCAAGACCGCTACGGTCGCAGGTTCGAATCCTGCCTCGGGCATGGATGTTTGTGATGTCCTTAGGTTAGTTAGGTTTAACTAGTTCTAAGTTCTAGGGGACTAATGACCTCAGCAGTTGAGTCCCATAGCGCTCAGAGCCCTTTGAACCATTTGATAATACCGCCGCCAACATTTGTTTCGCTTAGGGACCACGAAGATACGAGAACTAGGGCACAAACGGAGCCATATAGACAGTACAGCGGCTTGCGGAGTATGTGAGAAAATGTAGATGTCGAAGGTGTACATATAACACCAATGAGATAGCCGCGTTGATTGCATACTCCAGTAGTCATAGCATACGTTACTTCTTCCGATGTCTTTGACTGTACAAGTTTGTGCTTTCATATATGGCGTACTCGTCGATCAAGTCAGACTTGGCGAGCAGCGCACTTTGACGTGGCTCGAGGTCAGCGTAACGCAATCCTTGGTATCGTTTGCGGTGACATGGGTGTAAATGCTATCGATGTAAAGCTAGCCAGACGGTCGCCTGCGGTCCTCCATAGCATAAACAACAGCAAAAGTGCTTTTAGCGTGTCGGTTCCATTACGTCCCAGCAAAACTTTCTGAAACGGGAGCGTGCGAGGGGACACACTATCACCAGCTGCTTGTTTTTGTGGACACAGTGAAACCACTATACTGAGTCACCGATATACGACCACAAGTAAGTAGTGGCTTGTTGTGTGCGGAGTTCGTTCTCTATTCTGCTGCCCAAGGCGAGAGCTCTGGTATGCGATTCTGCGCTATCGCGTTGCATCCTACTTACGATGTTTAATTCATTGACTGTTATCAAGTAAAAAAAGTAGGTATATTAACGAGAAGCATGTTTTTTGCTTGACAGATGAAGCTACGTTGTGGATGACGTGTCAGTACAGTAATCGAATGAAAAGCTTCACACAGAGAGCAATATGCCGTGTAGGCAGTCATATTTAAGACTGGCGGCTAGTACCAGGAAATGATTCAATAACTGACTTAGGGGAAGAAATTACAGCCATAGTCAGAATACGTCTCATGGCCCAGAAATTCTACATTTCGCTGGATTACAAAAAGGATGAAGCTCTGAAGCAATCTCTCTAAAAACGACGTATGTAAATCTTTTGAGCAATGTATGTAACAAATACAGTCTACTGTGGACCAAAAATGGATCTACTTTGAAGGTATTCATTCAAAAATGAACATATTTGGTTAGTATACAAATCTGCAGCGACAGCTGTTTATTCTTTTCTCGCGAGTCCAAGAAGATCTCTATCTCATTATTTATGCTAAATTCCGGCAAGAAAAAGTAAAATATAAGACTGCTACTTCATAATGTGAACCCTGCACAAGCCAAAACTGGTACTTGTGTTTAGGTTGCGCCTTTTTTTATCATCCTAATATATTTGGCGTTCTGAAGGGTGGCTACATGAGCCCTAGATTTCTCGTATTAAACCATTGCATGTCAAAGCAAAGAATCTGATTGTTTTAGCCACTCAAAAAAAAAAAAAAAACCAAGGACAGTATAGCCATAACCAAATCACTTAATAGCCCTCAAACATGTAATCAATTTTCATGATGGCTTGTGAATTGCTTTCGTATTAGAACACTGCTTCCATAAAGCAGGATGCAATGAGAACACCGTGACCACACTTTGTATGCCTTACCATAACGTGATATATATAACTTAGCCGCTCGATGATCAGGTTTTAACCGAGAAGTAGATGTTTCTTGAGGAACCACCCTTGCGGCACGAAACCTCTGTGGTCTTGTGTAACCACCATTATGCGCCACGAAACCTCTGTGGTCCGTTGAAGGCATAAAACTATGCAATACGCTGGTCTGTGCGGCCTATCTTTATTAAGCTTTCGTTACTAATATCGCGAGAGGCTCCAGAATCTGACTACGTCATCAAAGACTGTAAGAGTTAACTGTACATTGAACTTTAACGATTACCAGTTTACCTTACTGAACCAAAAAACAATTTTTCCTGCATAGAAATGGCGCACTGCTGTGAAAAATAAGCGAACAGGGAAAAGTGAAAACTATTAAGCTTCACACTAACTTGGATCTCATGTAAATCTTAGTTGGGGCGGTTAAGGGCACCTGCTCGTGAAAAAATGACCAAAAATTTGAAAAGAATATTTTTGCTGTATAAAAAAGAGCATGTCTCGACGATTACAAAAAAGGTATAATTTATGGACATTTTCATTTGTCTTTTATTCAGAAATTTAGATTGAACGTAATGTTCCAGAGGTGCTACGCCCCTCTGTCATTTTAAGATACATCGGAATTCTTGATACATTCTTCTTTCCCTTACATTTTTCAGCTTGTAGTTATGGATAGTAAGCACAGAAGTATTCTTAAAGGCTCTGACTACCGTAATCTAAGTACGGGCGTATCTACAAGGCTGTAATGTAGCTGCAAACAAAGAGCTTACGAAATATTTGCTTATTTCTTGCTTTCCGATCTAGGAACCCGATCTGCTGTATTGTTCTGTTTCACTGTATGTTTTCCTGTGTTAGAAGTGGCAAAAATAAAGGTTTCGAGGCAATTCGTTAATAGCCACATCGAATAATACGCGCCATTTGGTTCAACAGTCCCCTACAGAAACTGGTGTACAAGCATACAATATTCTTACAAGCATTACTTCCTTTTTTGGGGCAATTAAATAAAGGGAAAACACAAATATTCTTAGGAAAATATGTGCATGGTTTCTCACAGAATCGCAACGAAAGCTTCAACAGCTGCGTAGCGGAGCGAATACCGGATACAGTATTTGTATGGCTGACAGTGTTGAAGATAGGTGTCATGGATACTGTAAAAACTTTCAGTGACGGTACAATTTTTAGGATTCATGTCCTGAAAAAAATAGATGCTCAGACTGGAAGAAACATGGTTTCAGGCCTACCGTTACCAAGGACACTACGGACATAAAAGAATGAAGAGAAGGAGTATTGAGGACAAAGAAACAGGTAACCGACAGGAATATGCAGCTTCAATGTTCGAAAAATGCATAGAGATAACACAATAAGCTGGTAAATCTTCTTTGGCGATTTACTGGAAACATGAATTTTTAACACACAGGTACACTTTTTTCCTAAATGACTGAAGTTGAAGTAAAAATTGGCACATATAATTAGAATGGTCTGTTCCTTCCTTGCCTACTATTTTCAGGAAATTCTAAAATATGATGATCATGTGTATGTATTAAATATATTTCCGGTAACAAAATAAGACTTGTTTATTTTTCACACATAATCAGAAGAAGAGGAAATTGGAGGCATGACATACTTCCCTGAATGTTACCTGTAGCCTGACTGTTTTCCTCAGTTAAACAGTGTTCTATTTTTTAGCTTTTTATAAAATTGTTATCAGCATCTCAATATTTCTCAGAAATCCTCTGACTAATAACGCTGATTGTATGTACACATTTATAGCTGCTTCTGGTTTATAGATAAGTGCTACTGTGAGGGGTAAGGGAACGTTAAAAACGCAGCCCATTCGAGGACGGATCCCTCTATGTTCGAACGCTGCTATCGCTTCTAGCAAAGGTTATTGAAACAAGAGAGTGACCACACCGCATGGACATTAATTGAAGATATGAGTAACTGCGCACGAGCCTCCAGGAAGTACATTAATTAAATCAGTATCCCAGGAAAAAGGGCTTTCATTTTCCTCGCGGGCAGGTTTCTGCTTCGAAACAGCTCGTATGAGCGTCATAATAAAATGGGTATCGGAGGATCGCTTGGAGTTCACCACCCATGTGGTCTTTAAGACGGAGTCGCCAATGAAAGCAAACTACTCTCTGCTCCACCTGGGATCTCAGTAGAGGTATTGGAGTTCAGTTTTAAACTTCAGACCTGGAAGGGAACTATTAAAGGAAGAGGCCGCGACTCATAAATGCAACGTCTGCAACATATGTGAAGTAAGTTCTACCTCACCTTCAAACACTGCTGTCACGACACAGAACCTGTCCGACTGTCGCCGCAGGTGTAAAGTTGGAGCTGCCTGAACTTTTTCGCGTCTTCCATAGGAGGTACAAGGACGCTACACACGATCCACGAGACAAGTGACGGACGCCAAAGGCAACCAGTGGGTCGGGGAGAAATAATATATCCTTTCTACGTTTACCATAAACTATTGTTCACTACCATTTAGTTGTTCGAGTTGATGAAATTTGTCCAAGTGTTCGCATGGAGCGAAAGGTGGGCAGGATGCACCAGGAGTCTCGACTCCTGAGGTTCTGAAAGATATCAGGGGTTCCTGATTGATGTGCATACTGAGACCAGAGATTGCGCAATGCACGCCACAGTGGAAGCAAATACGGATGTACTATTTCGCCCCGTGTGATAAAATCCTCTTTTCCATATCACACAACTTGTGCTAAAGATACGGGCTATGACTCACAGTCTGTGCCTAGCATCTGTCATTTGTCTCGCAGGGGGCATGTAGCGTTTATGTACCTTATTTGGAGAGACATGAAATATGTGTAGGCAGATTACAGTTTACATCCCTCTTGACGTTAAATCAATAAAGCGATGGTATGCAAAGTTTAACGAAACAGGCAGCGTTGAAGATCGTCCTCGAAGTAGCAGGCCTCGTATCAGTGATGCAACTGTTGATCGTGTTCGGTAATCGTTTCAGCGGAGTCCGTCTGTATCAACTCGCTAAGCAACACGCGAATTTCAAATCCCGCAAGCAAGTGTGGTGAAGATTCTTCATGAAAGGCTTAGGTTGCAAGCTTACGAAATACAAATTGTGCAGGCCTAGCAACCGAATGATTTCCTGACACGTGCTGAATTTGCAACTGAGATTCTCAACAGGATTGATGGCGCTAACGATTACTTAAATTGCATATGCTTTACCCTTGAATCCACCTTTCATGCTACTGTACAGATACAGCGAGACTGCGAAAACGTGAATGTTTGGGGCGGCCTCATGAATAAGGTTTTTCGACCGTTTTTCCTCATGGAAAATCCAATACCGCTAACATTTACTTCGACTTTTTGCAACTGTTCATTGCCCGACAGTTAGAAGAATATCAATCATGGATAATTGTGCGTAATTTTCTGGATGAAACATTTTCGGATCGGTGGATTACGCTCCTTGGCCTTTTTTTTTTTTTTTTTTTTGAGCTGTATCAAGGACCCCCCCCCCCCATGAACCATGGACTTTGCCGTTGGTGGGGAGGCTTGCGTGCCTCAGCGATACAGATGGCCGTATCGTAGGTGCAACCACAACGGAGGGGTATCTATTGAGAGGCCAGACAAACGTGTGGTTCCTGAAGAGGGGTAGCAGCCTTTTCAGTAGTTGCAGGGGCAACAGTCTGGATGATTGAATGATCTGGCCTTGTAACATGAACCAAAACGGCCTTGCTGTGCTGGTACTGCGAACGGCTGAAAGCAAGGGGAAACTATAGCCGTAATTTTTCCCGGGGGCATGCAACTTTACTGTATGATTAAGTGATGATGGCGTCCTCCTGGGTAAAATATTCCGGAGGTAAAACAGTCCCCCATTCGGATCTCGGGGGGGGGGACTACTCAAGTGGACGTCATTATCAGGAGAAAGAAAACTGGCATTCTGCGGATCGGAGCGTGGAATGTTAGATCCCTTAATCGGGCAGGTAGGTTAGAAAACTTAAAAAGGGAAATGGATAGGTTAAAGTTAGATATACTGGGAATTAGTGAAGTTCGGAGGCAGGATGAACAAGACTTTTGGTCAGGTGAATACAGGGTTATAAATACAAAATCAAATAGGGGTAATGCAGGAGTAGTTTTGATAATGAATAAAAAAATAGGAGTGCGGGTAAGCTACTATGAACAGCATAGTGAACGCATTATTGTCGCCAAGATATACACGAAGCCCACACCTACTACGGTAGTACAAGTTTATATGCCAACTAGCTCTGCAGATGATGAAGAAATTGATGAAATGTATGATGAGATAAAAGAAATTATTCAGGTAGTGAAGGGAGACGAAAATTTAATAGTCATGGGTGACTGGAATTCGACAGTAGGGAAAGGGAGAGAAGGAAAACAATAGGTGAATATGGATTGGGGAAAAGAAATGAAAGAGAAAGCCGTCTGGTAGAATTTTGCACAGAGCGTAACTTAATCATAGCTAACACTTGGTTCAAGAATTATAAAAGAAGGCTGTACACATGGAAGAATCTTGGAGATACTAGAAGGTATCAGATAGATTATATAATGGAAGGACAGAGATTTAGGAACCAGGTATTAAATTGTAAGACATTTCCAGGGGCAGATGTAGACTCTGACCACAATCTATTGGTTATGAACTGTAGATTAAAACTGAAGAAACTGCAAAAAGGTAGGAATTTACGGAGGTGGAACCTGGATAAACTGACTAAACCAGAGGTTGTACAGAGTTTCAGGGAGAGCATAAGGTAACAATTGTCACAAATGGGGGAAAGAAATACAGTAGAAGAAGAATGGGTAGCTCTGAGGGATGAAGTAGTGAAGGCAACAGAGGATCAAATAGGTAAAAAGACGAGGGCTAGTAGAAATACTTGGGTAACAGAAGAAATATTGAATTTAACTGATGAGAGGAGAAAATATAAAAATGCAGTAAACGAAGCAGCAAAAAGGAATACAAACGTCTCAAAAATGAGATCGACAGGAAGTGCAAAATGGCTAAGGAGGGATGGCTAGAGGACAAATGTAATGATGTAGAGGCTTATTTCACTAGGGGTAAGAAGGTACTGCCAACAGGAAAATTAAAGAGACCTTTGGAGAAAAGAGAACCAGTTGTATGAATATCAAGAGCTCAGAAGGAAATCCAGTTCTAAGCAAAGAAGGGAAAGCAGAAAGGTAGAAGGAGTATATAGAGGGTCTATACAAGGGCGATGTACTTGAGGACAACATTCTGGAAATGGAAGAAAATGTAGATGAAGGCGAAATGGGAGATACGATACTGCTTGAAGAGTTTGACAGAGCACTGAAAGACCTAAGTCGAAACAAGGCCCCGGGAGTAGACAACATTCCATGAGAACAACTGACGGCCTTGGGAGAGCCAGTCCTGACAAAACTCTACCATCTGGTGAGGAAGATGTATGAGACAGGCGAAATACCCTGAGACTTCAAGAAGAATATAATAATTCCAAAGAAAGCAGGTGCTGACAGATGTGAAAATTACCGAACTGTAAGTTTAATAAGTCACAGCTGCAAAATACTAACACGAATGCTTTACAGACGAATGGAAAAACTGGTAGAGTCCGACCTCGGGGAAGATCAGTTTGGATTCCGTAGAAATGTTGGAACACGTGAGGCAATACTGACCTTACGACTTCTCTTAGAAGAAAGATTAAGGAAAGGCAAACCTATGTTTCCAGCATGTGTAGACTTAGAGAATGCTTTTGACAATGTTGACTGGAATACCTGCTTTCAAATTCTAATGGTGGCAGGGGTAAAATACAGGGAGTGAAAGGCTATTTACAATTTGTACAGAAACCAGATGGCAGTTATAAGAGTCGAGGGACATGAAAGGGAAGCAGTGGTTGGGAAGAGAGTGAGACAGGATTGTAGCCTCTCCCCGATGTTATTCAATCTGTATATTGAGCAAGCGGTAAAGAAAACAAAAGAAAAATTCGGAGTAGGTATTAAAATCCATGGAGAAGAAATAAAAACTTTGAGGTTCACCGATGAAATTGTAATTCTGTCAGAGATAGCAAAGGACTTGGAAGAGCAGTTGAACGGAATGGGCAGTGTCTTGAAAGGAGGATATAAGATGAACATCAACAAAAGCAAAACGAGGATAATGGAATATAGTCGAATTAAGTCGGGTGATGCTGAGGGAATTAGATTAAGAGATGAGACGCTTAAAGTAGTAAAGAAGTTTTGCTATTTGGGGAGCAATATAACTGATGATGGTCGAAGTAGAGAGGATATAAAATGTAGACTGGCAATGGCAAGGAAAGCGTTGCTGAAGAAGAGAAATTTGTTAACATCGAGTATAGATTTAAGTGTCAGGAAGTCGTTTCTGAAAGTATTTGTATGGAGTGCAGCCATGTATGGAAGTGAAACATGGACGATAAATAGTTTGGACAAGAAGAGAATAGAAGCTTTCGAAATGTGGTGCTACAGATGAATGCTGAAGATTAGATGGGTAGATCACATAACTAATGAGGAGGTATTGAACAGAAATGGGGAGAAGAGGAGTTTGTGGCACAACTTGACAAGAAGAAGGGACCGGTTGGTAGGACATGTTCTGAGGCATCAAGGGATCATAAATGTAGCATTGGAGGGCAGCGTGGAGGGTAAAAATCGTAGAGGGAGACCAAGAGATGAATACACTAAGCAGATACAGAAGGATGTAGATTGCAGTAAGTACTGGGAGATGAAGAAGCTTGCACAGGATATAGTAGCATGGAGAGCTGCATCAAACCAGTCTCAGGATTGAAGACCACAACGACAACAACATATCAAGGACAGAGTCTTCGCCATATCAGTTGCTGACGTTGACAAATTGAAGGCTGCTATGGGTACTGTGACAGAACACATGTTACGAAACACCTGGCGGGAACTGGAATACCGCCTCGACATTCTGCGAGCCACCAATAGAACACACGTTGAGGTTTACTAACGTAAATGGTTTAAAAAAAAACTACTAACACTAACCTATGTAACGGCATCAAATATAAATTATTTTGTCAAACGGTTATTCTGTAATAAATTGTTACTTTGTGCTCACCCTGTATGTTTGCCTTAATGAAGGTGGCCACGTTTATCGAGCCCATCGCTGAGTGTCGGTATTGCTACAAGGCTCTGCGATTGGTAGGCTGTTCTTCATTAAATGTAGATAACACCGTTAAATGATGATAAACAGTCACTACGTCTAGTATGTTGTTGTTGTGGTCTTCAGTCCAGAGACTGGTTTGAAGCAGCTCTCCATGCTACTCTATCCTGTGCAAGCTTCTTCATCTCCCCGTACCTACTGCAACCTACACCCTTCTGAATCTGCTTAGTTTATTCATCTCTTGGTCTCCCTCTACGATTTTTACCCTCTACACTGCCTTCCAATACGAAATTTGTGATCCCTTGGTGCCTCAGAACATGTCCTACCAACCAATCCCTTCTTCTAGTCAAGTTGTGCCACAAATTTCTCTTCTCCTCATTAGTTACGTGATCAAACAATCTAATTTTCAGCATTCTTCTGTAGCACCATATTTCGAAAGCTTCTATTCTTTTCTTGCATAAACTATTTATTGTCCGTGTTTCACTACCATACAGGGCTACACTACATACAAATACTTTCAGAAAAGACTTCCTGACACTTCAATCTACACTCGATGTTAACAAATTTCTCTTCATCAGAAACACTTTCCTTGCCATTGCCAGTCTACTTCGACCATCATCAGTTATTTTGCTCCCCAAATATCAAAACTCATCTACTACTTGAAGTACCTCATTTTCGAATCTAATTCCCACAGCATCACCTGATTTAACTCTACTACATTCCGTTATTCTCGTTTTGCTTCTGTTGATGATCATCTTGTATTCTTTCAAGAGACTGTCCATTCCGTTCAACTGCTCTTCCAGGTCCTTTTCTGTCTCTGACACAATTACAATGTCATCGGCAAAACTCAACGTTTTTATTTCTTCTCCATGGATTTTAATTCCTACTCCGACTTTTTCTTTTGTTTCCTTTACTGCTTGCTCAATATACAAATTGAAGAACTCCCTTCCCAACCACTGCTTCGTTTTCATGCTCCTCGGCTCGTATAACTGCCATCTGGTTTCAGTACAAATTGTAAATAGCCTTTCGCTCCCTGTATTTTACCCCTGCCACGTTCAGAATTGGAAACACAATATTCCAGTCAACATTGTCAAAAGCTGTCTCTAAGTGTACAAATGCTAGAAACGTAGGTTTGCCTTTCCTTAATCTTTCTTCTAAGATAAGTCGTAGGGTCAGTATTGCCTCACGTGTTCCAACATTTCTACGGAATCCAAACTGATCATCCTCAAGGTCGGCTTTACCAGTTTTTCCATTCTTCTTTAAAGAATTCGTGTTAGTATGTTGCAACCGTGACTTATTAAACTGACAGTTCGGTAATTTTCACACTTGTCAACACTTTATTTTTTTGGAATTGGAATTATTATATTATTCTTGAAGTCTGAAGATATTTCGACTGTCTCATACATTTTGCTCACCAGATGGAAGAGTTTTGTTCTGGCTGGTTCTCCCAATGCTGTCAGTAGCTCTAACGGAATGTTGTCTACTCCCGGGGCCTTGTTTCGACTTACAAGGGAACCTCCCCATCGCACCCCCCCTCAGATTTAGTTATAAGTTGGCACAGTGGATAGGCCTTGAAAAACTGAACACAGATCAATCGAGAAAACAGGAAGAAGTTGTATGGAACTATGAAAAAAATAAGCAAAATATACAAACTGAGTAGTCCATGGGAAGATAGGCAACATCAAGGATAATGTGAGCTCAAGAGCGCCGTGGTCCCGTGGTTAGCGTGAGCAGCTGCGGAACGAGAGGTTCTTGGTTCAAGTCTTCCCTCGAGTGAAAAGTTTAATTTTTTATTTTCAGACAGTTATTATCTGACAAACTCTTATGTTTTCATCACTTTTTTGGGACTGATTATCACATCCACAAGAAAACCTAAATCGGGCAAGGTAGAAGAATCTTTTTACCCATTCGCCAAGTGTACAAGTTAGGTGGGTCGACAACATATTCATGTCATGTGACGCACATGCCGTCACCAGTGTCGTATAGAATATATCAGACGTGTTTACCTGTGGGGGAGTCGGTTGACCTATGACCTTGCATCAAATGTTTTCGGTTCCCATTGGAGAGGCACGTCCTTTCGAATACTATTCGCACGGTTTTGCGGTGCGGTCGCAAAACACAGACACTAAACTTATTACAGTGAACAGAGACGTCAATGAACGAACGGACAGATCACAACTTTGCGAAAATAAAAAAGTAAACTTTTCACTCGAGGGAAGACTTGAACCAAGGACCTCCCGTTCCGCAGCTGCTCACGCTAACCTAGGTCTTTCAGTGCTCTGTCAGTCACTTCACGCAGTATCATTCATATCTCCCATTTCACCTTCACCTACGTCCTCTTCCATTTCCAAAATATTGCCCTCAAGTACATCGCCATTCTATAGACCCTCTATATACTCCTTCCACGTTTCTGCTTTTTCTTCTTTGCTTAGAACCGGGTTTCCATCTGAGTTCTTGATATTCCTCCAAAGGTCCCTTTAATTTCCCTGTAGGCAGTGTCTTCCTTACCCCTAGTGATATATGCCTCTACAGCCTTACATTTGTCCTCTACCCATCCCCGCTTAGCCATTTTGCACTTCCTGTCGATCTCATTTTTGAGACATATCTACTCCTTTTTGCCTGTTTGATTTACTGCATTTTTATATTTTCTCCTTTCATGAATTAATTTCAATAACTTTTGTGTTACCCAAGGCTTTCTACTAGCCCTCGTCCTTTTACCCACTTGATCCTCTGCTGGCTCCACTATTTCATCTATCAAAACTACCCACTCTTCTTCTACTGTATTTCTTTCTCCCAGATTTGTTAGCTGTTCCCCAATGCTCTTCCTGAAACTCTGTACAACCTCTGGTTCTTTGAGTTTATACAGGTCCCACCTACTTAAATTCCCACCTTTTTGCAGTTTAATCAGTTTTGAACTACAGGTTCTAACCAACTGATTATGGTTAGAGTCCACATCTGCTACTGGAAATGTCTTACAGTTTAAAACCTGGTTCCTAAATCTCTGTCTTACCATTATATAATCTATCTGAAACCTGTCAGTACCTCCAGGCCTCTTCCAAGTATGTAACCTACTTTCATGATTCTTACACCAAATGTTAGCTATTCAAGTGTATGCTCTGTGCAAAATTCTACCAGGTGGCTTTGTCTTTCATTCCTTATCCCCATTACATATTCACCCACTACTTTTCCTTCCCTTTCTTTTCCTACTATCGAAATCCAGTCCCCCATGACTATTAAATTTTCGTCGCCCTTCAGTATCTGAATAATTCCTTTTATCTCATCATACATTTCTTCAATCTCTGCGTCATATGCGGAGCTTGTTGCCATATAAATTTGTACTACTGTGGTAGGCGTGGGCTTCGTGTCTATCTTGGCTACAATAATGGGTTCACTTCGCTGTTCATAGTAGCTTAACCGCATTCCTATTTTTTATTCATTATGAAGCCTACTCTTGCATTACCCCTACTTGATTATGTATTTTGACCAGAAGTGTTGTTCCTCCTGCCTCCGAACTTCAGTAATTCCCACTATATCTAACTTATCCATATCCCTTTTTAAATTTTCTAATCTACCTACCCGATTAAGGGATCTGACATTTCACGCTCCGATCCGTAGAACGGCAGGTTTGTTTCTCCTGACAACGACGTCCTTCTGAGTAGTCCCCGCCCGGAGATCCGAATGGGGTACTATTCTACCTCCGAAATATTTTACCCAAGAGGGCGCCATCATCATTTAACCATACAGTAAAGCTGCGTGCCATCGAGAAAAATTACGGCTGTAGTTTAACCTTGCTTTCAGCCTTTCACAGTACCAGCACAGCAAGACCGTTTTGGTTAATATTACAAGGACATATCAGTCAATAATCCAGACTGTTGCCCTTGCAACTACTGAAAAGGCTGCTGCCCCTCTTCAGGAACCACATGTTTGTCTTTCCTCTCAACGGATACCCCTCCATTTTGGTTGCACCTGCAGTACGGATATCTGTATCGCTGACACACGCAAGCCTCCTCACCAATGGGAAGGTGAATGGTTCAGGATTTTATTCAGAGCACCCTCCAAGAGCCACTAGAAAACGTGCTCTTGCATATAAGAAGTAAAATTTTTATGCACGATATAGCTCCAGTACATTTTAGTCTCAATGTGCGAGATGCACTGACCGGTATCTACCATGACCAACGGATAGATAGAGGAAGACCTGTGGCCTGCACGTTCTCCCGACCTCAGTCCTTTGGGTTATTACCTCCTGAGGCACTTTAAACAATTGGACAAGACTGCAGATTACCTGCATGCACGAATTCTTGGCTAATGTGTTATAGAAGCTTGTGAAACCGCTCGAAACAGTGAGGGAGTATTTTAAATGGCGCGACTGTCCATAACTGGACTGGTGCATTCGTTTTTAGAAGCAAGAGGAGGACGTTTCGAGCATTTATGAGTTTATATGTTGATGAGCTCTAGTCACCTAAATTTCAAACTTTCATTAATAATTAGAAAACGAAGAATTTTAGGATATATATCTACCAGAACTTTCTTTCTAACCTGCCCCAGAGTACGTAAAGGTATTTTTGAAACACTATGTATATTACTGGTAACTTCTATTTTTAATTTTTAGTACAATTTTCTGCAATTAGGAAGTACTATGCGTTTTATCCATCGCCAGTGTAATTTTTATTTTCTTTTTACTCTCTTTCTTCGTTTTCTGTAACACATTCTGTCCATTTAAATGTTCTTATAGCTAGATCCTGTGATGTGGTTTTCGGGACTAAATGGGTAATTTACAAAGTAAGGAAAAGGTATTATTAATGTACTTTAGATTTTAATAATAATAATAACTGTGCATCACATTCTGAATTTGCTTATAGTGTGCTGGTCACATGTCGCCGCCAGGTTAGCAGAGAGCACTAATGCGCTACTTCCTGGATTCGGGTAGGCGCGCCGACTCCGGATCGAATTTGCCCGGCGTATTAATGACAAGGGTCGTTGTGCCGGCCAACCTGGATGTGGTTTTTAGATGGTTTTCCACATCCCACTAGGTGAATATCGGGCTGTTCCCTGCGTCCCGCCGCAGTTACACGATTCTCAGACATTTGAAATGCGTTCGCACTATTTAATGATTTACACGAGACACAGACAGCTGGGATGCCCTGATTGTGTCCCGGGGGCTATGGGGTGGCGGTAGGAAGGACATCCGGCCACCCCTTCAAATTGACATTGCCAAATCCGATTGTAACCACGCCGACCTTGCGCAAACGGCGGGACAAAGGCGTAAGCCAAAGCAGAGTGCTGGTCACATGTCGAAACAATAACTAATAGCTAAATAATGTAAACAGTGTAGTTTCAGTTTAATCGAGACAGTCTTCAAAAAACACGTCTATGGAAATTTGAAAGAACGTTGGGAAGTTTCCTTGGTTGTGGGTGCGCAATATTTGATTTCATCAAGAAATAATCTGACTGTCATTTGAACTAGATACTTGTATTCGACAAACGTTTACAAGAATTAGGAACAATGTACACGGTTTCCTTAGTGGAAAAATCCTGCGTGGATGTTTTGGTGTATCGGGCGAGCCGGACAGGCGCCCTCGTGTGCAGAGGCCGGCCGTCGGCAAAGACCTGTGGCGGGAGCCACAGCCAGCGCCGGCGCCGGCGCTGTGGTAATTAACATATCTCTTTCCGCCTGTCGGAAGCACGCGTTCCCTTTGTGCAGGGTAGGCCGTGGCGAGCGACGATGTTGATCGAGCTGCCCTGCTGGGTGCACGGGATTGTTACGACGCTGCAGTTTTTAGAACAAAGCGGTCTTCTGTCATCCGCAGGTGGTGGCTTCCATTAGCCGAGCGGAGGCGATGCTTTTATTCACGCATCGTGTTCTGTGCGTGCGTTCTTTCTGTACGGTTTATTTTCACATGTGCCCCTTGTATTACAAACGATCAGAATGTAGCTATATATGAAAGAACAGTGCATCAACATGAACAAATGTCCGACTGACCATAATATTGGTCATATAGTCACAAAGACTCGGGTATACTATGTGGTGTCTCACATCGTCCAAGATAAGATTCCATACAACTGCAAACAACTATAAGAGGTATCGTCCCCTAAACAGCAAAGTCGTAGAAGTAGGACTACCATGTCAACACTCTGAAATAGGAACGAAACTTTACATTTGTCGAGCAACTACCAATCTACATTTACAACTGTACTCCGAAAGCCACCTCATGATGTGTGGCGGAGGAACTTTGGTGCCACTACCGTTTCCCCAGTTTCCTGTTCCACGGGTGAATGGTTCGTGGGAAAAATAACTGTCGGTTAAGTTCCGCATGACACCTAATTCCTCTGGTTTTCTGGTTGTGATCATTCCGCAGCATGTGTGGGGGAGGAATTAACATTTTGCCCGACTCTTCTTGAAACGAAACCTCTCAAACTTTCAAGAGCCTTTTCATGATGTGCAGCTCCCCTCCCTGTGGAATTTATTATTTCCGTAACCCTCTCCTGCCGATGAGGATGGGACACCCACTTGGACACTGACTTGGAAACCGCCCATAAATGGCGGAGCAGTCAGCTGAATGAGGAAGCAGAGGGCAGTGCAAATCACTGTAATTGATATGTGTCATGGTGAAATCTCCATTGAGAAAATAATATGGATTAGCCCCCATTCGGATCTCCGAGATGGTACTGCCAAAGTGGAGTTAACAGTGAGAAAAAGATTCAATAATAAATGAAACGGTAACATCTTAGGAATAGGAATGCGGAATGTCAGAAGCTTGAATATTGTAAAAAAGCTAGAAAATCTGAAATGAGAAATGCAGGAACTTAGTCTAGATGCAGTGGGGATCAGTGAAGCGAACTGGAAAGTCGACGTCACAAACAGAAGATAAAGAGGATACTGAATGGGTTATTTTTTTTTTACCCTTTGGTAGTAGACATAGTTAGTTTACAAAACTACTACATGTCAACAAGTAAGCACAGCTCTCCAGCACAAAATAACACGAATGACAACAGCTGTAAGTGTTTATCATGGTCTTTTATGTATTTTATCACACTACTTGTCGCTGGTGGGAAATCTTCGAAAGAACACTTTTAGGCACGTGCTGGAGATGTTAATACAACATGAGCAACTGTCTGTCGTTGTGCAGCACACTCATCCGATGGTGATGACTTGTGGAGAGCATCTGCACTTCTTCCACGGCTCGTTCGGATGCGGTGGTCTGTTCGGATGCGGTTCCGGTTAGTCCAATTTGCCCGAGGCTGGTCGAATCCAGGAGGTTTCTTCTGGATGTGAAGCAGTTTCACGCATTTAGGAGGACAGTTTTCTTTCCAGCAGCGTTTCCATTCATCGATGATACTGAATTCAGTTTACGTGAGAGTCTTGATTTTAGTCTTTCTCGTCCGATAGGGATACATCATTTAATATTGGAAGATCGTTGTTCTACATCTACATCTACATGGTTACTCTGCAAGTCACACTTAAGTGCTTCTCTACCATTCCACTCTGGAATGGAGCGTGGGAAAAAGGAACACCTAAATCTTTCCGTTCCAGATCTGATTTCTCTTATTTTATTATGATGATCAGTTCTCCCTACGTAGGTGGGTGTCAACAAAATATTTTTGCATTCGGAAGAGAAAGTTGGTGATTGAAATTTCGTAAATAGATCTCGCTGAAAGAAAACCGCCTTTGTTTCAGTGACTGCCACCCCAACTCGCGTATCATATCAGAGACACTCTCACCCCTATTGCGCGATAACACGAAAGAGCTGCCCTTCAATGCACTTTTTCGATGTCCTCCGTCAATCCTACCTGGTATGGATCCCACACGGCGCAGCAATATTCCAGCAGAGGACGGACAAGTGTAATTTAGGCCGTCTCTTTAGTGGGTTTGTCACATCTTCTAAGTGTTCTGTCAGCAAAGCGCAGTCTTTGTTTCGCCTTCCCCACAATATTAGGTATTTATTCGAATTGACAGCCCTTATATTTGTGCGATTTATCGTATACCCAAAATTTATCGGATTTCTTTTATTACCCATATGGATGACTTCGCACTTTTCTTTGTTTAGTGCTAACTGCCACTTTTCGTATCATAAAGAAATTCTCTGTAAATCATTTTGTAATTGGCATTGATTGTCTGATGATTTTACTAGACGTTAAATTACAGCGTCATCTGCAAACAATCTAAGGGGGCTGCTCATATTATCACCTAGATCGTTTATGTAAATCAGGAACAGCAGACGGCCTATGACACTACCTTGCGGAACGCCAGATATCACTTCTGTTCTGCTCGATGGTTTACCGTCTATCACTACGAACTGTGACCTCTCTGAGAGGAAATCGCTAATCCAGTCACACAACTGGTAAGAAACTCCATTTGCACGCATCAGCAATCTTCTGGTATTCACGCACTTGCGTTTAATTAGGAGGTAATCCGTGTATGTGAGTAGATCGTATTGGCCCACTAACAATGCGCATGGCCTCTTTAAGTTGTACGTGTATCTTTTTTGCATACGAACTTTTAAACCAAACAGGCGCACAGTACTCTGCTGCTGAGTATAACAATCCGAGTGCTGATACCCGAAGAGAGTCTGCTGACGATCCCCAACGGCTCCAACAGAGTTTATGGGGAATGTTGTTTCCGCTTTTGATCTTTGCACATGTTCTAGTCAATGGTCCTAAGGTATTCTGGATGCGTGTTATGACGAAGTTTATCTCCCTCAAAATAGATATTGAGGGCTCTGTGTGCCAATCTATTGGACAGATGAAAAATTGAAACTTCTGTTTTATTTGAGTTTGGTTGTAACATCCATTTACGGAAATATTAGTTTATGGTATCTAGATTAGAAGCCACAATTTCTTCAGTTATTTCAAATATCTTGTGTTCGGTGTATATTGCCCAATCGTCCGCATAGCCAAACTTTCTCGACTGTGTTGGAGGAATAGAGACAGAAGTCCAGAAAATGTAGACCCTGTTTGGTAGTTAATATCTTTGGAACAAAGTGATATATCGTTGCAATTTTGCACTGTAGCGTAGTCCACTGTTTTCTCAATAGATATTGGCGCCTGTTTTCCAACAGATGAAAGTGCAGCAATGAATAAAGTAAGATTGTCGTCTGAGCAACGCAAGGTCGAATTGAAGTGGTACTGGAAGTATGAGAACATGGTGGAGGTACAACGGCAATGGCGTAATGGTAAGGAACTCAGCCAGCAACACAAACAATTTATCGTATTCGGGATAAATATGAAGCCGACAGTACTGTTCAGGACGTCATAAGGAAAGGTCTGGCGCGGAACACCAACAAGTCCAGCTTCCAGCGCTGCTGTGGTGCAACGTCTTACTAGGTCACCTCAAATATCTGTGAAGCAGGATGCAGATGAAAGCATACACTGCAGGGATCGTTATCTGTTCTGACGAGGCGCAGTTCAAACCGACTGGTACCGTAAACCGCCGCAAATGCGTGTACTGGGCTCTTGAAAATCCTCGCGTTCACGTGGACAAACATGTGAATCTACCGGGTGTCTATGTGTGGTGTGGTCGGTCATGGCGACGTTTGATTGGCCCATTCTTCTTTGAATGTACGGTAACTGGTGAGATGTATCTTCGTATGGTGCAAACGTCAATTTTACCTGCCATCCGAGAGGTGTTTCGAAATGAAAGATTTTACCGCCTCATTACGATGTTAGAGCCTACTTGGATGATAATGTACCTGGACGATGGATAGGTCGAAGAGGAGCTGTTGAATAGCCACCACGGTCACCAGGCCTTACGCCTCTTGACTTCTACCTCTGGCATACTTGAAAAATGAAGTTTTTCGACAGAAGTCAGCTGCAGTGAATGTGCTTTGAGAAACTATCGAGGCGTCCTGCGCGCCTATCACACCGGTAACACCCAAAGCCGTAGTTCGGTCAACAGTTCAGCAGCATCGACGGTGGCTGCTAAAGGGGTCATTTTGAACAGAAGAACTATACCGGTAAGTCGTTTTGTTTCATTAACATTGACTGTCAATGTCTATATTTTTCTGGACCACTCTGTACATAAATCAAACGTGGGAGCAGAGCACTCACTTCAAGGCAAATATCTAAAACCTAATGAGCAGTCTGACTTCTCAAGAACTTTCTCTGTATATGAAGTTTTTGTTGTTCTTGAAACTCTAAAACCTCGAAAGGTGCCGGGAAATGACGATATCCACCCAGCATTTCTTCTGCATGGTGGGAACTAGGCAAAAAGCTGGGTGGCGTATTTTTTCTCTAATATTGTTGTATATGGTTCAACCCCAAAAAAAATGAAACAATCAAAAGTCGTAGCAATACTGAAGTTCGACAAGGCATCAGACCAGCCTAACCTAACCGCACTATTGAGCACTATTTATAAGTTCTTTGAAAGAATTCTATACAACCGGATTAGTCCAGTTATCTTTCAGAACCTTCGTATTGAGGTAGCTGTGTCCCGACCAGGACAGAGCTGCGCTGATCTTTAAA
Organism: Schistocerca nitens; assembly: GCF_023898315.1. Lineage (NCBI taxonomy): Eukaryota > Metazoa > Arthropoda > Insecta > Orthoptera > Acrididae > Schistocerca > Schistocerca nitens. Next base: position 403,823,525 of record NC_064619.1, on the reverse strand, counting down.
ACATTTATTGAGTGGGTAATCCAGCATATAAAGAATGCCTGGAAATTGGTACCAGGGAAAAAAAGCAGGGAAGAATTACAGGGGGATATGAGCATGGTTGTAAGAACGAGAGAGAAAAAGATAACTGACTTTTGCAATAGATTACAGATAGTAAAAGCGTATACAGTCTTCAAAAGTCACAAGACGACGAGGTATAATCGGAAAAGGCCCAGAAAGACTGAAAGATAACAGTATGATGTATCATGCAGCGTAACTTGCTGTGACAGTGCGAGAGAGAGACAAAGATGTTTATTACTCTGTGGCGGTCAGCGCTCACATAATTATTCTTAGGATATAGAGTTTTTTTGTTAATGTTAAGAGTAATTTTAGGAGTGGAGAGCCATTCTTGTGATGTAAAAAATCGACGCCATTGCGAGTTTTTGATTCACATTGTAAAATATAAGTGTATATGGAAGGAAATCAGTTAATAGAACAACAAAATATTGTTCATTTCAAGAAGGTACGTCTTATTATACACCCAGCGATATACTGCTATTGTGATTTACTAATAAACACCAGCTTGAGAACAGTTCCGACGGGAGCGTTCAGTTCTAGTGAAATAGTTCGATGTTTTCTTCGGAAAAGAAGTCACTTCATGGATCATTCAAATCCACAATAGTAACTGGACATTTCTCAGAACTGAAAGCAATCTGATTGCTATGCAACAGAGCCCCGAAGAATATTTCTCCGTACTTTGGTTACCACTTTCAGCTCAACACGGTATCTGCAGCATCTGGAGCAGATTTCTACAACAGCGGAAGCGTGTAATCGCTATCAGTTTCACACACCGCCCTGTGTACGCTGTATGTATTTATCCACAACAGTGAACATACAGTTACTCACACACATAGAAAGACAATACTAGGTGGTGTGAGGAAACATTTCAGTATAAAGGCCCTGTAGAGCTAAACAGTAATTAGCCTAGTAAGAAGGAGTCTTTATAACAGCTGGATTACTTGATTGACCGACAGATATTTCGAAATCAGATATTGGATTGTAAGGCGCACCCAGAAGGAGATGTAGGCTGAGATCACAATTTAGTTATGACGAATAATAGTAATGTCGTGTGGCTAGGGCCTCCTGTCGGGTAGACCGTTCGCCGTGTGCAAGTCTTTCGATTTGACGCCACGTCGGCGACTTGCGCGTCGATGGGGATGAAATGGTGATGATGAGGACAACACAACAACACCCAGTCCCCGAGCGGAGAAAATCTTCGATTCAGCCGGGACTCGAACCCGGGCCCTTAGGATTCACATTCTGTCGCGCTGACCACGCAGCTACTGGGGCGGACAGTTATGACGAAGATTAACGTTTAAGAAATCCGTCTAGAAGAACTTATGTAGAAAGATGTGGGATACTGATGTACTGAAAATGAAGAGATGCGTTTGGAATTCTCTAAGGCTACAGATACTGCAATACGGAACTTCACAGTCCTAGTGTAGATGAAGAGGAATGGACATTTTGAAAAAGGTACATCATAGACGTTGGACAGACAAACACAGGTGCAAGAAAGGTAACCGTGAAGAAACTTTGAATAACAAAAGAAATGCTTCAACTGATCGACGGAAGAAGGAAGTACAAAAATGTTCAGGGAAAGAAAGGAACATAGCAACATAAATCGCTTACAAGGGAAAGTTCCCATCGCACCCCCGTCAGATAGTAGTAAGATGTGCCACTGAATAGCCCATCGAAACCTGAACACTGATCAAGCATGAAAACGTGAAGAAGTTGTACTGAATTGCCCAAAAAGAAGCAAAATTGAAACACTGAGCTATTCAAGCTGAAGATGTCCCCATTGAGTAGCCTGTTAAAACCACGGCGTCATGGCTGTGTGGTCACGTTGTTGGGCCACAAAGCGGGAGATCCTTGTTCAAACTTCCCTCGTGCCCAATTTTTTTCACTTTTATGAACTTTCAGTTGGATCATTGACTTATCTGTTCTACTTCTGTAGTCTTGGCAATTGTCATACTATACATTCATTACAAACTATGAGGCATGCGGTGAGAATATATTACCATCGCAAGTAAATGTGACGAATAGTGAGAGCAGGCGAGATGCTGCATAGACCTCTCACAGAAATAAAAACAACAAATAAACATATATGAATATGGTATCTGTTCTTTCGGAGGTGTCAGAAAGAACAGATACCATCTTCATATAGTTAAGGCTAACCAACCATTGACCTTCTCCTTCTGTGCTGGATGCGCACGCATTGCCCGAACTCTTACGGGACTCTGTGAGATTGTCTGCCGCGAGTAATGAGTGTAATGGGCAGGGGCACTACGAATGTAGTGTGTGGACATTAAGTTGGGAATGTGGGTCTCACGGGCAGCGTGCAAGGAATAAGTCTCTACAGTTGCACTGTCCTCTGTGCCCTCGGTGGCTCAGATGAATGCCGGCACGGTAGCTCAGCGTGTTCGGTCAGAGGGTTACATGCCCTCTGTAACAAAAAAACTGAGTTAATCGATCATCAACGAACTTAAACGGATGTCTTATGACGTCCGCCCCGAGCAGACACAACGAATAAAAGCAAACAAAATGAGATTTAAGAAAAAAAAGAGCGTCTGCCATGTAAGCAGGAGATCCCGGGTTCGAGTCCCAGTCGGGGCACATATTTTCAACTGTCCCCGTTGATGCATATCAACGCTTGTCAATAGCTTATGGTGTTGATTTCATTATCATTTCAACAAATAAGCAGGTGTGAACTACGTTACAACAAAGGAATTCAAGAGTCATAACTTCCAAAACGGAACGTAAGAATCATAACATGTGCTTGTTGTATGGAATAAATAGGATGCATGTACGTCTGGAGGTTCCTTTCCTATCCCTCGCTGTTGCAAACGGACGTTACACCACAACACAGACACAAATGTATGAATACAGTTAGCAATACGTCAATGCAGAGGGCAGAGCGGGTAGTTGGAAACAGTAGACTGAAGGTCTCTACGAGGTGGAGGGACTTCTAACGATGGCTTAGAAGAAATGGTAGCTAATACGGAAGACATAGTATTAGATTCGGAGTTTAAGAGAGCTTAGGAACACTTACAATCAAATAAGGCAGAAGACATAGATAACATTCCTTCGAAATTTCTGAAATCATTGAGGAAAGTGGCAACCAAACGACTATTCGAGCTGATGTGTACAAGACATGAAACAGTAAATATGCTATCCCATTTTCGAAAATATATCTACACAATTTTATGCTGACTGTTTTAGATTTATTGGAGGAAGTGGTCGTTTAAAATACGTGAATATTTAATTGGATATACAAAATGGCCCTGTATATCTGTCATAATTAAATCGTTGACCCCAAAACAATGACCATGAGATTCATCATCTTCAAAATTAAAGAAGCAAGAGAAATGGTTTGAAAATCATTGACAGTAATAACCTATTCCATGGGCAAACCTGGACATGTTATCAAAAGAACGCATATGTGGATAAAATATTTATATTCACGGAAGCTGTACCTTGACTGTTGAAGATCAGCGCAAAAGGACAGGAAATACTACAGAAAATCCCGTGTTTGCATTTATGGCCTGAGTTTAAAGGATGTTGATCCCATAACTGCAAAGTCTTCGGAGAGAAGACAGAAACTACTGAGAATTATTAAAAGTGACTCGACTTTCCGTACAGTTCGCCTAGTGGTTGGGACTGGACCGAACCATACTCATAATCTGCAAGTGGTGGCTGAAGCGGCTGCAGAATCAGTCTTTGGCTCTGTACCAAAACCTTGTGACTAAGTTCAGCTCCGCCGAATGAGACCCTCTCGTAGTTGAAGTGAAGCCTATCCGAGATGGCTCCTCGCTGTAGAAAAAATTCCTGCCTTGTGTTTACGAAGACTCGGTTCTGTGTGTTTTTCCGGCTTCACGTAATTTGCTTGGCAGAATGATAAGTATTGCGAATGCTGACCACTAAGAATCTGTCTGAGAACCGTTCATTTCCCTCACTTACTCTCAGTCAACGTTGTTTATCAGAAAATTCTTTATACTCGGCCCTACAAAACTGTGTCCTGCTCTCTCTGTCTACGTTTGTGTGTCGATCAATAAGAGCGGACAGCTGTAAACGCAGTAGTGCTTCTTACTCCAACTTCTATTTTTACATTTTGTTAAATATTATGGTTTTTATGGGGACCTGAACGTGGTGGCATCGTCTCACAATCCTTCCCATTCCACTCTCTCACATGTTAACTTAGTCCGGAACGGCGCTGCTGCTACGGTCGTAGGTTCGAATCCTGCCTTGAGCATGGATGTGTGTGATGTCTTTAGGTTAGTTAGGTTTAAGTAGTTCTAAGTCTAAGGGGACTGATGACCTCAGATGTTAAGTCCCATAGTGCTTAGAGCCATTTGAACCATTTGTTATCTTAATAGACTGTGGATTTTGGTGAATTATTCCACAGCATGTATTCTCAGACCACACACAGCTCGCTAAAAACAATGTCCGTTATCCTCGCACAACCTAGAGTTACAATCTGCGTTGTGACGTCTAGCGCGTCTGGCGCCAGGTCAAGTTTCCTCACACGAATGCTGGCGGGCATTCCGCGAATACTGCCAGTATTTCATTTATCGGTGGAAATTAATTTATTCTGAATTCATTTGTGTCTTCTTATTTTGAGTTTTACGTCATTTACGTGACAGTTCGGAGAAACGGAATGAAGATGTGTTATGGCGATGTGTTTGGCTTTTGGAAATCACCCAGCAGACAAGCAGTTGACTTAAGGAGATTGAAGACACAGTCATAGGGTTTGTAGACCTAGCAAATGCTTTTGGAAGTGTAAAATAACGTAAATGTTCCAAATTCTGAGAAAAATAGGATTAAGCTATAGGGAAATACGGGTAATGTACAATAAGTAGAAGAACCAGTAGAAAACAATAAGAATGTAAGACCAAGAAGTGCTGGTATTTAAAAACATTTGAGACAGGTATGCAAACTTTTGGCCCTGCCGTTCAACGCCCATATCGAAGAAGCAATACAAGGACTATTCGGAAATTAAGGTCTGATCGGGCGCGAATTGGAAACCACACTGTAAAACCGATTAATCTTTGCACAGATGTGTTGGGCAGTGTTTCTAGTATGTCCGTTGATAGTGTCACGTCGCTGTTTCCGGTTCCGAGCACACAATGAGCACGTAAAGATGAATAGAAAATTGTGTCTTCCCGCCAGGTATAAGGCCTGATGAGAGATTTCCCTTGATGTCATGCAGCCCACATAATGTATCTGCGATAAATTTCCTCGCACTCTGCAGGGGCAATAAAGATACTTCTGCAACGTTTCCGATCGGAAGTGTTTGATCACTCACAATACACCCCATAACTGGCTCCTCTGATTTCATCTTGCTCAGTCGCTGGCTATGAAGACAATATTTTGGTACGGATAACGAGCTGTAGACCAGTGTAGAGAATTGGCGGAAAGCATTGGCGGTTGCCGTCTGTGACAAGGATATTCGAAGGTTGCTACAACACGACGTCAGCTCTCAAAGTCGAAAATGGCTCTGAGCACTATGCGACTTAACTTCTGAGGTCATCAGTCGCCTAGCACTTAGAACTAATCAAACCTAACTAACCTAAGGACATCACACACATCCATGCCCGAGGCAGGATTCGAGCCTGCGACCGTAGCGGTCGCTCGGCTCCAGACTGAAGTGCCTAGAACCGCACGGCTACTCCAGCCGGAGTGGATCCAATGTAGAGAAGTAGCTGGATGGTATAGCTAACTGTTAGAAATAAAACATTTTTGATTTTCATAGTGATTTCCATTTCGTGACCGATCGGACCTTACTTTCCGAGTAGCCCTCTTAGAAGGAAGTTTCAAGAGTTGGATTAAAATTCAGGGTGAAACGATATAAGACAAGATGGACTTCTCCCTTTCTGAAAGCGAAATAACAGACGACAGACGAAGCAAGATGCACGTAAAAAGATACCAAAATGGGTAAAAAAAGGCATTCCTGTTCGAAAGAAATCTATCTTCAAACGTAGGAGTTAACTTTAAGAAGTTTCTTAGAATGTGAATTTAGAACGCAGCACTGTATGGTGGCTCATCGCAGACTGTGGGAAAACCAGAAAAGAATAGAACGGAAGATGAAAAGGTTGGCACAAGAAAGGAATCTGTGGCGGGCCGCATCAAAAGAAGACTGACGAAAAAGAAAGTTTCTCGTAATGAGTGTCATTCTGGTATCTGCTTTTTCTCCCATTTGTTTTAAGTGGTCGTACAACTTTTTTTCTTTCCGAATGGTCAATGCTAGGTATTTTACGGACGTTACTGTTTTCAGTGATTTGTCGCCGATGGAGTTATCGAACAATAGTGGATCTTTTGGCCTATTTATTCCTAATACTTTACATTTATTTACGTTTATGGTCAACCGTCAGTCGCTGCACTAATTGGAGCTGACATGCGTCCTCAGTTGATTAATGTGAAAAGGCTTCCGATGTTATTATAGCCCCCCGACTGGTATTAACAGGATTTGAACGCAGAAGAATGTTGGCGCTAGACGCATGGAACATTCCATTTCGGATATCGTTAGGGAAGTCAATATTCCGCGATCCACATTGTGAAGAGTGTGTGGAGAATACCAAATATCAGGCATTATCTCTTACCGCGAACGCGACCTTCATTTACCCACTGAGAGAAGCGGTATTTTGCGTTTGGATAGGTCAGTACTAACAGACAAGCAACACTGCGTAAAATAACCGCAGGAATCAATGTGGGACGAACGACGAAAGTATCCGTTAAGGCAGTGCGGAGAAATTTTGTGTTAATGGGCTATGGTAGCAATGGACCGACGCGAGTGCTTTCGCTAACGGCACGAATCGCCTACCGTGCCTTTCCTGGGCTCGTGACTATATCGACTAGACTCTAGGCGACTGGAAAACCGTGGCCTGGTAAGATGAGTCCCGATTTCAGTTGATACGAGCTTTATTTATATATTTATTTATCGTATGGCAACAACAGCAAACACTGACAAGTTCAAAATGGTTCAAATGGCTCTGAGCACTATGGGACTCAACTGCTGAGGTCATTAGTCAAAATGGTTCAAATGGCTCTGAGCACTATGGGACTCAACTGCTGAGGTCATTAGTCCCCTAGAACTTAGAACTAGTTAAACCTAACTAACCTAAGGACATCACAAACATCCATGCCCGAGGCAGGATTCGAACCTGCGACCGTAGCAGTCCTGCGGTTCCAGACTGCAGCGCCTTTAACCGCACGGCCACTTCGGCCGGCGGTCATTAGTCCCCTAGAACTTAGAACTACTTAAACCTAACTAACCTAAGGACATCACACACACCCAGCCATCACGAGGCAGAGAAAATCCCTGACCCCGCCGGGAATCGAACCCGGGAACCCGGGCGCGGGAAGCGAGAACGCTACCGCACGACCACGAGATGCGGGCACACTGACAAGTACACAAAGTTTAATTATACATGTATATCTTATGTATTTATATATACTTTAGTTTTACTTTTTAGCACAAATTTTACACGCATTTTTAAATTTTGAAAATTACTGGCTACTTTGACTGATATAATTGCAGATACATTTAATCATAGTTTAATATCTAATGATTGAAGCCAACTAACAGTAGAGGGAGTAGCATTAATAAAGTAATAGACGGAAAGACATCGAGTAAAACAGAAGTAATATCCGGCGTTCCCCAAGGAAGTGTTATAGGTCTTCTGTTGTTCCAGATCGATATGAACGACATAGGAGACAATCTGAGTAGCCGTCGTAGATTGTTTGCAGATGATGCTGTCATTTACCGTCTTGTAAAGTCATCAGATGATCAGAACGACTTGCAAAATGATTTAGATAATTTATCTGTATGGTGTGAAAAGTGGCAATTGCCCTGAATACAGAAAAAGTATGAAGTTATTCACATGAGTACTAAAAGAAATCAACTAGATTTCGATTACGCGATAAGTCACACAAATCTGAAGGCTGTAAATTAAACTAAATACTTAGGGATTACAATTACAAATAACCTAAACTGGAACCATCACATAGATAATATTGTGAGTAGAGCAAACCAAAGACTGCGATTCATTGGCAGAACACTTAGAAGGTGCAACAGGTCTACTAAAGAGACTGCCTACACCACGCTTGTCCGCCCTATTCTGGAGTATTGCTGTGCGGTATGGGATAATCATCAGGTGGGACTGACGGATGACATCGAAAAAGTACAAAGAAGGGCATCTCGTTTTATATATCGCCAAATAGGGGAGATAGTGTCACAGACATGATACGTGAATTGGAGTGGCAATCATTAAAACAAAGGCGTTTTCCGTTGCTATGGGACCTTCTCATGAAATTTCGATCACCAGTTTTCTCCTCCGATTGCGAAAACATTCTGTCGGCACCCACCTACATAGGGAGAAATGACCATAACGATAAAATAAGAGAAATCAAGGCTCGCACAGAAAAATGTAAGGGCTCGTTTTTTCCGCGTGCCGTTCGAGAGTGGAACGGTAGAGAGACAGCTTGAAGGTGGTTCATTGAACCCTCTTCCAGGCACTTTATTGTTACTAGCAGAGTAATCACATAGGTGTAGATGTAGATATGGTCCAGGATACTTCCTCTGAGGACAGTCTTTCACAATATGTTGAACAGTTTGTTCTAGGGTCCCACAATCACAGGCTGGGGAATCTCGGAGTCCCCACTTGTGCATCATAGCGTTGCATCTGACGTAGCCAGTTCTTATTATGTTCAGCCTTGTCCTCTCACTTCTCTGCAGATGAAATCCTGGTAGTCTGGCAGTTGGGTCTTGGATACCTTCATGTGCTATTGTTTCAGCATTTCACCTATTGAGCCACTCTTCTTTAATGACGAACTTCTTATCGTTCCATCCATTATGCCACAGTGGATTGCGAGATTTTAAGCGGTCTGAGGGAGGGTTGTTTAATACTGTATGAATTGGGAGGTCTTGTAGCTAGTCGGGGTGGTGCAGTTTCCTCCATTCTCGATTGATTGCTTCTTGGAGTCGTAATTCAGGTAATGGGATGTTGCTGATGGTGTGCAGCCAGGGGATCGGGGTGGATATTAATGTGCCCGTAATAATCCTCATTGACTCGTTCAGGTGTACGCGCAGCTTCCTCGTATGGGCACTATGTTGCCACACTGGAGAGCAGTATTCGGCAACTGGGTACACCAGCGTAAGTAGAGTCAATGCGTCGGCACCCCATGTTGTACTAGCTAGTTTCTTTAGATGTTGTTTCGGGTCTTTAGTTTTTGGCTTGTTTTTACCAAGGGTTTTTTATTCGTCAGAGACCGATCTAGTGTGACACCAGATATTTAGGCTGGAAATTATGTCTAACCTTTTGTTGGCAGAAGCTCACATTCAATTGCTGGTTTGCAACTCTGTTGTTTGGATGGAAATTCACAGACTTCTGTCTTTGCTGCATTTGAATGGAGTCTCCATGCTTTGTAGTATGTTTTGAGAGTTTGTAAGTCTCTAGATAACATAGCTTGTCCTACCTCAAGTCTGCTAGTTTGTACGGCTATGGCAAAGTCATCGGCTTAGCAAAACTTTGCGCTAGCAGTGTTTGGCATGTCACTGGTGTACAGATTGAAAAGTAGGGATGCTAGCACGGACCCTTGGGGGAGCTCATGTTTCAAGGTAAATGACTTGCTCTGTTTTTGTCCAATGCCAGCCTTGAAGTAACGGTTGGTTAACATATTTCACACGTGTCGTCAGTTTCTTACTTGGGACATGCTTTTTTAACTTCAGCAGGAGTTCATCTAGCCACACAGTGTCATGTGCTGCTGACGGATCAACAAAGGCCACTGATGTTTTTATTTTCTTTTGGAATCCAGCCTCAATGTAGGACGTACGAGCTAATGGTGGAGTTCGAATGTGGCACATACCCGCAAGTCGTCAACGTGGCCCTGTGTAAGTGGCTCCATAGCGGTATGGGATGCGTTTGCATGGAATGAGGTCTCTTCTGGTCCAACCGAGCCGAGCATTGACTGGCAATGCCTACGTTCGGCTACTTGGAAACCATCTGCAGCCATTCATGGAATCATGTTCCCAAGCAACGAAATAATTTTTAAGAATGAGAATGTGCAGTGTCACTGGGCCACGATCGTTCGCTACTGGTTTGAAGAACATTCTAGACAATTCGAGCGAATCGTTTGGCTGCCCAAATCACCCGGCACGCATCCAACCAAACATTTATAGGACATATTCGTGAAGTGGCTCTGGCTCTGAGCACTATGCGACTTCACTTCTGAGGTCATCAGTCGCCTAGAACTTACTACTGATTAAACCTAACTAACCTAAAAACATCACACACATTCATGCCCGAGGCAGGGTTCGAACCTGCGACCGTAGCGGTCGCTCGGTTCCAGACTGTAGCGCCACTCCGGCCGGCTATTCGTGAACTCAGTTCATACACAAAGTTTTGCATCGGCAGCACTTTCGCGATTATGGATGGATAAAGAGGAGCATGGCTCAATATTTCTGCGAAAGACTTCCAACGAATTGTTGAGTTCATGCCAAGTCGAGTTCCTATACTACGGGGAACAAAAAGGGGTCCGAGAGTGTATTAAGAAGTATGCTGTGACTTTTGTCACATCAATGTGTACTGACGTCACGGACGCTACACTTTTGACTTTACGTGCTAGGAACGCTGCTGTCAAGTCCTGTTATGTGACGAGGTGACCCGCGAGTAAGTAAGTATGCGAATGAGGCGCGTGTCCTTAAAATTGCCCACCCGTGCTATAGACAACAGCATCATTTGCGAATGTCCTCATGGAGCCTCCAATATTATTCACTAGATCGTTAATAAAAATTGTGTGTATTGCTTTAGATACCACGAATATTAACTTTACATTTTTCGATTTTGTTTCGTTACAAACGGAGTGTTGAATACTGTCCTGTAGAACAAATCAGGATAGATTGTTCTCTAAACGACAGTACGGAACTGTATCGAATGCCTTTCGGAAATCAGAGAACATAGCATCAACCAGAAGGCCGTTGCCTAAAGCTCTCTGGATCTCATATGGAAACAGAGTTTCGCAAGATTGTCCGCAGCTCGAGGTCGTGCGGTAGCGTTCTCGCTTCCCACGCCCGGGTTCCCGGGTTAGATTCCCGGCGGGGTCAGGGATTTTCTCTGTGCCTCGTGATGACTGGGTGTTGTGTGATGTCCTTAGGTTAGTTAGGTTTAAGTAGTTCTAAGTTCTAGGGGACTGATGACCATAGATGTTAAGTCCCATAGTGCTCAGAGCCATTTTTTTCGCAAGATTTCTCTTTGTGGAATCCAAGCAGATTTTATAAAGGTTATTTTAGTTCTCCAAGAAGGTCTTGAAACATGAGCTCAAAACACGTTCCATAATTCTACAAGAAATAAATTGAAATGCCCGCTAAATCACGCATGGCTAACAGGTAATTAGGATTGTGGAAAGTGCCAAGGGAGTTGCGGCCGGATTCATTTCACAATTGTAATTTATTATCATTTAGTTCACAAATCCACTTTTGAAGGAATTAAATTTGTTTCGCGGCTGAAGGCCTCCAAACAGATCTTTAGAATAAGTTCAATTTTGAAAATACATGACACACAGTTAAATTTAAGAATAATATAAGTCGTATACATATATGAGATCAGCATGCGGAGCGGCTGAAGGCCGCCGGATGAAATCTTCAAAATTCCAAATATACTATGATGATTACTGAAGGCAGAAGGCTTCAATGTTTTAAGATGCTAACAGGGCTGACGGCCCACAATGTGCACAGAAAGAGATAAACAAACGCAATAACATGGGTGAAGGCCGCAAGGTTAAATTCTGCAAATTAATGGAATATATATTGCAACAAGTAAAATAATACATTAAGATTAAAAATTTCCTTTTGCAACACCAACGGCGGAAGGCCCAAAAATAGTTCAAATGGCTCTGAGCACTATGGGACTCAACATCTTAGGTCATAAGTCCCCTAGAACTTAGAACTACTTAAACCTAACTAACCTAAGGACATCACACACACCCATGCCCGAGGCAGGGTTCGAACCTGCGACCGTAGCAGCCCCGCGGTTCCGTACTGCAGCGCCAGAACCGCACGGCCACCGCGGCCGGCGCGGAAGGCCCACAATAACTTGTAAAATCTTTCAGAGGAAATTACAATAACCTTTCAAGAGCAGAAGGAGATAATGTTTGGACTTGAGGGAAACTCTGAGAACATGTTTCCAGGGCTGAAGGCCCACAACTGACACTGCCATATTAAAAAATATATAAAATGCAGTTACATTACAAAAATATTAACTCTGCCAAAAGGATAATTAAGAGAACTGCACTCAAGAGTCTCCAGTGGATCGGTCTGCCCTCGTTCACTTAGGCGAGACAGGTGGTGACTCCAACTACACTTAATTCGTGCGAACCCAACCAGGGGACAACTACGGACCGACTGACACAACGGCTTGCTTGCCACCAATCAGTACATGAGAACTCAAACACAAAAGGTTACGAACGTGATTATCCACAATGAAATATGTATTAGCTGTCAAAACTACACACCATGTTGGACAGCAACAACAGGTGAGGAAAGGACGCTGCCTGAAATTACGTTAGTGGCCAGGGTAGGTAACCGGAACACTAACGGCCACAAGGCAGAAAATTCCGCTGGTACACTTGAATTTGAAATACAGTAATGTACTTTACTCAAAAGGAACACAGCCTGAATTTACGTCAGTAGCCAAGGCAGGTAACCGAAACACTAACGGCCACAAGGCAGAAAATTCCGCTGGTGCACTCGAATTGTAGTCAACCATTATAGTTAACTGCACCACATGGCGGCTAAATGTCAGCAATAAAAACACTCGGTGTTGCTCACAGGAAATCCTCCCCAACAGCGAACCACCGAAACGAACCACAATATGAATGGACCTGGCTTGGATATTTGAAACCCCTACTCAACTTTGACGTCCTGGATCGGTGAACAACGAAGCTCGTAGCGATCGGGCAGCTCCACACACGCTCCGACACTGAGCAGGGACCGGCAGCGGACCCAGACGACTGCACCACGCGGAGATAACTTCCCTGGTCCGCAGCAACCGACCTACTCGCTCTCAGAATGCCGACAACATCTAAAATAGTCGTCAGTGTACATAACGCCAACTACACACACAACCTCACAAAGACTTGAACGAAGATCGTCCGGTAGGATGACCGACCGACGATCCACGAAGACCGTGGCCCGGCTCAAGTGATGCATGGCGGCAATGGTCGGGCGAGCCATGTCGACGCAGACCTCACTGCTGCTCCATCCGACTGCACTAGTGCCGCATTGCAACTCCCCGACTGGCAGGTCCGGACTGCGCTCCAGACGCGTTCCCACTGACTGGCTGCCCGAAGTCGCGACACGAACTCGCTATCCGAACCGCTTACGACAGACAACGACCTGGAAGTAATAGCAGTCGAGCAAAGGTACTATGAGAGGAGATATATCGATACGCGCTGCTAATGCCGCTCACGGTCAGGCAGAGCAGCAACTCAGTGACAGTAGTAATTTAAACTAACGTAGTGAGGTGGAAGTACGTTAAAAACAGGGTGTGAAGTACATGATGGCGAGAACACGAGCCAAACACAGCTCAAATGTCAGTTATATCCGTAAATATTATAAAAAACTGAACTGTTTGTTTGTGTGTGTGTGTGTGTGTGTGTGTGTGTGTGTGTGTGTGTTTGTTTGGCGTCTGTGCGTTCTACGTCTCCTCCTAAACCACCGGATCGATTGCAACCAAACTTGGTACACAAATACGTTACTGTTTTGGTAACAATCGCTGTAAATGTAAGAACCACGTACCTGTCATATAGTTCAGGAAATATGGCGTCATAAATAATGAGAGGCCTGAAAAACTACCGCATCTTGTATGACGTTTAAATCTATTACTTCCATGCCACTAACCATATTCGCAATAAAGTTCTCAGACAGTATCCACGTATGCAGCTAAACGCACCTACAAACTTATACCACGTTATCACACATAGTTCAGCAGATATGACGTTACAATAACTTAGATGCCTAAAGAAAACCTGCATCATACATGAAGTTTTTATTCATTTATTCTTTACTAGAAGACACTCCTACAGGCGAGTTAAATTACGAAACCCTCAGACACGTGGCAGCGCCTTTGACAACTTTCAACTGCGAAGCACAAACTGCTGCTGACGAAAACAATTACCGTCTGTAAGGCTATGAGCAGTTATTGTCACAGAGTCGTTTACAAAATCGTGTTGTAGACACTCGAAGCAGCGGCGTCCAGCATACAGAAACTGTCCGGATGTTACACTAGAATCACAGTTCATTTTTTGGTTTTGTAATAGAAAATTGGCAAAATGAATACTCAGGAAGTATCGGATTAGTCAGTCGTAGCCCTATAATTATGCGCGTCTGCCTGACGGCCTTTCCTGAAAACTACGTTTAGAAGGCGAGCAAGTTTTTTCGCATTATCTCTGTAGAATCTGACTGGTATCTCATCGCGACTACATGCATTTCTGCTGCTGAAGAATTTTAGTTGATTTTTTGTTCCACTATCGCTCACCTCAATATTTACCATTATGGCGTTCGTGCGATTATTGAAATAAGACCCTATTATTGTCCTCCGTGGGGGAAAACTACGGAAGACGGAATTCGGTATTTTGTCCTTTTCTCCCTCAACTTCTGGTTTGGTACCAGTATAGTCCCTGAACAACTGAATAAATTGGTTAAAAACAGTCTTGGTTGCAATTTTAGTTCTTTTATTTTTCAACGACGCGTTTCGCCTTATTTAGGCATCTTCAGGTTATCTTTTCTAGATGGACGCCAGTACTGGCACACGACGATGTGGCGCATTATGCTTACTACCTGAGCCCCCATCTTACTGTTACTCGCTCCTGTGGACGGGGACGCGTTATGCAGATCTTGGTGCCTCTCGCGTCCATCTAGAAAAGATAACCTGAAGATGCCTAAATAAGGTGAAACGCGTCATTGAAAAATAAAAGAACTGAAATTGCAACCAAGACTGTTTTTAACCAATACTGTTAAGCACTGGTTTGCTGTTATGCCACATATGGACTGGAAGCACTGAATAAATTATTTCAATACCCACACTAACATTACATAAGACCAAAACTACTTAATATTCGGCAAAATTTTACCTTGAAATGCATTGAATGTTTCTCGCATTATTCTCCTGACGTTCATTTTGATTCATACACCTTCTTTCTGTTGGTTAACCAAGTTTTGGCTTCACGTAATCGCATACGAATTTTTCTTTGCTTTCTCAGAAATTTTGTAAGACGGCTAGTGAACTGTAGAGGATATTTTCCATCCCTCACACGCTTCCTCAGTAGATTCAGGGCAGTTATAATTAAACTTTCGCTACTAGAGTCAGTGTAGACGGCAAACTATTTACCGTATGGTTCCCCAACTTTTAGAGTGAAGATCAGACAGACTGCTGCAGGATTTTACTTGTTAGTGTCATGACTTGCCGTTAGGTGTCGATACTGGTACGTCAACGTAGGATTGAAAAACAAGCATCAGTGTGAATTACAGTCGCATACGGTCAACATGAGTGTAGACAAGGTGCTCTTCAAAAGTATTGACCCATTGAAGGAATACGGAAAGGTCCTCTTTCCGCACCGGGGTTAGAGAGCTCGATTCGGATATTCGAATTAACCAAATATTTGAAAATTTCTCCTGGGAGAGGCCGACAACCAATGACGCTACAAATTGTTGAAGATGTTACTGTTTTCATGGCTGCAAATGCTGGACTCAATGTGTCATCTTCAAGGAGCGCACGTGCTTTGTCACGACCTCTGAACATTCCATGGTCCAGCGTTCGAAAAGTGCTGCGAGCAATTGTGAATGGTACGTCTAGGAGGGTTTCAGGCTGTCGTGTATGCAGATGATCGTCACAAGGAGCAACGTTTGTCACGGGGATCGTAAACATGGCACGCAATTAACAGATGTTTCCCTATCACATGGAAATTAAAGTTTCTTGCAGTGGTTTATTCGTTATTTCTCTTCCACTTGCCCTTACAAATTCCTTTGTTACACATGTGACTCATTGTGACAACTGCCCACCGCCGAGTTGGATACCGCCTGGTGGCGTTGCGGGCACGTGAGGCGGTAACTAAACTATGAAAGCCGAGCAGACACGAACGAGGGATCACTCTAGCGAAGATATGGACTGTAAATCGGGAAATCCATTGATGTAAAGGACTTTCAGAAAAGGGCAGATTATTATTACGCAGAGCCTATGAACGAGTATCTTGTAAACGGCGAAGTTCGTCGAATGTTCACGTGCTACTGTCGTGAGCATCTACGGAAAGAGGTAGGACAGTGAAACTGTCACTAGGCTGAATGGTTGGACATCCACGACTCTACACAGACCGTGGGGTTCGGACGCTTGTCTGCTTGTGATAGATGGTGATCTGTGGCATCTCTGCCGGAAGAGCACATTGCTTGTGCAGCCACACGTGTCTCGGAGCACACCGTTCATAGTACATTGTTGAACATGAAGCTCCACAGCAGACGACGACTACGTGTTCACATGTTGACCCAACGACATCGTCAACTATGATCGCAGTGGGAACGGGACCATCGGGATTCGACTGTAGATCAATGGAAACGTGACAGCTCTTCGGGTGAGTCACATTTTTGTTACACTAGATCGCTGGTCGTCTCCACGAACGCCGTCATCGAGGTGAACAGCGGCTCGAAACGTGCAGCGCGCCACAGACGCAGGCTGGTGGGAGCAGTAGTATGCTATGGAAGACATTCTTCTGTGCCTGCATGGGTCTTGTCGTAGTAATCTAAGATAGGCTGACAGCTGCGAACCAGCTACTTCATATCTTCCCTGTCGGCGATGTCATTTTTCAGAAGTATAATTGTCCGTCACTCGGAGCCAGAACCATGCTAGAGAGGTTTGAGGAGCATTATAGTAAACTGACGTTGATGTCTCGGCGTCCAAATTCACCTGATGTAAATAATATGGATCAATCTGGGTCGCTTTCGGACGCCATTGCCGCATTCGCAATTTAGCGGCCCGTTATTTACGAGAATTACATGACCTGTGCGTAGACGTGTAATGCCACATACCTCCACATGCGTACCAACAAACTGCCGGGTCCCTGACACTCAAAATCAGCGATGTATTTCGTCCCAAAGACGGAGAAACAAGCTATTAAGGAGATGGTTATAATGTTTTGGCTGAACAGTGTAAATGCCGGCCGGTGTGGCCGAGTGGTTCTAGGGGCTTCAGTCTGGAAACGCGCGACTGCTACGGTCGCAGGTTCGAATCTTGCTTCGGGCATGGATGTGTGTGATGTATTTAGGTTAGTTAGGTTTAAGTAGTTCTAAGTTCTCGGGGACTGATGACCTCAGATGTTAAGGCCCTAAGTGCTCAGAGCCATTAACCATTTTTTGAACAGTGTAAGTAATTGTATTAAGTCAGGGCCCCTAATCAGTATATGGCAATATGAAACTTCCTGGCAGATTAAAACTGTGGAAATATGGCAATATAATTGTATGATATATATATAATGTATGCAATACGCAAAGGTATTTTGCTTTGCTTTGACGAAGAACTTGAATATCTGAAGTAGATTATGAAATGAATGTTCTTATGTTAAATAATTTCACTCTGTATTGTTAATAAATTGAAGGATTAATTGTAGTAGCAATAGTGGTATTTCTTTGTAATTAATAAACCTCATGCTTATCTGATTTAATTTTTTGCTGGTCTCATCTCGAATGACAAAAAAGGTGAGAATTAATGACACTGAGGAAAGTTATGATTTTCAAAGGATCCGTAAACTGCGATGTGAGAATTCTTCGTTTCTTCTTTTCGATATTACATGAACTCTAGCAGTAGAATGCTCGCCATCTTTGTAAGAAACTATAATTAGCAAAGTAAAAAAAAAAGGCAAAAGCGATTTCCAGTAGAACGATATTTACACTTTTGTAATTGTCATGGTTACCTTCTACACTTGAACAATAAAAAAGAATTTTGTAGTTTGCATGTTATGAAATGTTTTCATAAAACTACGTTATAGACAATGGAAAAGTATTTGTTTTGATTGTGCTATACTGTCGTAATCATTCACTAGTACTTAAATAAAGCATTCGTAAACTCATGTAAGAAAGTATAAATATTTTGTTACTCCTTTTCCTGAGACGTACCGTCATTTCTTCAAAGAGGAGACGGACCCAACATGATCAAATTATTCTAGTACGCAGCAGTACCTTATGATTGCTGTCCTGCTGAATATACGTGACTGAATGGGAGCCTATTTTAAGAGTAAGTCGACTACTTCAGAAAAGCCCTTTTAGTATTGTAGTGGCCACACTGTTCGGCAAGTAATAGCGTTACAAAGTCCTTCATCAAATAAATTGCCATTGCTTCACAGGTGACATCAGGACCAGCATTATGCTGAAAGAGTATTGGGATTTGTGCTTCAGAAAGTGCAAGTGCTTACGCAACTGATCAGAAACTCTGTTCATAAACAGAATCTGACAGCTTCCAGCAGAGATGAATTATACTTTAGTGAGATTTTGTTTTATGCAATATTTTAGCTGAACAGAGTAAGTGACAAGTAAGTATGGGCATCTGTCTCATTCCTAGTATGCTTCTCTGGATTTTGTACTACGACTTGATGTTATTTTATTTGTAACAAGATTCAGAAAAAAAAGTGACGTTAGAGCCTACGTTGCGGAGAAAAGTTCACCTGCGCATGTTGAGATCTCTGGGCAGCGACTTTTAAAAAAAGTTATTAAAGCGTGCGTCGAAGTTGCCAGCCAACGAATAGCTTAAGGAAAGCCATTGAAGCAAATGTGACGCGTGAAAGGCGGGTCAACAGTCGTCTGCAGAGCTGGAGACGGAGTTATTGTGCACTCGGAGGCATTCAGCTGTGCTGATTAAGACTGCGTTGCTAAATGAGCTCTCCTTCGAAAAATGGAACAACCTTGACCTTCAGGTATGCACTCGATGCAGCTCAGATAATGAATGCTGCATGAAATGCACAGAGGAAGGCGGGGTTTAAAGAGGCTCCACTCGTCAGTCCTGGAACTCGCGAAGTGACGTCGAGGTCATAGTGCTGCACTCGGTGCTCTCTGGGTGGGAACAACAGCTCGCAAAGTAGAGGTCGCGAGTTCGAGCTCCACCACGGGCACGAGTTTGTGTTTTATATATGTCCTTTAAAAATGATTACTGCCATAGAAAAGTATTTTTATTTACCTTCAGCTGTATACAGAATATTCTTGACCGGTTTCAGTTTTTTCAACCGTCATCAAGTGGGATAAAAATTATAACGTCTATTGGTTTAAAAAACCGTGTTTCTCATAGCACTTTCGTATACCAAGTGTGACAAGGACGAAACGTGAAATGCAACATTACCAGATTTTGACAATATCTTGGAAAACTTAGGTATTTGCTCATACACTTCTGACAGTTGACTACCAATTCACACCTCTGTGACATATGTACTATACACATTTGATGGCAACAGAAATGCTTATCTATAATTATTTCGCAGCTGTAACTAGTTACCTACCCAAATTTTTACTTTCTGCGTGTATGTTCGTGTGTGATTACTACGAATGAAATTAGAGTCAGTTACGTTGAAATAGTTAAACAATATATAGAATATTAATGTGCAACGTGCAACTACCTAAATGCAATACGCTCAAGAGTTGTGTTCAGTGGCTACAGGATATAATGTGTGGATACTGAAGTGCTGTAGCGTGTAGTGGGACACCCTCCACTAAACATTGCCTTTTTTTTTTGTAGAAATAACCGATATCATATATACTATCGATTCTTGTATACGTGAACATTATCCCTGTTGTTTAATTAAAAGAACTTCCTATGATTTTGTATACGATGTGTTATGTATTGGGCTAAATATATAAAAATAAGTTAATTTCTTAGCACTTTGTATGTATAGGTAAAATTATTCTTCTTGTAGAAATATTTGAAATTAAGATATATTTGGCATATTTAAAGCTCATATTATTCATTGCACAATCTAACGCCAATTATTAAATTTATTTCTGGATTCATTTACAAAATAATGATATAACTAAGTAAAGATTTTCACATTTTGTCAAGCAAGTATGTAAACTCTTTCGCTTTGTAAACTCTTTGGAATATTGTGAGTACCGCACTTTGTAAGTAGTAGTGGGCATGCCTCTGATGGAGACATACGTATTTATATGATCGACACTAACAATATAATTTGGAATATTAAGTGTAAATTTTAAAAACGGTGTGATATTTAATAATGTGACAAAGAATAAAATTCAAGAGTAGTACAGGCAAATCATCATCTGTTATTTAGTCATCAGGAACCCACAACGTTAAATCAAAATTTCAGCAGCAAGAATGTACCCCTAGACGCAAGACTTAGAGCCAACAACAAGAGAAAACGAAGATAAGTAAAAGGTTTTTCTTTTGTATATCTTACGCCTCACGCAGCTTTCAAAACTTGTGCAGAGACAGAGAATTTTAATAGTCATGTGTGGGAGGATATGATTACAAGTGTTAGTGATTTATTTGTCACGATCTTGGACTATCAGACGGCGTTCAAGAGGTCTGCCCGTGCACACTCTGTTTTGAATCTGCAGGCGGTGATTGTGCTAAGTTTAGAGGTGACTTGTATTTGCAGCTTTCATTCTAGGATACAACCGTGACAGGCCGGCGAGGACGTACTACTGTTGAACAGCTTCATGCATCTGAACGGCATCGTATTGTTGGCATGCAGGAAGATGGATAGACGTATCGAGGGATTGCTGCACATGTGGGCAAAATGTTTTGGTGGTGTGCTGTTGTTTTCAGCTGTGGTCTGTGGAACATTCTCATACCTGTAGATCGGGTTCTGGAAATAGCAGAAACGCACGCCAAGATCGACGCAGTGTGCGAGCAACAGTGGCCGACCCAACATCATCCAGAGACCAAATTCGGCCACACACTGCAGCTGGTGTGTCATCAGGGAACAGGATTAACCCTAGCATTACCAACGGGGGGGCCTCGTAGGCCCACTGACTCAGTTTTTCTATGTTGTATCCACACCCTTTGATATATGAACTTGAAAGCAAAGGTAAATTGTTCGTTATTGAATGTACTATTGAGTCACTACAGAATTTCGGAATAAAAATGTAATTAAAATTCATTTACTTGATTTAATTCTCTGTGGGCCTTAGAAGCCCACCCGTTGGTAATAGCAAGGACAGATTTACGAGGTTGAGTCTCTCGTTTCAAATTCTTACCATGAAACGAATTTTGGCATTGTTGCCTTCAGACATATTATTATGAAGCGGACCATTGTTATTTTCAGTGTTTCTGCTGCTGTTGAACCAGCAACATGAGTAGACATCGTTTACGTGATAGTTCCATTGAAAGAGTGCTAGAAGAAGTTTTGAACGAATCAGATTT
This sequence comes from Schistocerca nitens, assembly GCF_023898315.1. Taxonomy (NCBI): domain Eukaryota; kingdom Metazoa; phylum Arthropoda; class Insecta; order Orthoptera; family Acrididae; genus Schistocerca; species Schistocerca nitens. Next base: position 403,802,088 of record NC_064619.1, on the reverse strand, counting down.
AGAGGAAAGTGAAGTGGATGATGATGTGGAAGAAATTAGAACTGATTCATCGTCTGAGAATGAAGATGAGGTTGAAGCCAATCCACCAGATGATAATGATACGGAATGTGATAAATTCATTGCAAAAAGTGGACGAGAGTATATTACGAAGCCATCTCGACAATATCGGCGTTCTGTACAAAATATAGTGCGAGAAAGAATGGGGCTAGGACAACAAGGAAGAATTGCGTCTCCGAAAGAGGCTATAGAGCTCTTTTTTACACCTCAAATTATGAATCTAATAAAACTACACTCAAATGAAGAGGCTTCTCGACTAGGTATTCAGCACACAGATGAAGATGAGTTATTTTGTTATATAGGACTCTTGCTAATCATGGGTTCAAATCATGACAATAAGATACCTGTCCAAGATTTATGGTCTTTGCTTCAGGGCCGACAAGTGTACTATGGATCAATGAGTCGGACCCGATTTTTCGAATTGACTAAAATATTGAGGTTTGATGATAAGAACACAAGAGAAATTCGTCGCCAGACTGACAAGTTTGCTCCAATGAGGGAAATTTTTGAAAGCTTCAATTCTTCACTTCCATTGTATTTCATTCCTGGTCTACATACAACAGTGGATGAGATGCTGTCTTTGTTCCGTGGTCGCTGTCCATTCAAGGTGTTTCTAAAAGAAAAACCTGGAAAATACGGCATTCTAATTCGAATGCTGTCTGATTCTGAGACTAGATATGTGATCAGCATGGACATCTATACAGGCAAGTCAGGAAATACACAGCATTCAAATGGACCGACGGAAATTGTAGAGAGACTAATAAAACCTATTGAAAAATCAGGCCGTAATGTTACCACAGAACGGTACTATACTTCAGTGGAGCTTGCTGAGACTCTATGGAATGATTTTCACCTCACACTTGTTGGCACCCTACAGTCTAACAGACGACACATACCTGAAGAGCTGAAGACTACAACTGGCCGCAGTTTACACTCTTCCATCTTTGCTTATACTGACCCTCAGACACAGAGGCCACCAGTTACTCTTGCATCAACGCTAGTCCGCGAGAAGCCAAAACGACTGCTGTTGATGCTTTCAACTTATCACTCAGAAGGGGTGTTGAATGAAGACTCAAAAAAGACTAACATAAATCTTTTTTATAATTCTACAAAGGGAGGCGTGGACACCATAGACCAGATGGCAAGACACTACAGCACAAAGAGAGGAACAAGAAGATGGCCTTTGTCCCTCTTCTACACACTCATTGACATAGCAGCAATAAATGCGTATTCACTCTTCCTCCTCAACTTTCCGAATTGGAAAAAGAATTTGCTAAACCGCAGAAGAGTTTTTATCACTAACTTAGGTCTCGAACTAATAAGATCTCAAGTAGATAAACGGGCACAAAATTTGTATGGACTTCAGAAGCCAGTAATAATGGCAATGGAAAGCATCACACAACGGAAGCTCAGCTGCTCTGTAGAACCATCATCCTCAACAGCAGAACCTGGAACACGTGGACGGTGCCACCTATGCTGCCAAGAAGCTGCATCTAAAAAGATCAAGTACAACAAGCTGGGAAAGTCAACTGTTACCTGCTCTCAGTGCCACAAACACGTCTGTGGGAAACACTGCAGGAAGACAGTGTTGTGTGAAAAATGCGTTGCAGAATGAGACAGTAAATTTTGTTTGCTTCATGTAGTGTATCGAATTAAAAAAGTCGTTTTTATAAGAAAACACTATTTTGAAACATTATTCCAAAAAATATATAAACTGAATCTCGTGATTTGTTCATTTTATTCCTATTATAAAAACATCTTTTATTATCCAGTATACAAAAACAATGTCTAAGCATTTTGAATTGTTATTAGAGGTATCAGAAGTAAATAAACTTGATTTATGATAAAATAAATTGTGGTATTCTTTATGGGCCTTTGAGGCCCCCCCGTTGGTATTACATGTAACAAAAAATACGTTGGTAATGCTAGGGTTAAGATCACGTATGCCTCAGTCCAGACTACCACCGACACCATTGCACTGTGAAGCATCGCTACGCCGGAGTTGTGAAAGAGTTAACTCGAGAGTATGATGGGATTCTGTTGTCTTCATTGACGAGAGTAGGTTCTGTCTGTGTGTGAGTGATGGACGTATACGTGTATGGCATAGTCCTGATGAGCTGCCTGTTCTAGAGTGCATTTGCCTATGACTCACAGGTCCTACCCATCCCAGGCTTCATGGTGTGGGGGAGAGGGGTGGGGGAGCATCAATTACGACTCTGTCACATTTGTTGTATTTGCAGGGTAAAGTAACAAGTGTCGCTACATTTGCCAGTCTGTTATCTCCATGCTAGTGCCGTTTCACTATATGATGGTAATGTGCTGTTTCAACTGGACAATATGCGTCCACATAAGGCTGCTGCGACGCAACCTGCTCTGCTTGGTATGCAACAAGTGCCCTGGCCAGCGTGATCATCAGATCTCTCGTCAGTTGAATAAGCATGGGATCTTATAAAGCGGAATCTTATTCGTTCTCCAAGATCTACAAAAAGCATTAGTCGAATCCCAACAGAAACTACAAAATGCATACGGCGGTAATGTATCGCAGTATGCCATTCGACACCTTTCTTGTCGTTTGTTTGCTGAAAACACGTCTGTGCTGCAGCCAGAGAGGAATTCACTGTTTATTGATACGATTGTTTTGTCACACTTTACCGTGACATGTGTTTGTCTGAATTTTTTATCATATAATTTTACAGTGACGAACTACCAGTCAATAACATGAGGGTACTTGTCCTTGAGGGTACTGCGTTTCTTCTTCCGACACTGTACGACTAACTGCGGACAGAGCATTAAATACATTTCTTGACTACGCAGATGTGCTGTTTGTGAGATAATTTAGAATATGAGTTTAGGGACCCCTACTGAGTTCAGTATAAAGTATTGTCGTAGTTACGCGACCTAAACGAAAAATCTGTATTTCAGTACATTTGTACTAACTAGGAAGATATTCCGTACTGAAGTCAGTGGCGGCTCGTGATAATTTCGCACTGTACAGCGTACAATTCGTTTACAGACCCGTTTTTATTGAAATATTTTTGCTTCTTTTATAGTATAGTACCACCAGCGTTAGTTTTTCCCGTTACTTATTATAGACATTGTATTTTCAATGAACGAGTCGAAGTTCCTGGAAAGCTATCCTGATTTAAGCATCTCAGGGTCCCGTAGAGATGAATGCTGCAATGATTTATTGAACAAGGGCGCTGTTGATCCCCTTATTCATTATATCCTATTTGAAACTATATTGTTGTTGTTATTACGGTGTTTGTTGTTGTGCTGATGTTTAGTCCAAATACTGGTTTGATGGCTCTTCATCCCCCAATAACTACTGCAACCTTCATCCATTTGAATCTATTTACTACATACCGTGCCGTGTAGCGCCCCCCCCCCCCACTCCAGCGCCCCACCCGACCCCCGCACAACCCACCTCACCCTCCTCCCCTTCTACACACTTTCCTCTAATACCTAATCATAATTCATTGCCAACTCGGAATGTGTCCTATGAAGCGATACCTTCTTTTAGTCAAGTTATGTCACAATAATCTTTCTCCACAGTTTGGTTCTTTTGAACTCCAGTATTTTTCTATAGAACCACATTTCAAAGGCTTCTACTCCTTTCTTATCTGAACTGATTATCGTCAACGTTTCACTTCCGTACAAATACCTTCAGAAAATACTTAGGAACACCTAAATTTATATTCGAAGATAAAAATATTCGCTTTCTCACAATTACTTTCCTTCCTATAGCCAATCAGCATTTTCTTTCCTCTCTACTTCAGGCATCATCAGTTTTGCTGTCCAAATCATAAAACGCACCTACTAGTTTTAGCGTCTCATTTTCTATATCCGCCACCATAGCTGAGTGGTCAGTGCGGCTGATAGCTATATGGAGGACTCGCGTTGAATTCCCATTACTTCCAGGGTTGTTTCCTTGGTGAGGGCACTGGAACGGGGTGCACTCAGCCTCATGAAGCAAACTGAAGAGTTGCTTGATCGAGTAGTAGCGGTTCCATGTCACGAAAACTGATGGGCTGACAGCACTCCCCTCCCTACCGCATCTAACGATACCATTGCCAAAGGATGACACGGCGATCGGTCGGTACCGATGGACCCATGAGGGCCTGAGGACGGAGTTAGCGTTTAGGTTTTCCTGATGTAATTACCGTAGCATCGCCAGATTTAATTTGATTTTCTATAGTTTTTTAATGCTCCTCTTATAACCTATTTTCAAAACACTCTCCATTCATATGGTAGGGATTGAAAACCTATGAAGCAAAGACCGCACATGAAATCTTCTTTATTTGGATTGATTACTAGTTTCGGCTAACAATCTAGCTCTCTTCAGAGAATAAATCAGTCTTAATTATTGTTGGTGCCATTACACCTTCGCACATCGTTATAGCCTTTCTTAAACCGGCAGTATCCATACATGACACAATTAAAAACAGCTTTTCATCGTTCGTGGCCAGTGTAAATGAAGGATGGTCTTAAAACAAAGGCGTTGTGCCATTAAAACTTACTTAGTGACACAGACAGTATTTACATCACTTCGTAAAGGTGTAATGCTTTTGTTTTATGACCATCATTCAATTACACTGGCCACGAACGATGAAAGGCTGTTTATAATTATGTCATTTATGGATGTTGTCATTTCAAGAAAGATTTTAACGATGTGTGAAGCCGTAATGCCACCACAACTAATCTACGATCTGAAGGTAGCTAGATTGTTAGCTGAAGATAGTAGCCCATTCAGATGAAGGTATCATGTACGATTTTGACTTCATGGGTTTTCAAGCACTAGCACAAATTAAAAAAAAAATACAACTGAGCTCGTATCTCTGATAATGTCAGCAATCTTGATTTACCATCCATTCCGTTCAACTGCTAGCCGGCCGGGGTGGCCGAGCGGTTTTAGGCGCTACAGTCTGGAACCGCGCGACCGCTACGGTCGCAGGTTCGAATCCTGCCTCGACCATGGATGTGTGTGATGTCCTTAGGTTAGTTAGGCTTAAGTAGTTCTAAGCTCTAGGGGACTGATGACCTCAGAAGTTAAGTCCCATAGTGCTCAGAGCCATTTGAACCATATGAACCGTTCAACTGCTCTTCCGAGTCCTTTGCTGTTTCTGAGAAAATTACAATGTTATCGGCAAAACTCAAAGGTTTTATTCCTTTCGCTTATCTCCTGGCCGATAATGTCAGCAATCTTGTTTTACTATCCATTCTGTTCAACTGCTTTTTCAACTCCCTTGGTGTTTTTCAGAGACTTACAATGTCATTGACAAAACTCAAAGGTTTTATTTCTTTTCCCTGAACTTTAATTTCTTCTCCAAATTGTTCATTGGTTTCCTTTACTGCCTGCTGCATGTCCACGTTGGATAACATCATGCCGTCGATATCGGTGGCATTTCTTCACCAGTATGTAAGTTACTGTAGATGGAGTGCTGTTGCTCACTGTGTGTGTATTATGTGGACAGTGTATCGTGGCAGTCGGCCGCGAACGTAAACAAACGAAAACCAGCCGAAGGGAGAGGAGCGCTGAGGGGGAGCAAGACCTGCCTCCCATTCGCAGGGCTGCCATCCTATGTCCGCGTTCTGTGCTGCCATGAAAGCAGAACTGACATAACGGTCATAGAGATCGCTAATTCCTTTTGTTGTGGCGAGAGTCGAATTCGGATTCCTTTATGCACCAGCATTAGTCGCTTAGTCATTTCAAAATAAGGAAAACAAGCAATCCACAAAACAAACTCGAGTATGCGAAGCATCTGGCAGTGGCTACAGCGCAATTGTTTTCTGCGGCTGACAGTGGTAGTTCAGGCTCGACGTCCATCGGTATCTTACACAACCATAGTTCGAAACATTCCCCAACCAAAACTGCCACGACATAGTGTCTGCATAATGATGCGCGACAGAATGGTTGTTTATTTTGACCTTGACTATTTCTTTTGATTATCGTGGGTGCAACTGGTATAAAATGGGGAAACGAAGAGACGGCAGCAACGAGCTTGGCAACAGCGATGCAGGCAGAGCGCGCCCGCAGTCACTGGCGGCAAGTGCCGCCCCGCTGCCCGACGTATGGGATCTCGTCCGGACGCAGATACACTATGTGATCAAAAGTATCCGCACACTTGGCTGAAAATGACTTACAAGTTCTGGCACCCTCCATTGATAATGCTGGAATTCAATATGGTGTTGGCCCACCATTAGCCTTGATGACAGCTTCCACTCTCGCAGGCATGCGTTCAATCCAATCAGGTGCTGGAAGGTTTCTTGGGGAATGGCAGCCCATTCTTCATCGAGTGCTGCACTGACGAGAGGTATCGATGTCGGTCGGTGAGGCCTGACACGAACTCGACTTTCCAAAACATCGAAAAGGTGTTTTATAGGATTCAGGTGAGGACTCTGTGCTGGCCAGTCCATTACAGGGATGTTATTATCATGTAACCACTCCGTCACAGGCCGTTCATTATGAGCAGGTGATCGATCATGTTGAAAGATGCAGGCGCCATCTCCGAATTGCTGTTCAACACTGAGAAGCAAGAGGGTGCTTAAAACATCAATGTAGGCCTGTGCTGTGATACTGCCACGCAAAACAACAAGGGTTGCAAGCCCCCTCCATGAAAAACATGACCACACCATTAACACCACCGCCTCCGAATTTTACTGTTGGCACTACACACGCTGACTGATGACGTTCACCGTGCATTCGCCATACCCACACCCTGCCATCGGTTCGCCACATTGTGTACTGTGATTCGTCACTCCACACAACGTTTTTCCACTGTTCAATCGTCCAATGTTTACCCTCCTTGCAGCAAGCGAGGCGTCGTTTGGCATTTACCGGCGTGATGTGTGGCTTATGAGCAGCCGTTCGACCATGAAATCCACGTTTTCTCACCTCCCACTTAACTCTCATAGTACTTGCAGTGCATCCTGATTCAGTTGGAATTCCTGTGCGATGTTTTGGATAGATGTCTGCCTATTACACACTACGACCCTCTTCAACTGTCGGCGGTCTCTGTCAGTCAACAGACGAGGTCGGCCTATACGCTTTTGTGCTGTATGTGCAATTCACGTTTCCACTTTACTATCATATCGGAAACGGTGGACCTAGGGATGTTTAGGAGTGTGAAAATCTCGCGTACAGATGTTTACACAAATGACACCAAACCACCTGGTCACGCCCGGAGTTCATGAGTTCCGCGGAGCACCCCATTCTGATCTCTCACGATGTCTAATGAGTACTGAGGTCGCTGATATGGAGTACCTGGCAGTAGGTGGCAACACAATGCACCTAATAAGAGAAACGTATGTTTTTGGGGGTGTCCGGATACTTTTGCTCACATAGTGTATACCGAAGCATGTTGTCAGGGCGTTAATCAGCCAGTCCAAATTCCTGGATCACAAACACATGAAATCCACTGTTTAAATAGGCTGTTGTAAGTTTCGACCAGTGCCAGTTCTTGGCATTAATCAGTACTTGTGGCGTGACTACCGCGCAAAAAACGGCTCTGAGCACTATGGGACTTAACATCTGTGGTCATCTGTCCTCTAGAACTTAGAACTACTTAAACCTAACTAACCTAAGGACATCACACACATCCATGCCCGAGGCAGGATTCGAACCTGTGACCGCAGCAGTCGCGCGTTTCCGGACTGAGCGCCTAGAACCGCACGTCCACCGCGGCCGGCTACCGCGCAAGCGTGACTCATCGCGATGCGGCTGTTTGAAGATTTGGGGGTACGATATCCGGTCGAAGAGTACCTTCACTTGGTGATGTTTGGTGGAACAATATATAGAGGGTAATTCAGCTGCCTCTACCGCTATCGTTTTATACAAGCCATTTTTTATTTTTTTTAATTTTTTTTTTTGGGGTTCATCTCTCTTCTGCTTGGTTTGATGTGGCACTTCACGAATTCCTGTCATGTGCCAACCTCTTCATCTCAGAGTGGCATTTGCAACCTACGTCCTCAATTATTTGCTGGATGCATTCCAGTCTTTCAATCTCTGTCTTCCTCTAAAGTCTTAACCTTCTACAGCTCCTTCTACTACCATGAAAGTTATTGGCAGATGTCTTAACAGATCTCCTATATCCTGTCACTTCTTCTTCTTCAAAGTGTTTTCCATATTCCTTTCCTCTCCGATTCTCCGCTGAACCTATTCATCCCTTACCTTATCAGTAAACCTAATTTTTTTCTGCATTCTTCTGTACCATCAACTTTCAAATGCTTCTATTCTCCTCTGTTACAAGTGAGTGGCACAGCGGTTAGCACACTGGACTCGCTTTCCGGAGGACGACGGTAAAACTAGCGTCCGGCCACTCAGGTTTAGGGTTTCCGTGATTTTCCTAAACGGCTCTAGGCAGAAGTCGGAATGGTTCCTTTGAAAGGACACGACTGATTTCCTTCGCAGTCCTTGACACCATCCGACCCTGTGCTCCGCCTCTAATCCTAAGGGATTTTTATTTCTATACTCCTGAATTTCCTTCAATATTAGTGTACTTCCTTCTTTCGTAGATCAACTGAAGTATTTCTTCTGTTACCCATGGTTTCTTCGCAGTTACCTTCTTTGTGACTATGTTTTTCTCCCCAATTTCTGTGATTGCCCTTTTTAGAGATGTCCATTCCTCTTCAAATGAACTGCCTACTGAGCAATTCATTATCGCCGTATCTATAGCCTTAGAGAACTTCAAACTATCTCTTCATTCCTTAGTACTTCTGTATCCCACTGCTTTGCGTATTGGTTGTTACCGACTAGTCTCTTAAGCTTTAGCCTTCTCTGTGATCTGAGTCTACACCTGCTCCTGGGTACGCCTTACAATCCAGTGTCTGCTTTCGGAATCTCTGACTGACGATGATGTAATTTAACTGAAATCTTCCCGTATCTCCCACCCTTCTCCAACTATAAATTTTCGTCTTGGGATTCTTAACAGAGTATTCGCTGTGACTAGCTGAATTCAATTAGTCTTCCTCCTCTCTCATTCCTCGCACCAAGCTCATATTCTCCAGTAACCCATTCTTCAACTCTTTCCCCTACATTAGCATTCCAGTACCCCAGGATTATCAGATATTCATCTCCCTTCAAATACTGAACTACACTTACAGTATCTTCATGTACATTCTCTGTCTCTTCATCTTCAGCATGCGACTTCGGGATGTGTACCTGAACTACTGTCGTCGGTGTTAGTTTGCTGTCGGTTCTGACGAGGACAACCGTGTCACTGAACCGTTAACAGTAACACCCTCTGCCCTACCTTCCTATTCACAACCAATCCTACTCCCGTTTTACCATTTTCTGCTGCTGTTGATATTCCCCTATACTCATGTGGACCAGAAATCCTTGTGTTATTTCCAGTTCACTTCAGTGGCCTCCTCTCTATGTAGATTGCGCCTTTGCATTTCCCTTTTCAGATTTTCTAACTTCCATGCCACGTTCAGAACTTCTGGCAGTGTCATGAACAACATATTAAAAATCTCGTCCGGTTGGGGCTGAGTGTGGGAACAGGGATGCGTTTGAAGGTCAGTTTTGTATGTTATTCTTGACTAACTCGAAAACTATGTTCTCTATTGAAACCGTGTCCCAGTATACAATTTAACTATATTAAATTTCCTGCAGAAACTTCCTGTTCATTTTTCCTGTAGGACTAACGATTAGCGCTTAGCGAACGAGAGATTATGAAAATCTCGCGAGCGGTTTGTGAAAACCAGATGTGATACCGCGTGTTGCGTAAAACGACAGCGTTAGGAGCAGCTGAATCACGCTTTATGTCTCTCACTTTTCATGTTCACACGGTTAACTGATTATTACACGGTACTTTACCCGTAACTGTCCTGACACGGTTGATTGTTGCCCTGGAAACATGCTATGCGATTTCACAATTATCATACTTAACTAAATTATCAGAACTTAGCAGTCAACACTGATGTGAAATATACAACTCCCGTGGCAAGAAATTTTATTACTGCTGTGAGTTCACTGTAAATTGTGTTCTGGAACCGCGGCAATGACACTGCATAATACATACACACACACACACACACACACACACACACACACACACACACATACACACACATACATACATACATATCACGGATGATAAAGCACGGCTTCCTTGAGTCGCACTCTGCGTTCGCCAGAGATGCGACTATCGATATAGGCATGAGGAGCGGGCAACAGTACTGTAATAAACGTACAGGCGGTCATGAAGAAAATGTAAGAGGCGATCAGACATCATTGGACCGAAATTCAAAGTAAACATTTGGCTGATTGCTGAAAAGGATCTGTCGAAACACAGGCGAACAGAGCAATAGCAGAGAAGGAACGGATTGCACTTCTCTTGAGTTCTTAAAGAGACAGGGAGAACTTATTGTAATGTTAAATTATAAGGATGCTTGCTCAGATGTAAGGCGGGTCACTAAAGTACTAATCTGGCCATGAAAAATAAATTAAACACTAAAATCAGCCCAGAGTTAGATGAATATAACAGTTAGACAACAAAAAATATTTTAAATGAATCTAGGCGATGTTCTGTTACACTGAAACTGTTTGTTCTCACAGATGACCAAGGAAGAAATTTAAAAGGACAACCCTTGAGTGGAGGAGACATTCATAAAAGCAGGCAAGATATATGGGTCTATTTTTTTTTTTTTTTTACATTACATGAAGCATATTCCATGCATCTTGTGGGGATTGCTCTCTGGGATATGGAAAAAAGGGAAAGTGGCAAGTTTTATTTTGGTGCGATACAATGAAACGGCTTAGCGTTATGAAAACTTATACTATTAGAGCGCTAATATAAATTATATTGTTACGTAATACATACATTTAAAGAGACTTTGTAAAAATAACCTTTAGTAGAGTAGATGAGTTGGCCAACATATGTTTTTTGTTTTAATTCTGCCTTAACCCATACTACAGTACCCACTAGACTTTTAATCTGCTCTGGCATTATATTCAGTACATGTCTATTCATGTAACTGCCTCCATTATGTAATAATGTACTAATATCAAAACCATGAAATCTTTGTAGAACTCATTTCTGGCTCTAGTAGTATTTTCATGATTTCCATTAACATTTTAGAAAAATGAATACGAAGAACATTAGTGAATATGTGTGTTGTGCAACAGTTGCCGAAATGATTCGAATTTGTGTTTTTAATGTAATGGAGCCAAGAAGGGAGGAAGGGCAGGATTTAGTGTTCCACTAACATCGACGTCAGCAAAAATGTAGCAGTGGTTAGTTGAAAAGAGTATGGTGGGAAATCAGCTACTGCTCTGTTGTACACTCCTAGAAATTGAAATAAGAACACCGTGAATTCATTGTCCCAGGAAGGGGAAACTTTATTGACACATTCCTGGGGTCAGATACATCACATGATCACACTGACAGAACCACAGGCACATAGACACAGGCAACAGAGCATGCACAATGTCGGCACTAGTACAGTGTATATCCACCTTTCGCAGCAATGCAGGCTGCTATTCTCCCATGGAGACGATCGTAGAGATGCTGGATGTAGTCCTGTGGAACGGCTTGCCATGCCATTTCCACCTGGCGCCTCAGTTGGACCAGCGTTCGTGCTGGACGTGCAGACCGCGTGAGACGACGCTTCATCCAGTCCCAAACATGCTCAATGGGGGACAGATCCGGAGATCTTGCTGGCCAGGGTAGTTGACTTACACCTTCTAGAGCACGTTGGGTGGCACGGGATACATGCGGACGTGCAGTGTCCTGTTGGAACAGCAAGTTCCCTTGCCGGTCTAGGAATGGTAGAACGATGGGTTCGATGACGGTTTGGATGTACCGTGCACTATTCAGTGTCCCCTCGACGATCACCAGTGGTGTACGGCCAGTGTAGGAGATCGCTCCCCACACCATGATGCCGGGTGTTGGCCGTGTGTGCCTCGGTCGTATGCAGTCCTGATTGTGGCGCTCACCTGCACGGCGCCAAACACGCATACGACCATCATTGGCACCAAGGCAGAAGCGACTCTCATCGCTGAAGACGACACGTCTCCATTCGTCCCTCCATTCACGCCTGTCGCGACACCACTGGAGGCTGGCTGCACGATGTTGGGGCGTGAGCGGAAGACGGCCTAACGGTGTGCGGGACCGTAGCCCAGCTTCATGGAGACGGTTGCGAATGGTCCTCGCCGATACCCCAGGAGCAACAGTGTCCCTAATTTGCTGGGAAGTGGCGGTGCGGTCCCCTACGGCACTGCGTAGGATCCTACGGTCTTGGCTTGCATCCATGCGTCGCTGCGGTCCGGTCCCAGGTCGACGGGCACGTGCACCTTCCGCCGACCACTGGCGACAACATCGATGTACTGTGGAGACCTCACGCCCCACGTGTTGAGCAATTCGGCGGTACGTCCACCCGGCCTCCCGCATGCCCACTATACGCCCTCGCCCAAAGTCCGTCAACTGCACATACGGTTCACGTCCACGCTGTCGCGGCATGCTACCAGTGTTAAAGACTGCGATGGAGCTCCGTATGCCACGGCAAACTGGCTGATACTGACGGCGGCGGTGCACAAATGCTGCGCAGCTAGCGCCATTCGACGGCCAACAGCGCGGTTCCTGGTGTGTCCGCTGTGCCGTGCGTGTGATCATTGCTTGTACAGCCCTCTCGCAGTGTTCGGAGCAAGTATGGTGGGTCTGACACACCGGTGTCAATGTGTTCTTTTTTCCATTTCCAGGAGTGTAGAAACCACACTGGCATTAGTTGTGAATCAGTCAGTAAAACAACAGGAAACGTAAAACTAGATGTAGCGAAATGTCGCAACCACGCAGGAGACTTGTGCTTTTGGTGTGGTGGAGGACAGCTGGTCGCATGTAGGTAACGACAGTATGCTAGGTTTAAGGTACACACTACACACAAAAGGTAGGAGCCGCCCTACCTAAAATCTGGCAGAATATTTAGCTTCTGTTCTCAGTCCCCACGTTGGAAAATGTTGGAAACATTTCTAGTTCAGTGGAATGCATCCGACGGTTGAAGTCGTTATGCCTTGATCCTTCAGACTTGCTTGTCAGTTATGATGTTGTGTCACTTTTTACTCGACTTCCTCAAGAAGAGCCCCTGTTGTTGACGATGAAACAACTAAATTATGTCCTCATGCGCTGACATGTTTGTCAGAGACGACATTTGGAAGTTAGGGTCTGACTATGGTCAGTGCACGGATGGCCAGAGCGGTTAAGGCGATTACTTGCGTAAAACGGGAAACCCGAGTTCCAGTCCTCGTCCGGCATAAATGTTCACTGTAGTCATTCCACTGTACAGCTAGTACTTGTCCGTGCTCGCAACTACCAATACATATCGTTCATTTCACGACGGCTGTAATCGTCGCAGTGTCTATTCCTTCGGACATGTGTGCATTATACGTCTTAGGTTAGTGATGAGATGGGGCTTTACAGCTATCGAATGATTGTGAAACTTCATTTTAGATGACCATCAGCTGTTTGTTTTTATGCTCAGTGCTACCGGTTTTGATCGGCAGACCATTAGCGACGCGAGGCAAAGCGTAACTAGCTTTCTTTCAGCTTGATAATGGTCTGCTGATCGAAACCGACAGTACTGAGCATAAAAATAAACAGCTGTTGGTCATTTACAATAAAGTTTCAAAAGAACTTCTTAACAACACAGGCACTGAAATATCGTATTTATGCGCCGATACCAGGCACCGACTTTCAGATAAAATGTCCGCACCCCTCCCCCCCCCCCACTCCCACTCCCCTTGTGCAGTATTTACATACCCGAGGACACATGGAAGTCTGGGTCTGGTCGCAAGTCAAGTACGGATAGCCACAGCGGTTAAGGTGACCGTTGGCGTAAAGTGGGAATTCCGGGTCCGAGTCGTGGTCTGGGACAAATTTTCACTGTCGGCATTCCATTATACAGTTGGTGGTTACCGGTATTCGCAACTGCGAATACATTTCTGTTCGAAATTCTCAGGAAAACTGATCTAATTTACAGGGAAAGACGGGTAACATGCAATGTATCCGAGAGAAAAGAGGTAAAAATAAGAAATAAGATCAAGAAAGAAAGACAGATAATATGCAATATATACAAGAAAGAAAGGGAAAAATTAGAATTAAAAATAAAGAATGAAGTGGTCGGATTCAAAGAGTATGTAACAAAGGAATGTGCTATTTCACGTCTACTGTTCAGTCTATACATCAAAGAAGTAATGACGGAAATATGAGAAAGATTCAGGAGTGAGATTAAAATTCAGAGGAAAGTATATTCATTGATGACGTAGTTATTCTGACAAAACCTATTGAATGAGTATAATGAGTACAGAAGGTGGATTGGGCGTAATCAGAAGAAAATAGAAGGTAATGAGGAATAGCAGGAACGAGATTAGTCATAAACTTAACATCAAAATTAGTGACCACGAAGTTGATGAAGTGAAGGAATTCTGATATCTTGGAGACAAAATAACATCTGATGGACGAAGCAAGAAGGACTCATAAAGCATACTAGCAATGGTGAAGAGGCCATTCCTGGCCAAAAGATGTGAACGTAGGCCTTAATATGAGGAGGAAATGTTTGACAGGGCAGCATTGTATGGAAGTGAATCATCGGCTGTGGGGAAACAGGAAGAGAAGAGAATGTGGTGTGACGCTATAGCAGAATGTTGAAAATTAAGTGGACTGATAAGGAATGAGGAGGTGCTCTGCAGAACTGGTGAGGAAAGGAACACATGGGAAACAATGATAAGGCGAAAGGACAATATTATAAAAGAATGAAGGAAGGTTAGGGTTTAACGTTCTGTCCACAGTATTTTCGTCGTCGGCTGCAACTCGATTCCTAGTGTGCACAACTTCTTCCTGCATGGGAAGACCACTTCAGCTCAGCTTATCGATGTGAACAGACCAGTCCTGGAATAAAATATGTATCTATACAAATCGCTCTGAGCGGTTGGAGGAGGGCAGGGTTGTAAATGACGGATCTTTCTTGCTTGGGTCCACAACACATTCTTCTCTTGTTTATATGTTTACGCCGGTCGTCTTCGTGATGTTTTTTAGCTGGTTTTTGAAGAGCTTGAGAGAAGCTCCATGAGATCTACTGCCAGAGCAGAGGTCACCATAAAGGATCTGGCGGGTAAGCCACCTTAGTTGACGAGCCACGATGGTTTCCCCAGTGTTTAGATACGCTTCTTTGAGAATCGCAGTGTTGGTCTCATGGTCCTCCCACTTAATGTTCAAGATATCTGTCAGTTTTTGTTGGTGGAAGCGCTCACGTTTTTGCTAACACGGCGATAAAAGAATGTCGAAATGACAACAGCTCTGTCCATCATGAGTTTGGTGTGCAGCTGCTTTATTCGTGAAGGCTCGTTTATTGACAATTCGATTGCTAAGAGGACGGTGCCAATTATCTTATCGACATCCTGATCGCAGGTAACCTTTGAATAATATGATTCCAAGATTATATTCCAAGCGCTATAGGGAGTATGTTAAGACATCGGAGAATAACTTCCATGGTACCACAGGGAGCAGAAGAGGATAAAATTGTAGAGGAAGACAGAGATTGGAATAAATTAAACAAATAATTGTGGACGTTGAGTGTGCATACTACTTTCACATGAAGAGGTCCAAATGGCTCTGAGCACTATGGTCACTGCTGATGTCATCAGTCCCCTAGAACTTAGAACTACTTAAACCTAACTAACCTGAGGACATCACACGCATCCGTGCCCGAGGCAGGATTCGAACCTGAGACCGTAGCGGTAGCGCGGTTCCAGACTGTAGCGCCTAGAACCACTCGGCCACTCCGGCCGGCAGATGAAGAGGTTGGCACAAGAGACGGATCTGCGGCGGGGAGCATCAGATAGAAAAAAAGGAACCATAACTGTCGATATTTTAACATGTGTTTAACAATGTTTTCATGAAACGAGGAAGTAGTGGTCTTCCGTCACGAAGATATTTTGGAATATTTGATTAGTCAAACTTCTAAGGCGGTATGCAAAATTAAAAATCTCGTTGGATCAGACGTTTGGTTGTTGAAAGAGATTTTGTTGAAAAATATAACAACTATTTCCTTTTATGTTTTGCTTAAGCTGTTTTACCGGACGGAACGGAATAGTTTTAGAAGTCTCACTAAAATAGGATGGTAGCAGCACACGTCAAGATGAAAACTGTTCCCATCCCGACCGTTCTGACGTGTGGTCGCGATGTAAATTACAAGGTCGGCGCCTAACTGCGCCGCTTTGTGGCGCCCCGCCTGAGTGCCGTCATTTCTGTGCGCGGCGCGCGGTCGGCGACCGTTCGGGAGGGTCCTTTAGAGCGGCAATGACCGCCGTAATAACAGATGCGGCCGCCCGCGGCGCCACGGTCGATATCGAAATTTGGGCCGGCCGCGCAGTGCCGGCCAGCGTCCGGCGTGAAATATGGCGGCGACACGTGTTGTTTGCCCCCCGCTCGGCGTCGCGCGCGCCGTTTTCGCCGTATTATGCGGCGTTATTGCGCCGCTCTGAGCTACGCACGCCACAGCCGCATTGCTATAAAATGGAATAACCGCCGCCGATCCGAAATAAGCTGCAGGAAAGTATGAATTTTTATTTTTATGTGCGCTCATATGTGCAGCCAGACTGTTGGGCAGCACCAGCACGAGTGCAGCGGTTGAACCCGACTCGTCCTTGTTGTTCTTGTGCAAAACACAGCTGTGGCTTCTAAGCAAGAAGCAATAAACATCTGAAAAGCAGTGGACAAATAAAAGTAACAGAGACAGATGTACAAACAAAGCTCATATGTTTAAACAGCTTCCGTTTCAGCTGTTGTTCGTGTACAGATATACAGGGTCATTCGCATGCACTAACTATGGGTTTGCAGATTTTGTGTAACCCGCGACGCCATCAAATACCACGCCCAAGATTTTCATATTCTCTCGCTTGCTACATGCAAACTGCCAAGTCCTACAGAGAAAATGCCGCGCGGGGTAGCCACGCGGTCTCAGACGTCTTTTCACGGTACGCGCGGCTGGCCCCGTCGGAGGTTCGAGTCCTCCATCGGGCATTGGTGTGTGCTGTCCTTCGCGTAAGTTAGTTTAAGTTAGATTAAGTAGTGCGTAAGCTTAGGGACCTGTGACCTCAGCAGTTTGGTCCCATAAGACCTTACCACCACTTTCCAATTTTTTTCGAGAAAAAATGAACAGGATCTTTCAGTAGTTAAATTTTGTACTGGGATTCGTTTTCGTTACAGGCCTCCGTTACCGAATTATTCAAGACAAACGTATAAAATTGACCTTCGACCTTTTCTTTCTTTCTTTCTTTTTTTTTTTTTTTTTAAAGAAAAATGACTGCAGCGGAAACGTATCCTTGTACAAAATTTAACTACATTAAATTTCCTACAAAAGGGTCCTGTTCATTTTTTCTGTAGGACTAAGAGTCTGAGCATAGCGAGCGAGAGAATGTGAAAATCTCACGTGTGGCTTTTGAAGATGTTGGAGGTTGCATAAAACCTATCAGTAGGAATACCTGAATCACCTTGTATAACTGGAAACTAGCCGTGGTCTGAACTCATTTCTCAAAAAATGAAACTGTGGGAAGTAGTGGCGTATCGTTGCTGAAGACTATTAAACGCAAAATGACTTCAGAATGGGGCGAGAGGAACCAGTCAGTACATTTTCTTCAAGAAGCTCATTTGTTTGGTCTCAAAAGATTGAGAGCATTTCATTCAAGATATTTACAAGACGTTAATTTACGTGGTGGTTACCTGAAACCGAACTCGACACTAACACGTTCATAAGCATCAACACTAACAACAAAGTGGGACCATAGATTGCAATCAAGGAGTGATATTTAAATACGACACGCGGTACTTGTATGCATAATAGTTTTGATTCCACATTGCTAGGCTAGTTGTACTTGTGGTAACACGGGTTGAGGAGGTGAGCAGAAGGTGTTAGCTGGAATAGGGGGTGAGGAGGGGAATAATCTCCTGGCAGATGTTCTCACGCAATGAGAATGCGTATATAATTTATCTCTTGACCAAAAAATTAGGAGTTCTTGATCTACTTCTAATAGATGTTCGCGTTCTACAATATTGATGATAGTAAACTGTCTATTCACCGCGAATTGCGAGGTATATGGTATCTCCTTCATGCTGCCATTACTCAGAACAATAAATGTTATCTCCATGTCCCTTCGCGAGATATACGTGGGAGGTAGGAACATAATTGCTGACTCTTCTAGAAATGTACGTTCTCGCATCTACAACAATAAAGCGCACCGTGCTGTAGAACGCCTCTCTTTCAATGTGTGCCACTGGAGTTTGATCACCTCTATGACGCTTTTGTTCTTACTAAATGAAACTGTAACAAAACGCACCGCTCTTCTTTGGATCTTCTCTGTTTCCTCTATCAGTCCTATCTGGTACGGATCCCAGACTGACGAGCAGTCAAGTATTGGTCGAAAGAGTACTTTGTGAGCTAATTCCTTTGTTGATAGACTATATTTCCTGAGGATTCTTCGAACGAATGTCAGTATGACTCATGCCTTACTCGCGATTACTTTTATCTGACTGACCCATTTCAAATCGCTCCGTACGCATACTCCCACGTATTTTACGGAGGTGACTGCTTCCAGCGATTGTTCTGAAATTTCGTAATCATACAATGAAGGGTCTCTCTGTCTATGTACTCGAAATATGTTAGATTTGTTTATATTGAGGGTCAATGGCCACTCCCTGCACGAGGTATCGATCCTCTGCAGGTCTCAAAATTTTTTGTTACATTTTTGAGAAACAGCGATCTTGTAAGCTATATAAAATCAGTGTAAAAACACAATAGATCGCGATGCACGCTGTCTTCTTCATTCACCTGGTTTTGGTCTGCAGCTCAGGGAGTGGTACAGCCTGGTGTATTTCATATAATACGAGCTTTTTTCAATTCCAGAAGGATTTGTTGGAGACATGGAGAGATCGATGGTGCCACGAGCGGCGTTCAATAAGTGAGGCTATGCATTTTTTTCTCGCCCAACTTCGGTTAAAAATTGCGAAATTAGTTGTGGGACAGCGTGGAATATTCCCGCTTCACCCTTTGAAGTTCCATGACTTTCCAACAGGTGGTGGAGCTATACTGGCGGCGCTATACGTCGCTTTCAGAATGGTGGAGGTGCATCCCAAGAAGAGAGCAGCCAGAGTATCGCAGATATTCATAGGCGCTTGCAGAATGTCTACATAGACCTGGCGGTGAACAGAAGCACAGTGAGTCGTTGGACGAGGCGTCTGTCATCATGACAATTAGGTCGAGCAAACCTATCTGATGAGGCACAATTTTGGAACGTACGGACACTCTCATTAGAGGTGGTCGACTGATCATAATCAAACAACTCGCTGCTCAACTGGGCGTCTCTGTGGGTATTGCTGGCACACTCGTCGACCAGTTGTGGAACTTAAAGGTACACGCCTTCGAGTACTGCCTATTTGAGAAGACCATAAAGAGCAACGAAGGACTATCTGTGCGAAATTACTTGAACATTAAGAGGCTGGTCGGACAATTTTTTGCCGAACATCGTCACAGGCTATGAAGGATGGGTTCATCGCTTCGAACAGGAAGCAAAAAGGCAATCAATGGTGTGGCGCCACATCATATCTCCTCCAACGAAAATGCCAGATGCCGGTAAAGTCATGGTGACGGTCTTCTGTACTCTAAAGTGGGTATTTTGTTTGATGTCCTCCCTTATGGGCAACGAACAACTCTGAAGTGTATTGTGCTACCCTCACGAAATTGAAGAAATAACTACAGCGTGTTCGTCGCCACAATGCAAAAGAATTTCTCCTTCTCTATGACAATGCAAGGGATCCACACAAGTATATGTACCCGAGAAGAGTTCACAAAAGTTCATTGGAATGTTCTTATTCATCCACTCTACAACCCGGATCTTGCACCTTCTGTTTGGCCCATTGCAAGATGTGCTTAGAGGGAACCAGTGTGTAGATAATCTACATCTATCTACATGGTTACTCTGCAATTCACAGTTAAGTGCCTGGCAGAGAGTTCATCGAACCATTTTCATACTACTTCTCTACCATTCCACTCTCGAATGGCACTTGGGAAAAAGGAACACAAAAATCTTTCGAGCTCTGATTTCTCTTATTTTATTATGATGATGATTTCTCCCTACATAGGTGGGTGTCAACAAAATATTTTCGCATTCGGAAGAGAAAGTTGGTGATTGAAATTTCGTAAATAGATCTCGCTGAAAGAAAACCGCCTTTGTTTCAGTGACTTGCCACCCCAACTCGCGTATCATATCAGTGACACTCTCACCCATATTGCGCGATAACACGAAACGAGCTGCCCTTCTTTGCACTTTTTCGATGTCCTCCGTCAATCCTACCTGATAAGGATCCCATACTGCACAACAATATTCCAGCAGAGGACGGACAAGTGTAATGTAATGTAATGCTGCATCAATAACCTCCCCATCATTGTGAAAAGTGGCAATTAGCACCAAACAAAGAAAAGTGTGAGGTCATCCACATGGGTACTAAATAGAAATTCGATAAATTTTGGGTATACGATAAATCGCACAAATAAAGGGCTGTCAATTCGACTGAATACCTAGGAATTGCAATTTCCAATTTACGTTGCTTGTAATGGGTCGACGAGTAGAGTGGTAGCGTGTGGGCATGTTCGGTCACCCCCACCCTCACTCCCCGTAAGACGGTGTAAGACCGTCGCACTGAACGGAAATTGTGTGTTGAAAAATATGGGTTTTGAAGACAAAAGAGTGAGGAATAATACGGTGTATTGGCATCCTGAATAAAACCCGACTGCTTTCAGGAAAAGATCTGTTATATTACTTACTGAACGCCCCTCGTTCAATAGCTACACTTTGGGATGAAGAGCGCGAGAAGTGCTGCGCTGCGAAGTGGGTCAATAGCGCGTGGGAGGCGCCTAATAACTCGGGGAAGCCGGGCCCGCCTTAAGTGCGGCTCGCGCAGTCTGCCGGAACGGCGCGGCGATTGTGAGTTAATGTTGTGTTAACGCAGTCGCCGGCGGCAGATAACAATAGCGACCTGAACGTGGCGCAGTGCGGCCGGCGGGGCGGAACGCGCAGTCTTCGTGTGGGTGTGGTTGTGGCTGTGACTGTGGCTGTGGTTGTGGTTGTGGTTGGCCGTGCCGGTTGGCTACGCGCGGTCCCTCCTCCGCCGTTCGCACTTTCTCGGTCTATCCTTCGTCCTTCGCTCTGTGTCCTTTCGCCGGTGTTCCTGCATCCGTTACCCAGAAACTTCTTGTGCAGATCTGCGCGTTTACCCGGCAATAAGTGTCGCCGGGTCGTTGCATAACAACGGACTCAAACTTGCCTCGTCTAGCGACCTGTGGCCGAGGCTGCGAGCAGCGCGAGCAATACCGCTCTCGTGGGTGGCACACACACACACACACACACACACACACACACACACACACTGTGCGGCCGGAACACTCGCAGAGCAAAAATCTCAGCCTTGACCGTTTCACTACTGTTTGCTGTCCAGATATTTAAATATTAGGAATGTTCGAAAAGAAATGTTACTACAAGTTGCACATATACAGGGTATCTCAAATCTTTTGGGTGAAATGATAGTGGGTCCACAACCGATGACATTGAGATAGGGAACCAATCGTCGGAAATGCATATTTATTGTGTTACGGACACGCACGGAGTAAATCGCATAACAGCAAAGTATACTATGTGATCAAAAGTATCCGGAAAACATGGCTGAAAATGACTTACAAGTTCGTAGCGCCCTCCATTGGTAATGCTGGAATTCAACATGGTATTTGCCCATCCTTAGCCTTGATGACAGCTTCCACTCTTGCAGGCATACGTTCAATCTGGTGATGGGAAGTTTCTTGAGGAATGGCAGCCCATTCTTCACGGAATGCTGCACTGACGAGAGGTATCGACGTCGGTCGGTGAGGCCTGGCATGAAGTCGGCGTTCCAAAACATCCCAAACGCGTTTTATAAGATTCATGTCAGGATTCTATGCAGGCCAGTCCATTACAGGGATGTTATTGTCGTGTAACCACTCCGCCACAGGCCGTGCATTATGAACAGGTGCTCGATTGCGTTGAAAGATGCAGACGCCATCCCCGAATTGCTCTTACAGAGGGAAGCAAGAGGGTGCTTAAAGCATCATTGTAGGCCTGTGCTGTGAGAGTACCACACATAACAAGAAGGCATGCCAGCCCCCTCCATGAAAAACACGACCACACCATAACACCACCGCTTCTGAATTTTACTAGTGGCACTCCACACGCTGGCAGATGACGTTCGACGGACATTCGCCATACCCACACCCTGCCCTCGGATCGCCACATTGTGTACCGTGATTCGTCACTCCACACAACGTTTTTCCACCGTTCAGTCGTCCGATGTTTACGCTCCTTACACCAAGCGAGGCGTCGTTTGTCATTTATCGGCGTGATGTGTGGCTTATGAGCAGCCGTTCGACCATGAAATCCATGTTTTATCACCTTCCACCTCTCATAGTACTAACAGTGGATCCTGATGCATTTTGGAATACCTGTGTGATGATCTTGATAAATATAATTGCGTAGGCTTCCGCGGCCAGTCAGTCGACATAAAAGTTTTCTGGGTTTGGTACCGCGTCATAATGTGAAAACTACTGCTGCTATAGAAAAACCAACGTTTCGGCCACGATTGCAGCGGTACCAAACCCAGAAAACTTTTATGTCATCTGGATAGATGTCTGCCTATTACACATTACGACCCTCTTCAACTGTAGGCGGTCAGTCAGCAGACGAGCTTTTGTGCTGTACGTGCCGCTTCACGTTTCCAATTCACTTTCACATCACAAACAGTGGACCTACGGACGCTCAGGAGTGTCAAAATCTCGCGTACAGACGTATGACACAAATGACACAGAATCATCTGACCGTGATCGGAGTCCGTGAGTTCCGCGGTACACCCCATTCTGCTCTCTCACGATCTATAATTACTGACGTTGCTGATATGGAGTACGTGGCAGTAGGTGGCAGCACGATGCACCTAATAGGAAAAACGTATGTTTCTGGAGGTGTCCGGATACTTTTGATCACATAGTGTAGCTCATATTAATTGTTCAAAGGGACGAATGCCAGTCTCAGTATATGCATGGCAATGGCGTGTGAAGTTCTGCCACATTCTCTTAAAGATTCCTGGTGTATGTTGTGCAATAGAACAGGCAGCATTGTCCAAGATCACCTAACAGAACCTTATTTGCTGCCTCCCCGTTTGACTGGTCCATGTTACCTCGTGTTCCTGCGAGATGTATTGCCACGGTTCTTGTGTACGCCCAAGGATGTGATTTTGACACGACGGTGCACCAGCCCATCTCGATTTTAGTTTCCGCGAGGACCTTAACAACACTAATCGTTGGTTTAGAAGGAAATTGTCCCATAGACAGCGCGATCGCCAGATCTCACGCTTTTGGACGTCAAGACGTTGATGTTTTAAACCTCAGGCGAAACGGGTGAGGACCTGTCTGCTAGGGTCCAACTTGCCTGTGTTCTGGTACAACAAACACCAGGGATCTGGAGAGGATGCGGGAGAACTTCATGCGGCGTTGCCATGCATGCAGTGAAATCAGTGGCCGTCAGTCGGAACAGTTACTATGAGCTACGTTGTTGTTACGGGATGTGCGCTGTGAATGTCCTTAATGCAATTGGTTATCTGTCTCAATACAATCTGTAGCAGACCTGTTTGAATTTAAACGAAAGCTTTGAGACATCCTGTAGACATATGCAAATTCATTCACGACATTTACACGACGTGTTGTACGTAATGGCCATCACATGCTCGTATAAGCCCTCCTCACACGGGAGGTGTTTCCTATAGCGAGACACGCCAAACGTAGTTTCCCTCGTTGTTACTGCACACAGCCGGCCGGATGGCCGAGCGGTTCTAGGCGCTACAGTCTGGAACCGCGCGACCGCTACGGTCGCAGGTTCGAATCCTGCTTCGGGCATGGATGTGTGTGATGTCCTTAGGTTAGTTAGGTTTAAGTAGTTCTAAGTTCTAGGGGACTTATGACTTCAGCAGTTGAGTCCCATAGTGCTCAGAGCCATTTGTTACTGCAAAACCTGAAACGACCTGCTACATCTCACGGAATGTGCTCCTTCATTGCGATTTGCGACGCAGCACTGTCCAGTGGGCGTTCTCGCCTGCATCTGGCGCGTATATCACACAAATTGTTTGCGGTAATGCACGCGCGTGAAATAGCTGCGTTATCTCCGTTAGTGATCGTCAAAAAAAGAGCGGATAAAATCAGGAAGAAAATTCTGAATTCGTCGTTGGCTTGAACTGCGAATATTGCTGTACTAATAGAATTTATTCGTTAGATCAATTGAATCTTCATCTCATTTTCGGTTTTAAATTGAATATATTTAAAGTGTAGAGTCTAATGGTAGTCTGCACATTCCTGATAACCATATTTCGATGATGTACTGACTACCATCAGCTGAAGTAACGTACTCAATCATATAGGTTTCAAGATAGGGATTCGTTTCGTGATTTCATTCGAATGAAAGACGAGATTATTTCGAAGCCGCTCGCCATCACCGACAAAGTTATTTTCCTGCAAGATACAAATTTGAGGCAGTCCGTAAAACCAAGAGTTAGGTATATATACTTTACAAAATGTTTAATATTAGAAAAATCTTCCGTTGTTTGACTTGTGTTTATTTCATGACATACACTGGCATACGCTTTAAGATTTCCGACTCCTGGGAAACAGTACAGTCGTTTGCCTACAATAACTGCAACAACTAAATTACACTCCTGGAAATGGAAAAAAAAAACACATTGACACCGGTGTGTCAGACCCACCATACTTGCTCCGGACACTGCGAGAGGGCTGTACAAGCAATGATCACACGCACGGCACAGCGGACACACCAGGAACCGCGGTGTTGACCGTCGAATGGCGCTAGCTGCGCAGCATTTGTGCACCGCCGCCGTCAGTGTCAGCCAGTTTGCCGTGGCATACGGAGCTCCATCGCAGACTTTAACACTGGTAGCATGCCGCGACAGCGTGGACGTGAACCGTATGTGCAGTTGACGGACTTTGAGCGAGGGCGTATAGTGGGCATGCGGGAGGCCGGGTGGACGTACCGCCGAATTGCTCAACACGTGGGGCGTGAGGTCTCCACAGTACATCGATGTTGTCGCCAGTGGTCGGCGGAAGGTGCACGTGCCCGTCGACCTGGGACCGGACCGCAGCGACGCACGGATGCACGCCAAGACCGTAGGATCCTACGCAGTGCCATAGGGGACCGCACCGCCACTTCCCAGCAAATTAGGGACACCGCTCGGCCACTGCGGCCGGCCGTGTAAGGTGAGTTTACTATGTTGTATTGGCACCAAATTTTAACAAATTTCTGCCCAATGCCACAGTGGACGCGTCACATGATCAGAAGCACATCACACCTCTGGTAGCCACATTTCACCCCATCTTTTGAAGTCTCAGCGATGGAGGTCAGAGCTGCGACGCCCTGTGTTGTAATCACACCGTTTTCTTACGGATGACCGAGGAAAACAATTTAGACGAAGCACCACTCAGAATCGGCACGAAAATGCCGCAGGGTTAGCATAAAAGGCGTCAATGGAACCACTTCTTTCCCTCAGGTATTGATTCCCCCACATTTTGCAGTGTGGTGAGCAACAGGAGGACATTCTTCACAATCTCTGACACAGCTAACTCCCTCGGGCTTGTCAACCATTCAAAAAATGATTCAAATGGCTCTGAGCACGATGGGACTTTACATCTGAGGTCATCAGTCCTCTAGACTTAGAACTACTTAAACCTACCTAACCTAAGGACATCACACACATCCATGCCCGAGGCAGCGCGGTTGCGGACTGAAGCGCCTAGGACCGCTCGGTCACAGCGGCAGGTGCGTGTCAACCCTCCTCTAAGGACTTTGTGGGGCTGCATCCCCATCGAACGTGATCGCATCCATTGGAGCGCAACACTACCGCAGTATGCAACCACTAGGGGCCGTTCAAAATCGTCCAACGATATTTGAACGTGACACGAAACAGCTTTTTCAGCACTCTTTATTTTGTGTCTTCCTGCACCGTGATCATGGCTGATTCGACACTGACACATACGTGAATGAACGGCAAACCGTGAAAGACCTCCCACTTGAGCAAAATCTCGCTGCCACCACCCGCGTTTCTTGAGCACCTGAAAGTGCAGCTTTACAGACAAAACCCGTGACCAGAGTGTCAGACGCCTTCAGACAGGCTACACTGCTGCTCTTTCTCTGCTACAGTCCTGCTCTTGCGCCTGACAGTATACCATCTAGAATCGGAGAATGAGAAGGGGTTGCCGGTCTGCAAGCTTTTCCGCCATTGCAGAGGAAGGTTGGACGCACCTTTGAGCCAAATTTCAAACTTATGCGTCGCAATGGAAGAGAATTACGGAGTTTCGAAGAAGTGATGTTTAAGACTGTTGTACAGTGTAGTACGATGCTACTGCCTTGGCTGCCTCTCCGAAATTCCGTTACTGTTTTTCTTTTTGTCAGCCCAGGGTCACACAGATAGTATCATTACTATTTTCGATGTTCTAGAAACTCTTCATAATATCACCAGTTAAAAAAAGAGTAAATGCAACAATAATTTTGAATTGTAGTTCAAATGCATATTATTTTAATATCCTATTTTTTAAATTCTTTTTAAAAAGATCATCTGATGATAAACTGATAAGAAGTAGAAGCCAGTGTAAGTAGGCTGTTTAGGTTTCTATGTTGGTAACGCCACGTAGCGCTCTGTAAGAAAATCACTGACTGCTGTGTACAATCTGTGGCTGGTTTGCATTGTTGGAATATATATATATATATATATATATATATATATATATATATATATATATATATATATATATATATATGATGACTTTAGAACACTATTAAGGAAAATACACTCCTGGAAATGGAAAAAAGAACACATTGACACCGGTGTGTCAGACCCACCATACTTGCTCCGGACACTGCGAGAGGGCTGTACAAGCAATGATCACACGCACGGCACAGCGGACACACCAGGAACCGCGGTGTTGGCCGTCGAATGGCGCTAGCTGCGCAGCATTTGTGCACCGCCGCCGTCAGTGTCAGCCAGTTTGCCGTGGCATACGGAGCTCCATCGCAGTCTTTAACACTGGTAGCATGCCGCGACAGCGTGGACGTGAACCGTATGTGCAGTTGACGGACTTTGAGCGAGGGCGTATAGTGGGCATGCGGGAGGCCGGGTGGACGTACCGCCGAATTGCTCAACACGTGGGGCGTGAGGTCTCCACAGTACATCGATGTTGTCGCCAGTGGTCGGCGGAAGGTGCACGTGCCCGTCGACCTGGGACCGGACCGCAGCGACGCACGGATGCACGCCAAGACCGTAGGATCCTACGCAGTGCCGTAGGGGACCGCACCGCCACTTCCCAAAAAATTAGGGACACTGTTGCTCCTGGGGTATCGGCGATGACCGTTCGCAACCGTCTCCATGAAGCTGGGCTACGGTCCCGCACACCGTTAGGCCGTCTTCCGCTCACGCCCCAACATCGTGCAGCCCGCCTCCAGTGGTGTCGCGACAGGCGTGAATGGAGGGACGAATGGAGACGTGTCGTCTTCAGCGATGAGAGTCGCTTCTGCCTTGGTGCCAATGATGGTCGTATGCGTGTTTGGTGCCGTGCAGGTGAGCGCCACAATCAGGATTGCATACGACCGAAGCACACAGGGCCAACAGCCGGCATCATGGTGTGGGGAGCGATCTCCTACACTGGTCGTACACCACTGGTGATTGTCGAGGGGACACTGAATAGTGCACGGTACATCCAAACTGTCATCGAACCCATCGTTCTACCATTCCTAGACCGGCAAGGGAACTTGCTGTTCCAACAGGACAATGCACGTCCGCATGTATCCCGTGTCACCCAACGTGCTCTAGAAGGTGTAAGTCAACTACCCTGGCCAGCAAGATCTCCGGATCTGTCCCCCATTGAGCATGTTTGGGACTGGATGAAGCGTCGTCTCACGCGGTCTGCACGTCCAGCACGAACGCTGGTCCAACTGAGGCGCCAGGTGGAAATGGCATGGCACGCCGTTCCGCAGGACTACATCCAGCATCTCTACGATCGTCTCCATGGGAGAATAGCAGCCTGCATTGCTGCGAAAGGTGGATATACACTGTACTAGTGCCGACATTGTGCATGCTCTGTTGCCTGTGTCTATGTGCCTGTGGTTCTGTCAGTGTGATCATGTGATGTATCTGACCCCAGGAATGTGTCAATAAAGTTTCCCCTTCCTGGGACAATGAATTCACGGTGTTCTTATTTCAATTTCCAGGAGTGTACATTGTTTGTTCTCTATCAATATCTTTCATTTGCTAACTATGCCTATAAGTAGTTAGTGCCTTCAGTAGTTAGAGTATTTTATTTAGCTGGCAATATTGGTGCTCGCTATATTGCAACAGTTCGAGTAACGAAGATTTTTGTGAGTTAAGTGATTCATGAAAGGTATAGGTTATTGTTAGTCAGGGCCATTCTTTTGTAGGGCTTATTGAGAGTCAGATTGCGTTGCGCTAAAAATATTGTATGCCAGTTTCGTGTTGATCAGAATAAGTAAAGAAAGAAATGTCTGAGTACTTTCAGTCCTGCTCAGCTGTTTGAAAATCAAATAACGTAAGAGGTTCATCAGCACAGTAATTCATTAATTCCTCTAAGGGGACGTTTCACCAGTAATGAAATTGTTCGTGTGAACCGAAGCTGTTCAACAAAACGGACGATTTGTTCCCGTCAGATTGTGAGCCTAGTCTATGTCAGCTTGTCTTTTCCATATCAGGATGTAACAGTTTTTCTGGCTTTTAGGAATTGTTACAGCAGAACAGAAAAACTATTGACTCTTCCGTTCATTCTGGCGAACCGAAAATCGAGGAAATTAATTGCGAATTCTTTACACGACCATCGGTTGATATTTTCGATGGCTATGGAACGCAGAATTCTCGGAAATTCAAGTGGACGTTTGCCGTTTAATAAAGCGCAATTCTGTCATCAGCTGGACTCCTTAGATGTTCCCAGAATGAAATTTTCACTCTGCAGCGGTGTGTGCCCTGATACGAAACTTCCTGCATGTTAAAACTCCGTGCTTGACCGAGACTCTAACTCGGGACGTTTGCCTTTCGCGGGTAAAGTAGGAGACGAGGTACTGGCGGAAGTGAGGCTGTGAGGACGGGGCGTGAGTCGTGCTTGGGTAGCTCAGATGGCGCCGGCACAATAGCTCAGCGTATTCGGTCAGAAGGTTAGCTGTCCTATGTAATACAAAAATTGAGTGAATGGATGAACTTATAAACACCAACGGGTGTCGTGGGACGTCCGTCACGAACAAAAGCAACGAACAGTTACAAACAAAATGAGGTGATTAAAAATTTCAGATTGGTCTTTGCGGTGGGCAGAGATGTGTAACGGGGAATGCTGACGTAATCGACGCTCTGTGCTACCAACAGAAACTGCAACGTTTAACTTCACCACGCAATTTCGACAGTACAACTGATAGGTAGCTGGCGTTCGCAGAAATGAAGAAACAGGGAAGTCGACATGAAGCGTTACAGACAAATCCGCTATGTGACGAAACACAGCAACGGACCCTTCGGACACCACCTACTGCGCCACTTACCTGCAGTACCCATTGTTAGCAACGTGGTTATCGCCAAGAGTGAACGTGCATCGTTTTTCTTTTCATTCGCGTCTAAGGGTGATACGCAGGCTGCAAGCTTGTTGACTTACAGAAAAAAATGGTTCAAATGGCTCTGAGCACTGTGGGACTTAACTTCTGAGGTCATCAGTCCCCTAGAACTTATAACTACTTAAACCTAACTAACCTAAGGACATCACACACATCCATGCCTGAGGCAGGATTCGAACCTGCGACCGTAGTGGTCGCGCGATTCCAGACTGTGACGTACAGAAACAGAATATCTAATAATAAATCAATGCTTAAATATACAGCTCTAGGTATATTTACATTATGCAACCGCGGTTATTTTTGGCTGGTACATCGATACTTTTTCGGTAGATATATCGATACTTTGCTCGATTTATTGAGGGCTGATAATGATGCTTTTTAAATATCGATATACCGGATTCCCGAGATTTTTAAAAATATCAACAGTCCTACTTGAGACTCCAGGATCTAGAGGTGTAGTGAGCAGAATCGAACAAGACTGGGACGACTCGAGAACCTGCGCGCAGGTCATGTATGAGCGAAATGTGAAGCAGCTCGCACTAATTTAGAAGTTAGGGGCACTGGTTTGTAATTTTGCTGGTCTATGTCTCTTACCCTTCTTAGATAGTGGAGACGCCTGCGCCTTTTCCCTGTCACTTGTGACTTTGTGCTGGGAGAGAGATTTACGATAAATGCAAGCTACGTAAGGAGCCAATGCCGTAGAGGAATCTTTGTAAGTCGATCTGGGATTCCATCCAGGCATTTTGATTTATTTACTTCCAAATTTTTCAGTTGTTTTTGTGCGCCAGGGATATTTATTGCTAGGTCGTTCATAAAGGAGTCTATCCGATGGTCAAATGACGGTATGTTTGTACGATTATCCTGTATGAACGATTTCTTGAACGTGAAATTTAAAACTTCCGGCTTTCGTTTTGCTATTTTCAACTGCCACACCACACTTGTCAACGAGGGACTGAATGGAAGCCTTAGACCCGTTTAGCGATTTTACTGAAGACCAGAAGTTCCAGGGTTCTCTGCGAGGTCTTTCGTTAAGGTGTGGCGGTGGTAGTTGTTGTATGCTTCGCTCATAGATCTTTTCACAGACACCCGAATCTCTACTGACCTTCGTTTGTCATTTGTGCAACAGCCTCTGCTACCTCAGTATCCTCCGAATTTTTTTATTAGGTCATGGTGGGTCTTTTCCACCCTTTATCTAGTTTCTAGGCACATAACTCTCCAGACCACGATTTACAGTCTGCTTAAACTTTGCCCATAATTCCTCAACATCCATCTTAATGGAACTAAGTGATGCCAGTTCACTGTCTAAGTGAGACGCTAATAACTGCTTATCTACTCTGTCTAGCAGAAACATTCTCCTAGCCTTCGTCGAATAGAATTCGGTGTCGATTTTGTGAAGCGTTTCCTGCCACTGCTGATTTTTCAGAATCGCGTAGGCGTTATCACCTCTCGTGTCCCCTCCGGCGTTGCTCCGCAGTGCGTACTGTCTGGCCAATACGAGAGGTGCTTACCCTTGCTTTTTCCTGCAAAATCGGCCGTGGTAGAAGATGCTTTAGAAAATTGACAGCGAATTCTATTCGATGAAATATCTTTCATGATGAGAACAAAGGGATTCTGGGATAGCGTCGTAAAGGAAGTAGTAGACGTAAAATGTCAGAAAACACCGTCAATAAGGACGGCGTTTGCAGCTAAGCACAGCCTGAGACCCGGCCATGGCGAGGTTGAAGTGCGCGCGACGGACGGGGGACGAAAACATTTAACACAGCTGGCGAGGAAGACACCACCAGTGACGTCACAGCCAGCATCGCGACTTTATAACGGCGATACGGCACACGGCACTCATTTACCGTATGACAGTGGCCGAGGGGATCTCGCTCGAAAGCTCGTGGGAATTTAGCCACCTAACGCGGCTGCAACCCCGA
This sequence comes from Schistocerca nitens, assembly GCF_023898315.1. Taxonomy (NCBI): domain Eukaryota; kingdom Metazoa; phylum Arthropoda; class Insecta; order Orthoptera; family Acrididae; genus Schistocerca; species Schistocerca nitens. The sequence goes on along the minus strand of NC_064619.1, from coordinate 403,770,390 downwards.
GAAGCTTTTATTAATTCATATCACCGCAAGACCATGCATTCATACGACTAGCTCTTTATTCGCACGAAGTAAAGACTGCTGTCGACAGGGGATCTCAAATATTTCCATGCTTTTAGATTTACAGAAGGCTTTTGATACAATTTCTCACAAGCGACATCTAATCAAACAGCGAATTCGTGGATTATCGTCTCAGTTGTGCGGCTGAATTCGTGATTTCCTGTCAGAAGGGTCACAGTTCGTAGTTCAAATGTGTGTGAAATCTTATTGGACTTAACTGCTAAGGTCATCAGTCCCTAAGCTTACACACTACTTAACCTAAATTATTCTAAGGACAAACACATACACCCCTGCCCGAGGGAGGACTCGAACCCTCGCCGGGATCAGCCGCACAGTCCATGACTGTAGCGCCCTAGACCGCTTGGCAAATCCCACGCGGCACAGTTCGTAGTAACTGACGGAAAGTTATCGAAGGAAACAGAAGTAATATCTGGCATTTTCCAACGAAGTGTTGTAGCCCCTCTGATGTTCCCCATCCTAATAAATTGGTTAGGAGACTACATGTGCAGCTCTCTTAGACTGTTTGAAAATTATTCTGTCATTATTCGTCTCGTAAGCACATCAGATGCTCAAAACCAATTGCAGAACGATTTAGACGAGATGTCTGTGTGGTGCGAAGAGTGGCAGTTGATTCAAAATAATGAAAAGTGTGAAGACATCCACATGAGTACTAAAAGGAATCCTCTAAATTTCGAGTACTCGATACGTAATAGAAATATAAAGACTGCAAATTCAACTAAATACCTAGAGATAAGAATCATGAACAACTTAAATTGGAACGATGGCATATACATGGGGTGTCTAAAGTGAATGTAGAAAATGAGAGGGCTTATAGAGTGGCTCATAACAAGGATATTTCACATAGCAACCGATATCCATATCATTTACCGTACATAGCTAGGTGTTTTTGAAAAGCGTTGCTCGCCGCCAAGAGGGTAGGCACACAACATGACATCCGAGCCGTCATGGTAAGAAGTCTGCAGGGCAACGTTTTCAGTGCATTTGTGGCATCAAGGTAAATGAGAAGTCGGGGTGAAGTTGTATAAGCTTTATTTGAAAACAGTTACAATAAGTGGTCGAAATTACGCCACCCTGCTTGAATGACACCGTGCAACGAGGTGAAGTGACTGTCGCACTGTCTCAAAAACTCCTGGAAAAGCGGAAATTGCATCGGAGGCTGTCGTAATGCGCGCTATCAGCTCTTCATTAGTTACAATGGGTGGCCGCAAGAGAAAAAGTCAGTGGGTGTCAAGTGGCCGGAACATGCAAACCATGTAACCGGCCCACCGCAATCTATCCAGTTCTCTCCAAAATGTGTGAAGTGCGCAGGCACACCATCGCGTTGGTACCACATTCGGCGTCGCACGTCGAATGGAACGTGTTCCAGCAACTCTGACAGAGATTTTCGTAAAAAGATTAAGTATCTGTTTGCGTTTACTTGCCGGCGGAACGTGTATGGGCCAATCAGATTATCGCTCACCATTTCCGGCCAAAATGTTGACAGCAAAGCGATCTTGGTACCCGCGAACAAAGGAGGCGTTCAGATTAATCCGTGCCCAAATGTGCTGGTTGTGGATGTTGAACATATCTCTCCTGTAAAGGATGCCTCATCTGTAAAAAGTACACGGTTTGAAAAGTAAGACTGAATGGCACACCTTGCCAAAAACCACTGGCAGAATTCAATTCGACGTGGAAAATCGTCTGGGTTCAGGGCGTGAACCTCCTTAAGGGGGTAGGGGTGCAAATCATATCATTGCAAATCATATCATCTTTGTGCCACACACGCCAAATTGTGGAATAGCTTACAACGTTTTCCTGTGCAACACCCCACGAACTTGTTGAATGTGTGTTTTTCAGTAATGCTAACACCTCCTCTTCAAGCCCTGTGTACACACTGTGCGCTGACGACCCGGTCCTTCAGGCCTTCGCACCTGCGACACGAAATGAATGCAGCGGGTTAGAAGCAGACCTTAAATGCACAAGTGCCACTCGAGCAGATGCCAGTGGAAAACGTAACTCACGTCAACTTGTCTCTCATACGGCCTGTGGATGGCAGTATATGTACGTGGATCTGGCACTCAACAATTTGGAAACGAGGGCAGTGTGAGCATTTCATACGCCACCCCGTAACGTACACAAGAGTGACCAAGTATGATGACAAACTAACGCAGGGCGAACCAGACTTCGCAGTGTGCACAGGTGCTGCCCTCTAAGCAGCACCTCATACGTCGCGCTGCTGGCGCCATTACCTCTTTCTTGTAGTGTAATCTTTGCCATCGATTTCACTTTGGCCGGCCCTGAGTCGGTTGTTCAACGCGGGTTCGGCCATTTTTATGTCTGCAGCGCCAAGGCAACAGGGCTCACTGTGTCTTCTGTCGGTTGCGGTTACAACATCGTCAGACGTTTGGTCCTTACTTGGTGCGCATGCTCATTGCGCGTGGTATTACTGAAGTGCTGCGGCCGGAGACGGCGGAAAGGTTTTCGGGCTCTGGCTCGAGGCGTGGTGTTTTGACTTTTCTCGCCAAGCAGTGCATGTTGAGAAAAAGAGATTGCCGGAGCGTGGTTCTGGAGTGAAGCACCTAGAATCGCTCGGCGCCAGCCGGTGTAACCTACCGCTTCTAGGCGCTTCAGTCTGGAACCGCTCGACCTCTACTGTCGCAGGTTCGAATCCTGCCTCTGGCATGGATGTGTGTGATGTCCTTAGGTTAGATAGCTTTACGTAGTTCTAAGTTCTAGGGGACTGATGACCTCAGATGTTAAGTCCCATAGTGCTCAGAGCCATTTGAATCATGTTTTACAACCGCTCGGCCACAGGGGCCGGCACTTGATAACGGATCTGCAGTTATACGTAAGGAAACGCGGTGAGCTCATTATTGAGTGATGGTATATCTAAAATTATTGTAATCTTGGTTTGGTGATTAAGTACCAAAATTTGCACCCTAATTAACAGGTAACGAAATACTATGTTGTAAAACTACATCAAATTCCATGAAAGTGTAGTTCTGGTGGGCTCTTGCCTATTTAAGGTAACACTCAGCTGTTGTTACTATGTTTCAAGGAACAATCTTATTGCAGTGTTTAAATGAATTCTTAAAAGTTGAGTTTAAAAAAGGAAAAAAAAAGGTTTGACGAGCCTTCCTGTTTCAGTGTTATGTTTCATTCGAAAGATGAATTTAAATTTGTAAAATTTGGTCACTCTGTAATCAGTGCACGATCAGACTGCTGGAGGCTTCGCCTTATTAATTCTGTATTCCCGTATCAGCCATTTTAATCATATTTGTACCTTGTATGCTAATTGTGAAGTTTAATTCTTATAAACGAGGGTTTAATGTGGGTATGTTCTCCGGGAATGTGTACATGCCGAAGCGCTGTTTGTATTAATTGTTTGTTATTTAATTAGTGCCTACCTGTACTGGCATCAACTGGATTATTCCTTAGTCAGAGGTCGGCCGGAGTGGCCGTGCGGTTCTAGGCGCTAGGGTCTGGAACCGAGCGACAGCTACGGTCGCAGGTTCGAATCTTGCCTCGGGCATGGATGTGTGTGATGTCCTTAGGTTAGTTAGATTTAATTAGTTCTAAGTTCTAGGCGACTGATGACCTCAGAAGTTAAGTCGCATAGTGCTCAGAGCCATTTGAACCATTTTGAACCTTAGCCAGAAGTTCGTGTGCCCGGTGTCTTCATTGCCGAGATTCCCACAGGATGTAGGACGTATTTGTGTACTCCCACTGAAGAAATTGGATCCATTACCCAACTAGGCCTGTCAAGTTATATGAATGCGTTGTGTCTGTTCTTTCTAACATGGTGCACCACAGTTGCCACGGCGCCATTTTGTTGCTAAGCACGGTATATTTTAACCACGACGGCTTGCGAACAGATTACAACCTTAGTCGTTTCGGAAATGCTTCCACCGTTGGCCCGAAGCTGATGATCATGTCCTTTTGAAGGTCAAATGCCTCGCTCTGTTATTGTCTAAGGCCTACAAGAACGACTGTGCTATTATTATATGAATGAATGGTGTATATTCTTTCAGACATCTCTTGAAAGAACAGACACCATGCATTCATATAATATGATGGGCCTAGCTGGGCAATGGATCCACTTTCTTCAGTGCGGATGCACAAATATGTCCGACCTCTTGTGGGAATCTCAGAGAGCGAATATGGAGGAAATGGACAGGACTGCAGGTAGGTGGAACTCGATGGGAATGTGGACTGTCCGTAGGACGTGCAGAGATAGCCCGCGTGGTTGCAATGTCAGTGTCAATGCCAATGATTAACGCATCTGCCTAGTAAGCAGGATATCTCCGGTTCGAATTCTGGTCCAACACACATTTTCACCCGAAGCAGCTGCTTTCGCATAATATCCCGATGCAGCTGACAGCAGTGATTCTCTCCTTTCTTCCCCTCCCCTCCTGCAATTTACATATTACCTCTCTTTTGCTTTGATGTCAAAAGTGCTTTGAAATCGTTGCTCTGCTACCATGACGGCTCGGGTGTCATGCTGTTTGCCTACCCTCTAGGCGGAGGGTGACCCTGTTCAACGACGCCTAGCGCCGTACGCTAAGGGATGTCGACATCGGTTGCTCTCCGTGAAATTTCCTTGGTATGACGAACTCTACCAGCCCTCTCATTTCCACATTCATTTTATACACACCTTGTATAATGTTGTGGGGAACGCAAACCACAGAGTGCTGTTTACTGGCAAAACGCTTAGAAAATGCAAGAGGTCCACTAAAGACTGCCTACTGTTCGCTTGTCCGATCTTTTCTGGAATATTGATGTGTGCTGTAGGATATGCACCAGATATGATTGACGGAAGACATCGAAAAAGTTCGAAGAAGGGTAATTTGTTTCGTATTATCACGAAACAGTGGAGAGAGTGTCACCGATAGGGCAATTGAATATCATTAAAACAGAGGCCCTTTCCGTTGCTGCAGGATCTTCTCACGAAATTTCAGTCACCAGCTTTCTTCTCAGAGTGCGAAAATATTTTGTTGACGCCCACCTACGCAGGAAGAAATGATCATTATAATAAAATAAAAGAGATCAGACCTCGTATGAAAAAATTTAAGTGTTAGTTTTTCCCGCGCGCTCTTTGATAGTGGATCTGTAGAGATATAGCTTGAAGGTGATTCGATGAACCCTCTACCAGGCGCTTAATTTTGAAATACAGAGAAATCGTGTAGATGTAGATTTCGATGGAGTTTCCCTTCTAATAATGCCACACGATCATTTCATTTACCGGGTTCATATTGAGGCGCGATTCTAACGCCTCCTCACAAGTTTCACGCCTCCACTGCTGCTTGTCCTCTGTATAAGACATTCCCCTTTAAGCAGAATTGCCAACATTATTCAAAGAAAAATTCCTCAAAAGGACGTCATAAGAACACTTCTTTGAAAGCCACGATTTTACGCACTGTTTCACTGTTCAGACCTATGACTGTAGTAGCACTAACATTTAAAAAAATTACTACCGTTGGCTGCCGAGATATTAAATTATTTAAGTGTCTGCATAATTTTACTACCTTGTACAGCACATGTCCTGAGAAGGACAAGGCAACTGATTGGATAAAATTATTGAGATTGGTCGATTCATCGGTTTCTGAAGAATCTTTACTACATTAGCATATATAATATATATTTTTCACTGTTGGTCATGTAAAAGAGAAATGCCGATTGATGCAGACTTAGAGTCTCACGGACAAATCTTTGAAATACTTGCAACAACTGAAGAAGCAATAGCAATTGAGGATAACATTAAACAAACCGAAACATTATTTAGACCATATCATTTAGCAACCCAAGATGTACACATCACTGCACCAAACATTTCAAGTTAAAGTATCTAAACAAACCTTATTCATCAGAAATTTAAGAACCTAGATGGCAGACGTCAATTGTAATTTGTTCTGAAAGGTGATGAACAATGGAAAAGTTTTCGTGCAGCCAGCCAGCATCCGGTAACGGGTTTTACTCAATTTTTCTAGATTATTTAATGAAGAGAAAACATCTATGGACGAATGTTTACTTTCCATCCCTACACCTCGTGTTTCACCATATGCAGTATTGGTGAAAAGTATACAGACACCTATTAGTGGGCATTAATGTGGTTTGTGTCCACCTTTCACTTTGTATGGAGACTTGAACTCTGCTGGGGACACTCTGAATGAAGTGTCTGAATTACTGTGGAGGAGTGGCACCCACTTCTCTCTCAAGAGCCGAAACGAGAGGGAGCGAAGTCGAGGTTCCAACTCATCACAAAGCTCTTCCGTTGGGTCAGTCCATTTCAGGAATGTTATTGCCCATAAACAATTGCCTCAAAAATGCTGCTATATATATTGCTGTAAACAGTATGGTTACGGTACTGTAAGTAATATACGAGAGGAATGGAGTCGAAATATACGAAATAATACAGCGAAAAAGGTAGTGCTTGCTGCGATGTCTTCACCCCGTGACACGCCTGAACCTTTCTTGCTGGCATACACCCCACACATCAAAAACAGTTATGCATTACCCCGTTTCCCAGAACTCCTGAAGATAGATATTGACTGTCGATATAGTATCACAGACACACTCACTTGGCCTGTTCAGAGATGTCACTAAACCCGCCCAAAGATGTAAACAACCATGCATGAGCAACGTCTATTAGACGGAGGGGGTTCGACAGCAGATCAGTTCCAGTCATTCCACTAGGAAGGAGGTACATGGCTCGTGTTGTCTGTAGTTCAACCACGCCTAGACGGTCAGTACCTCGGTTCGATCGCTTCCGCATTGTCACTTTGTGCCAGGAAAGGCTCTCAACAAAAAATGGTTCAAATGGCTCTAAGCACTATGGGACTCAACATCTGAGGTTCAAAATGGTTCAAATGGCTCTGAGCACTATGGGACTTAACATCTGAGGTCATCAGTCCCCTAGAACTTAGAACTACTTAAACCTAACCTAAGGACATCACACACATCCATGCCCGAGGCAGGATTCGAAGCTGCGATCGTAGCAGCAGCGCGGTTCCGGACTGAAGCGCCTAGAACCGCTAGGCCACAGCGGCCGGCGGCTCTCAACAAGGGAAGTGTCCAGGCGTCTCGGAGAGAACCAAAGCGATGTTGTTCGGACATGGAGGAGATACAGAGAGACACTAACTGGATATGAAATGCCTCGCTCAGGCCGCCCAAGGGCTATTACTGCAGTGGATGACCGCTACCTACGGATTATTACTCGGAGAAATCCTGACTACAAGGCAACCATTTGGATTAAGCTTTTCGTGCAGCCACAGGAAGTCGTGTTACGATTCCGACTGCGCGCAATAGGCTGCATGATGCGCAACTTCACTCCGAACGTCCTTGGCGAGATCCATCTTTGCAACCACGATACCTTGCAGTGCGGTGCAGATGGGCCCAACAACACGCCGAATGGACCGCTCAGGATTGGCATCACGATCTCTTTACCGAGGAGTGTCGCATATGCCTTCAACCAGAAAATCATCGGAGACGTGTTTGGAGGCAACCCGATCAGGCTGAATGCCTTAGACACACTGTCCAGCGAGTGCAGCAAGGTGAAGGTTTCCTGCTGTTTTGGGGTGGCATTATGTGGGGCCGACGTAAGCCGCTAATGGTAATGGAAGGCGCCGTAACGGCTGTACGATACGTGAATACCATCCTCCAACCGTTAGTGCAACCATATCAGCAGTATATTGACGAGGCATTCGTCTTCATGGACGACAATTAGCGCCCCCATCGTGCACATCTTGTGAATGACTTCCTTCAGGATAACGATATCGCTCGACTAGAGTGGCCAGCATGTTCTCCAGACATGAACCCTATCAAAAATACCTGGGATAGATTAAATAGGGCTGTTTTTGGACCAGGTGACCCACCAACCACTCTGAGGTATCTACGCCGAATCGCCGTTGAGGGTTGGGACAAGCTGGAGCAATAGTGTCTTGATGAACTTGTGGATAGTATGCCACGACGAATACAGGCATGAATCAATGCAAGAGGACGTGCTACTGGGTATTAGAGATACCGGTGTGTACAGTAACTGGACCACCACCTCTGAAGGTCTCGCTTTATGGTGGTACAACAGGCAGTTTGTGGTTTTAATGAGCAATAAAAAGGGCGGAAATAATGTTTATGTCGATTTCTTTTCCAATTTTCTGTACAGGTTCCGGAACTCTCGGAACCGAGGTGATGCAAACCTTTTTTGATGTGTGTGTATATATATTTTTAGCCATCAGTTTTCTCACTGGTTGGATGCGGTCCTCCACGAATTCCTCTCTTTTTCATCTCACAGTGGCTCTTGCAACCTGTCGTGATGGATGTGTTACAATCTCTGTCTCCCCCTACAGTTTTCACATTCTGCAATTCGCCTTAGTAACTTAGACTATATTCCTTGATGCCTTAACACTTGTCCAATTATCCTCTCCATTCTCCTTCGCAGTGTTTTCCATTTGTTTCTTTCATTGCTGATTCTGCGGAGAATCCTCTCATTTCCTGTCACTCCGTCTGATTTTTCAATGCTGTATTCCAGATATTTCTCCCTCAAGTTAATGTCTGTATTAGATACCAGTAACTTCTCACGAAATTTCAATCACGAACTTTCTCCTACGAATGCGGCAACATTTTGCTGACGCCGACCTACATGGAAAAACACGTCCATCATAATAAAATAAGGAAAATAAGAACTCACTCGGCAAGATATATGTGCGTTTTTACCACACGTTGTTCGAGAGTGGAATAACAGAGAATTAATGCGAGCTTGGTTCGATTAACCCTCTGACAGGCACTTAAGAGTGATTTGCAGAGTAGCCATGCAGATGTAGATGGCGGACTGTGATCCGTGCATCACAGGTACCATGCAGTGCGTCATAGGGCTGTGTCCTATGAAAAGGGGACGGAGAAGGACCCTATCACGTCTGTGTGGCTGGAAGGAGATACGTTGTGGCTTAGATGTTGACTTTCCTAGGCCCAGCTTATTGTCTGCCACTCTTCTTCTCATCTATATAAGACTCCGTACGTCAGCGCTGAGGTGAATGTAAAGGGATGGCACTCTGAACTATCTGATACTCGTGATCCGCATCCTTGACTCTAAAACGTGTCATTTCGTTTCCATTAATACCCGTGACACGCAGCAGAAAGGCACCTCCTTTCCCAGTCTTAAAATGTGAAGAAGTGTCTCCCGGATATTCTGGACTACTTAATCTGCTGGGTACAAGTTTTGTAGGGTGTTAAGGGGACTCAGGGAGTCGTGACAGAGGAGAAATTTAGCAAACATAAAATTCATCTCAAGTGCTCTAGTACCATCAAGATATAGTTCTGCGTCAAAAACGTTGAAACCTTGAAGTAACCGGATCTTGAGGACACGGTCAGAGCAGCCAAGCACCATCCTTGAACCATACAGCTGTGGTGCTCATTTAAAATGTCGTAACGCTGATATATTGAAAGCAGACGCTGCCACACCAAGTGACGCCTGTACGTGATTCACCAGGATCCCAGGCGGCTTTGTTACACGTGAACGATTTGAGAAAAGTAGTTCCATAACTGACTGGGCAACAGTGTGTTATGCTGGTAAACTGAGAACAGCAAAGATCTTATACGCTTAACGCACTTTAGGGTTGCTGCTGGAAGGTAAGTGGAGGACCACCAACCTCAGGGACAGGGCATGGAACTACTCTTGGACAACCTGATCCCCTCACGGTGGATGCCGTCAATGATCTTCAGGTAACAAGGTCTCGATGGTGTTTACACTGTGTACTCATAGTCTAACCGCGATTACACAAAAGTCGAAAAATGAAACAGATGCACCCTGTCCGCTCCCCAGAACCTGTGGCTGAACACTTACGATCTGCAGTGCTCCCTGGAACCTTGTCTTCAGGTGTGGTAACCATGAGAGTACGGAGTCAAAAATGAGGCCCAGAAACCTCATCAAGCCTTTAAAATGTAGAATAATGTTACGCACATACAAACTAGGTAAACTAAAAATACGACGAAAATGAGCATAGACACACTTCCCTGTAAAAAACGCAAAATCTGTTTCTGCAGCCCACAGCTCAAACCTCTTCATTATAGCTTGTAACTGATGATTCGCTGTTGCAGCGTTGGAGGAGAAACGAAAAACATCCAAATCGTCCAAAAATAAGGAGTTTCGCACAAGATTCCGTACCACAGCCGTTACAATGTTAATAGCTATGGGAACGACGGTAGTACTTGAAACACTCCCTTGGAATCACCATCTTCATCCTTAAAATATTTGGCAGTACGTCACCTACTTGCTACCGATTAGAAGGACCGAATGAACATTGATAGGTGGCCAGGAAGCCACATTGGTGGAGCTTTCCTAGGATATTGTGCCTCCAAGTAGTCTCGTATGCTTTACTGAAGTCAAACAATTTCCCTACACAATGCTACCCACCTAAGAAATCGCACTGGACAGCCGTCTTTAGAAGAGTCAGCTTTTCGGCAGTGGATCGACATCTGAATGCGCAGTGAGGGCAGCTAGTCTCTGATATCGAGACATTGGGAATCCAGCTCCCATTCGGAGAAAGAGCAGTTGTATGAGTCAGACATGTTGATCTGATGTCCTACTCACCCACCTTCAGAGTTGCACTGTAGCGGCTGAAAGCTAGGTCCGGGGACAGTGGACGTAGTCATAGCGAAGTGCGCTGCCACTGTCTGGGCGACGTCTCTGGCCGTCGTTTTCTGCTGTACTTAGCCGACTGCATTTAGTGGAAATCCATCTCGTAGATACCCATACTTTTGCAGAACTAATAGAGAGGTAGGCAGAGCCGCACGCCTGATTCCTGAGCGGCGTTCATCGGTCCATCAACGTACAAACTGCCCTCTAAGATGATCTAGGGACATTCAGGTAGATAAGTCGGCGGCATGTTGCATCACATATGTGAAATAGTCCATCCATCCCTGAGAGCTGCCGCTTTCTTCAGAGCTAGATCACTAAACAGCGTTCTTTTTCCTCTGCTGATCTTGGCGGTTTCCTTTTAAGCTGTGACATTACCAGTCTCTTACAACAGCTTTGAACTGACTAAATTGGCTAAACGAAATAGCTCAGTAATTGGGCTACGAACGGCTCTATTTGGCTCGATGAAGTGGCAAGGTCGAGCCATACATTACTGCTTTCGTATGCAGCAGCTAAACACGCTTCAAATAATAGGTCGTATCTGTTATTCTGCAGTCATATAGTCTATAAACTGACTAGAATTGCGTATTAATAAAATAACCAGATTGATTAAATATGAAAAATAAATAATTAATAAAAAGGGTTTGTTCAATCAGAGATATGTGAAAGGTGGTCCTACAGTTAACAATTATACTATAGACAGAAATAAAACCTTACCCATAACCAATAAAGTTGCGTTAAGTGCACTACAAGAATGGTAGCAGAATCCTCAAAAACTAACTAGTCATAAAATAACCACGAAGATTAAGTCTCAGTCCATAATCACAAAACACGAAATATTTTCCAGCTCAAAATAATTAAGAGTTCAGTATGGCGATCTACATAGCTACATACCCAAGATAAACAACAGAAACACATGCTCTGCCCAGTCTTATCTCCGTTATGCAAGCGAGAAAAATCGAAGACAATCTCCTCGAAAGTTGGAGTACTCGAATGGTCATTTACCACCCAAAATTTATCAACTTCACGACTGAGTACCCAAGTTATCTCACAAATGGCTGCCCGGTTCCAGCTCTCAGGAATATGTGTCCATCTTCAGCACCCTACTCAGCTTTGCTTTCCAGCAGTGCTCTCCCACTGTCTGATTGTCATCAGCTGAACGCTATCTGCACCAAAATATACAGCATTCGTAGGTACTAAGTACTACATTTGACTTAATCTGACCACTTGCGATGTTAAACTATCATATTACTAGAATATTTGAAAATGGAATGTTATTAACATTTGGCTCCACTCTGATCGGTTACAATAAGTACAATCAATAGTTTGATCAAATATAAATAACACAGAATCCTCTTATATTTGCACTTATGTGAAATTATACTAAAATGTCGTTAAATATTTGTTAAACAATAACTTTGGATCGCCTGAAGGAAGCGTGTTTTGGCACTCTACTTATTAGTGGTGTCAGATCAGTTTTAAAATACAATTTTTTAAATATCAGCCTTACTTCAACATATCTGGCAAAAAAGTAATAAAACATTCATTAGATAACCGCACACATAAGACAAGAAATGAGGCATGTCATACTGCATGCAGTTGCTGGGTTATTATGGAGTATACGATGTTCTGAGAGGCGTTGGATAATGAAAAATATCTAAAAACATAGTAAGCCAATGAGTAAAATACACAGATGTACAGCTTTCATTGATGAAATCAGTGGTGCAGTGCTATCATCTGAGCGATTCTTTGTTGAAATTGCATGACGTGTTTAGAAGCTATTAATTTTAAGGTTCAGTGTGAAAATATTCAGTCATTATAAATTATTAACGTTTGTAGTCTTTAATATATTGAGAACATTATTATATCATTGGAAGGGTCTCATTTTTCTGAGCCCACAGATGTATTCAGATATGCGCTACTATGAAACTGTGATTTAATTTCTAAGTGTTGTATGTAGCCCTATTTTATACTGCTTGAAACGCCATCTTTACTGATACGTTTTATGCACTCAAACTATTGAAGCAACTGCTGTCCATGTTCCCCTGCATTGCGATTACCCATATATGCCGGCATGGGAACCTTACCCCGCCAACTCACACCCAGCGAAGCAAGTAAATTCTCCTCCCCTCAGTCCCAAACCTAGAGGCCGAATAGTTCGCCTAAACACATGTAATGTTACAAAGCATTTCTTCATCTGGTAGGTGGATCCAGAGTGAGTAATGGTCACTGGAATGGAGATCATCGGTTACTTCCCACTGAGCAGAATCTGGGAAGCCTGGAGAGCAGATATATGAGTGCACACAATGACCCACAAGCGGTTTCGAAAAGAGTAGGATTGCCTATGTTGAGGGCAGACAGCTCCTGAGACATCATGGGGCATTTTGATGAGTTTTTCTGTAAGATCTGTGAGAACCATCGTAATCTATCGATTTCAGTGACGGCAAATACAGAGAGCATATAGCCATCATTTGACCGACATGAATTTCAACTGCAATCACTTGCAGTTCGGTGACCAAGGATAGAGTAGAGGAGTGGTATACGTTATTTATAAAAGGTCTGCCCCTCTATTGTCTCTTTACCCAGTTTGGTCATTCTTGCATTGCAGGATATAATCTCGTAGTACAAGGGCATCAGCATGTTTAAAATGTATATCCTTTGCACACAAGCACTGGGCCCTTCCTGTACTAGGAGTTTCTGTTCCTTCATGTGTCCTGAACCCACTGATGTTCCACTGTAGTATGGAAGCAATTTTATCGGTGAGGTTTTCCTTTCATCCTGTCTCTCCGACGAGGTGGGAATCCTCTGATGGTTGCAGCTTTTGTCGAGAGGCTGGACGATCACCTCACGTGGACTTCATATTCCATTATCTCCGAAGTTGAATGACAATTTAAGACCTATCTTCTTCTGCGGCTGACACTATCCCTTTGGTTTGTTTACCAGAGGTGACTTCGGAGGAACTTGTGTGGTAGTGCTGGACAGTTTCCTGGTGTTTGCAATGTCGGCAAGCATGGCCTTTTCTGATATTCTGGAGCAGCTACGGACTTCGTAATAACGGTACCTTCAACTGAACTTCCTCACAAGCGCATATATTAGTGCTAGCACTATTAACCTCTGTTTGAGTGGAGTCATTGGCTTTCGAAATAGGATTTTTGAGAGCTGAAGCAAACTATGTAGTGAAAGTGGGAGGTTGCATTTCTTTCTAAATCTTTCTTGTCTCACCATGCAGAACACGCTTTTTTGATGTTAAATCACGTATCTTCCTTTCTTCAAGGCGCTGTCTTTACTCCGGAGAAGGTGATCCTCGGAGCAATTATAGCACTTAGGAGGAGTTGAACAACCGACATTAACACATTTTCTGCAAGTGGCTTCTGCTTTACACCCTAGAGCGGTGTGTCCAAAGCACTGGCATTTAAAACAGCGCACTGGGTTGCAGACAAAAGGCTGCAATTTTAAGCGAAGGAAGCCTGATGGTGTTGTGAAAAGTAAGAATAAAGGAATCTAATTTTTCCAGTACCCCATCTACCCGTTTCATTATACTTTTGCATGTCAATACACCACCTTGAGCTCACTCATCTCACAGTTATATTTCGGATAATCGATATCTCTGCACTACACAACACCTTCGCTGTAATTCAAGATGCTGTGTATTTCTGTTTCGATCACATATCCTTTCAGACATTTATCTGCCTAGATGATTGTTGCTTGTTAAGAAATAGACGTTTCAACTAATGGAGTCCGATTTCTCAATCGCTTTACAGATTTTACGGTGCCAACAATGGCCTCTAAACTCTTTTGAATGTAGAGAGGTGAAACATTCTCAAAGCATCCACTCATTTCTTTTAACTATTAAAAACCCTTTTTGTCTAGCAGCTAGTAGCATGTGTTCTGTTACCATAAACCAAAGTACTCTGAATAATCTCTGTGTCAAAAGGACTAGCTATGAGAGCAATTTTGTTGGATTGGTTGCTGACACCTAACAGTGGTACTCCCATTGCGCTGTGGGTTTACAGAGAAAAGTTGGATCGTTCCATCCACTGGTTGCTGGCGTTTTTTCCTGTTATCATAGAAAACAAAGATGTTTCGTATGTTCAGTTAAGAAGCATTCCGTCTATGTTTTCCCTGTTTAACGATATGAAAACTTTTTCTAAGAATGCTGTGAATAATTGTTATATGGAATTCCTTGTCTTCGCTCTTGTTTGTAATGGCACAATCTTATATATTTACACATAATACACAGAAAGAAATTTACTTTCACACATTATATGTTAGTACATAAGAAGGGGTTGTTGTGGTGGAGGAGACCAGACAGCGAGGTCATCGGTTTCATCGGATTAGGGAAGGACGAGGAAGGAAGTCTGCCGTGCCCTTTAGAATGAACCATCCCGGCATTTGCCTGGAGAAATGTAGGTAAATCACGGGAAATCGAAATCAGGATGGGCGGACGCGGGATTGAACCATCGTCCTCCAGAATGCGAGTCCAGTGTGCTAACCACTGCGTCACCTCGTTCGGTGAGTAACTAAGAACCAGTAGCTGTGCAGACAAGTAAGACATGTAGTATCGAAGATGCCAAACTTCTGTCAGTCACGTTATAGGCTTAAGACATCTGCTGAAGTGTTGCGTGATTGGTTAACAGAATCATCCCATGAACTGGTAGCACTTACCGGTGACTGACTTAATTATTTAGGTAAATATATGGAATATATATTTCACACTCTGCCAAATGACTTATTCTTGTTAGGTCTGTTTGTGAATAAGAACAAAATAAATGATAAGGTTAATGCAAGGAAAGATTTGTGATGTAAACTCGCACTAAACGGATAGTTGAAAACAGTTACAGCCAAAAATCTTTTTTTAAAAATGCAGTGTAGTGCTCTCATTACTTGGAAATAATTGTATAGGGGAAAATGTAATCAAAATGCTTCGAAATAAGGGCTATTATAAATCGCTGGTGCAAGGAACAATGCTCCGCGTACTTTGTTCTGACGTATACTTATGTGATCTAGAAGTATATTTTCGAGAAGAGAGGAAGTCTGACAAACTAATGACAACATGAAATGTTTGTTCCAAATAATAATTTAGGTCAACATTATACAAAGTTGTACAGAAGTGTCGTAGTAAGCGTATTGTTATCGTATTTTCGCTAGTAATGAGACATGTCAATTTAGCAAGACTTTGGTTATTGTAGTTGCTTCCTGCACTCTGTTTTGTTATAAGTTATGTACGACAGACTAAACCCGCATGCAATGTTTCTGAATAAACATGAAAATTTGACTTGAATATTTGATGAAAAAGGTGAGTTTACCGGGTCTAACCCAAAAACTATAGGTGAAGTGGAGTGCAGTGGATTTACGACCATCAGGTGTGCGACACTATAATTAATTAAATGTAATGAAGGGCGAAGAAAACTTGGAACTGAGAAAAACTGGATTCAAAGATAACTTAATTAGCAATACAATTTACTTTATTTTGCCTAACTGTATTCTGGATTAGAGGGCTGCGTTTCCATGCAATTGTTAAGACAGCAAATGCTTGGCGCGAGAGACATTTGACTGCCAATGATATTTGAATTTACGTTTTTTACAAGTTCATGGACTTTGTGGACTAATCGTTCAAATGGCTCTGAGCACTATGGGACTTAACATGTGAGGTCAGCAGTCCCCTAGAACTTAGAACTACTTAAACCTAACTAACCTAAGGACATCACGCACATCCATGCCCCAGGCAGGATTCGAAACTGCGACCGTAGCAGTCGCGCGGTTCCGGACTGAAGCGCCTAGAACCGCTCGGCCACCGAGGCCGGCGTGGACTAATGGCAAGCTTTTTTAAATGAGGAGTTGTTCAGAGAAAGCAACCACCGAAAGAAGCAGACTAAACGAAAGTTATGTTATGGTAGACATTGTATCGAACAAATATATAATTTTGTGCAATCTTTTCATTTGCGAAGCAATTGTTAATTTCAAGAGACATATGCTTGTTTGTGAAATACGTAGTCACTCACAGTAAACTTCGATGCACCGTCATATGAGTGGTTGGTTAAGTGGGTATTATTATGACATGCAACAAAAATATTACTTATCAAAACTCTATAGTTCATTCATCTGCTTATGTTACGTTAAATGAGTAAATAATAGGTTATTTTGTATCCTTATAAATTGGGTTTTTGTTTAAAACTAGAAAATTTCTCACTTCCAGAGAGTAGAGTGAGCGCATTGAAATATTTGCTAAACAATTTATTAGTCAATCATCCTAAGAAATTTACTGCACGACGAGTAAGACTGATACTAATATCCTTTTTGTAACATGATTATTGATCTCAAACAATCTGTAATGAAGTTACTGCTGCTATTTAAAAATTATGTTTCAAATATTTTTATTTTATACTGCCCCTTACTTATACGTGAGTTAGCTTTTGTCGATCAGCAGGACGTGGCTCAGCAGCTTAGCTTCTCCTTTTTGGCTGCTCGTGCGAGAAATTGCTTATATCCGTGCCCACAGCAGCCTTGAGTGCCTTCATCGTCAGAAGTTGAGCTCCCTCGAGTGGCTTTATCTCCGCTGGCATTCCATTGGAGCATACTTGATAAATTCAGGCCAAGCTTTTGGATCCGTCCAACCACATATAATAATACAACGACCCTCAATGGCAAATTTTGGAACTAAATTTCTCTTAGTTCATAAAATAGCATAATTACAATGCTACCTAGAATCGACTTACGAAACATATTTCATTCACTGCTATTGTCTTTGAAAATCATTATGTTTTATGGTTTAATTCAGTTACATTTCGTACCTTATTAACATTAGCAGTTTTTGTAACATACGTTTCAAACCTTCCTTTCGTCACATCAGTAAAAAGAAAGTAAAGGGTCGGACACGTAGCGAAGCGAATGAATGCTTCGTAGACCAGGGCGACTTAATGGAAGGTGAGAATGAAGTAATAAAAACATGCAGGAATAACGTGGTGACTGCGACTTCAAATATTTGTCAAAGGGTGGCAGACAATACAGGACTAAAGATATAATTTGAAAAAAAAAAAAAAAAACAGATTTCATGACAGATATCAGTGATGATCCACTGTGTTCAATACACACGGCACGTAATACACGAGCAAAACCCTTGACGACAAATCTGTGATACAAGTGATACGACTCACAAGAATTTTGTCAATTATACCGTGAAACTATACCTGCGAGACAATGCGCATTACGGCGAACGGTTATAGGAATCTACAAAATAAAAAAAGAAAAGTTATTTTTGGATAATGAGAAATGCGGAATTAGAACGGGGATGAATACTGTTAGGTGCTGAACGGACCAGGAAGCTGCTAGCTACTATGAAGAGTGAGGCCGGCCGGGTGGTCGAGCGGTTCTAGGCGCTTCAGTCTGCAACCGCGCGACCGCTACGGTCGCAGGTTCGAATCCTGCCTCGGGCATGGATGTGTGTGATGTCCTTAGTTTAGTTTGGTTTAAGTAGTTCTAAGTTCTAGGGGACTGATGACCTCAGATGTTAAGTCCCAGAGTGCTCAGAGCCATTTGAACCATTTGAGGAGTGAGTTTCAGAATACGGAAGTCATATCAAGAGATGTTGCCAGGGAAACATGTGTAATGAAATCAGTCATCATTCAGATACTATGCCAGTGAAAATTTCATCTGGATATTGTCTTTTCTTTTTTTAGGCCTAGGCTATTTTTATTACTTGTTTCTTAAAAATATTGTCAATTTGTGTATGACCTTGTGTCCACGTATGTTGTGTGGTACACACAAGACAAGACAGAAGACAATAGCAGCGTAGCATCGACACAAGATCAGTTTTTTCCAGGCATCCACAAAGATGTTTCTCAGTTTCCTAGATTCCTTTCGTAACTTTAGGAAATGGTATAAACAGATTCATTTCCGCAGTGCAAGACTTTAGTGATTACCATGTAGGCAGTATTCTGTAAATCTGTTAGACACACGGCATAAGAACTTCACCTGGTCTACATTACCTTTCTCAGTTATATTTCTTGGTGCACTGCTGTGCTTCTGTGTATTTTCCTTATGACAAAATTTCATGCTAACGGCTAAAGTTCAAAAGTTCATCTGCCTTTCGTTTAACCATGAGAGGCTCACTAACACTGCACAGGATGCAGTATGTCACAGATGCACAGAAATAGTGTAAGGCGCATCGTTCTTTCTGTCTCTATCGATAATATTCACAGTTTTTCGTCTAACGGCGGTTAATGTTGAATTTCGTTATTGGCCTGGCGATTACAGCACTTACCTCTAAATTTTTTTAAGTAGCTAACAATTCCGTATCAAGAAGAAGTATTTCACAGAATAATTTTATTGTTCTAGTCAGTTCAAAGTGGCGAAATCCATTGGCTAGAAGCTGCAAAAACTACTCGTGGTTTTATTGTTACAAGAATAAATATGCTCTACGTATTTACATATGTTTGTATCAAAGAAGTACAGGACAAAATATATTCAGCTGATGTTACACTACATTAACATCTCGAAATTATCGTCGCACGATTATAGCATTAATGTAAAGCAGCAGCACCCATGGCCCAGTAAACAACACTGTTTCGTTCCATATGCCATTAATTTTCCACTTTTGTATGATGCGCAGAGTTATGTCTCTTATCGTAATGGAGAAAAAAAGGTTTATTTTCTGACATGAGCATTTCATGCTTTCTACAGAGTTATTACACTGCTTAATAAAAATAGTAAGAATAAAAAATGAAGCACCGAGAAAGGAGGAATAAGTGGTTGAGTGGGTATGTGATGTTATTTCAGGGACTACAAAATTAGGACATATTTACGAGGAACTTGGTAGTGCGAGCCCATTTCTCTGCACAACATTGCACCCCCTCTGGTCTTGGTGCATCCTCTGATTCAGTTGGTAAGAGAGTCATAAAGTCGGATCCTTTACTGCGACAGGCTGTCCTACAAACGTTGCAACTAGCCCTTGATATCATCAATACTGAGACTGGAATGGAGCTGACTTACGACCTGATTTCACACATATTCTGTTGGGAACGGATCTGGGGATCTCGCTAGCTATAGCAGTACCTCAAGATCACGCTGAGAGTTCTTAGAGACAAATGTCATCTGTTATGAAGCATTGTCCTGTTGAAAAACGGCACCACGACACCCTCACACGTGACACGTAAGGACCCAGGACGTCCGTGAATTACACTCTACACATACGCCAGAGGTTACGTCACTGTGCCCCTTCAAAATACTGGAAAACTGGGACCACTCCCACGTCGCCGCCGTACTAACAGATGACTGTCATGCAAGTTAGTGCGGAACCGCTATTCATCGCTGAATACAACGTGTCGCCATTCATCAACATTCCGTGTTTTCCAGTCAAAGCACCACTTGAAACGCAGCAGTCTGTGTTGTGGTGTTAGCGGCACTCTGCGCATGGGAAGTTGATTCCCTAGAGCGACTATTGGTAGCCTACAAGCAATGGTAAGGAATATATTGTGTTCTAAAACTATGATTTATCTGGAAGAGATGAATCTATTGACACAGTCAACACGGGTTTAGAAAACACCGTTCTTGTGAAACACAATTAGCTATTTACTCACACCAAGTGCTGAGTGTTATTGACAAAGGATTTCAAATTAATTTAGTATGTCTAGATTTCCAGGAGGCTTTTGACACTGTATCGCACAAGCGGCTTGTAGTGAAATTGCGTGCCTATGGAATATCGTTTCAGTTATGTGACTGGATTCGTGATTTCCTGTCAGAGAGGTTCGTAGTAACTGACGGAAAGTCATCGAGTAAAAAAAAAGTGATTTCTGGCGTTCCCAAATCTAGTGGTATAGGTCCTTTGCTGTTCCTTATCTACACAAACGGTTTAGGAGGCAATCAGAGCATCCGTTTTAGATTGTTTGCAGATGACGCTGTCTTAACGACCGGCCAGGTCATCAGAAAATCAAAACAAATTGCAGAACGATTGAGAAAAAGTATCTGTATGGTGAGAAAATTGTAAATTGACCCTAAATAATGAAAAGTGGTAGGTTTTCCGCATGAGTACTAAGAGGAATCCGTTATACTTCGGTTATACGATGTATCAGTCAAATCTAAAGGCCGTAAATTCAACTAAACACCTAGGAATTACTATTGCGAAAAACGTAAATTGGAAGGAACACATCGAAAATGTTGTGGGGAAGCCGAACCAAAGGCTGCGATTTATTGGCAGAACAGAAGAAGCAACAGATCTACTAAAGGGACTGCCGACACTACGCTTGTCCGTCCTCTTTTGGAGTATTGCTGCGCGGTGTCGAATCCTTACCAGATACGATTAATGGAGTACACCGAGAAAGATCAAAGAAGAGCAGCACGTTTTGTGTGTGAAAGAGCGTCACGGAAATGAAACAGGATTTGGGGTTGCTGAACAGTTCAGAGAAAATTTGAGTCTCGTAACAAATAAATACCCCACTCGTACGGTTATAGTTGGTGGGGACTTCAACCTTCCCTCGATACGTTGGCAAAAATACTTGTTCAAAACCGGTGGTAGGCAGAAAACATCTTCCGAGATTGTCCTAAATGCTTTCTCCGAAAATTATTTCGAGCAGTTAGTCCACGAACCCACGCGAATTCTAAATGGTTGCGAAAACACACTTGACCTCTTAGCCACAAACAATCCAGAGCTAATAGAGAGCATCATGACTGATACAGGGATTAGTGATCACAACCAGGTGGGATTGACAGAGGACATCGAAAGGGTGCAAAAATGGGCAACTCGTTTGTATTATCACGTAATAGGGGAGAGAGTGTGGCAGGTATGATACGCGAGTTAGGATGGAAGTCATTAAAGCAAAGACGTTTTTCGTTGCGGCGAGATCTACACTCCTGGAAATGGAAAAAAGAACACATTGACACCGGTGTGTCAGACCCACCATACTTGCTCCGGACACTGCGAGAGGGCTGTACAAGCAATGATCACACGCACGGCACAGCGGACACACCAGGAACCGCGCTGTTGGCCGTCGAATGGCGCTAGCTGCGCAGCATTTGTGCACCGCCGCCGTCAGTGTCAGCCAGTTTGCCGTGGCATACGGAGCTCCATCGCAGTCTTTAACACTGGTAGCATGCCGCGACAGCGTGGACGTGAACCGTATGTGCAGTTGACGGACTTTGAGCGAGGGCGTATAGTGGGCATGCGGGAGGCCGGGTGGACGTACCGCCGAATTGCTCAACACGTGGGGCGTGAGGTCTCCACAGTACATCGATGTTGTCGCCAGTGGTCGGCGGAAGGTGCACGTGCCCGTCGACCTGGGACCGGACCGCAGCGACGCACGGATGCACGCCAAGACCGTAGGATCCTACGCAGTGCCGTAGGGGACCGCACCGCCACTTCCCAGCAAATTAGGGACACTGTTGCTCCTGGGGTATCGGCGAGGACCATTCGCAACCGTCTCCATGAAGCTGGGCTACGGTCCCGCACACCGTTAGGCCGTCTTCCGCTCACGCCCCAACATCGTGCAGCCCGCCTCCAGTGGTGTCGCGACAGGCGTGAATGGAGGGACGAATGGAGACGTGTCGTCTTCAGCGATGAGAGTCGCTTCTGCCTTGGTGCCAATGATGGTCGTATGCGTGTTTGGCGCCGTGCAGGTGAGCGCCACAATCAGGACTGCATACGACCGAGGCACACAGGGCCAACACCCGGCATCATGGTGTGGGGAGCGATCTCCTACACTGGCCGTATACCACTGGTGATCGTCGAGGGGACGCTGAATAGTGCACGGTACATCCAAACCGTCATCGAACCCATCGTTCTACCATTCCTAGACCGGCAAGGGAACTTGCTGTTCCAACAGGACAATGCACGTCCGCATGTATCCCGTGCCACCCAACGTGCTCTAGAAGGTGTAAGTCAACTACCCTGGCCAGCCAGATCTCCCGATCTGTCCCCCATTGAGCATGTTTGGGACTGGATGAAGCGTCGTCTCACGCGGTCTGCACGTCCAGCACGAACGCTGGTCCAACTGAGGCGCCAGGTGGAAATGGCATGGCAAGCCGTTCCACAGGACTACATCCAGCATCTCTACGATCGTCTCCATGGGAGAATAGCAGCCTGCTTTGCTGCGAAAGGTGGATATACACTGTACTAGTGCCGACATTGTGCATGCTCTGTTGCCTGTGTCTATGTGCCTGTGGTTCTGTCAGTGTGATCATGTGATGTATCTGACCCCAGGAATGTGTCAATAAAGTTTCCCCTTCCTGGGACAATGAATTCACGGTGTTCTTATTTCAATTTCCACGAGTGTATTTACGAACTTTCAGTCGCCAACTTTCTCTTCCGAATGCGAAAATATTTTGTTGAGCCCAACCTACATAGGCAGGAATGATCATCAAAATAAAATAAGAGAAATCAGAGCTCGAACAGAAAGGTTTAGGTGTTCGTTTTTCCCGCGCGCTGTTCGGGAGTGGAATGGTAGAGAGATAGTATGATTGTGGTTCGATGAACCCTCTTTCAAGCACTTAAATGTGAATTGCAGAGTAATCACGTAGATGTAGATGTGGATGTAGAACATCATTAAAACAAATGTGTTCCTTCTTGCGGCTGGTTCTTCTCACGAAATTTGAGTTACCAACTTTCTCGTATGTATGCGACACTATTTTGTTGACGCCGACCTACATAAGAAAAAACGATCATCAGAATAAAACAAGCAGGCCGGAGTGGCCGTGCGGTTCTATGCGCTGCAGTCTGGAGCCGAGCGACCGCTACGGTTGCAGGTTCGAATCCTGCCTCGGGCATGGATGTGTGTGATGTCCTTAGGTTAGTTAGGTTTAATTAGTTCTACGTTCTAGGCGACTGATGACCTCAGAAGTTAAGTCGCATAGTGCTCAGAGCCGTTTGAACCATTTATTTAGAATAAAACAAGGGAAATCAGAGCTCACACAGGAAGATGTAAGTGTTAATTTTTTCCGTGCGCTCTGCGAGATTGGAATAATAGAGAATTATTTTGAACTCGGTTCGATGAGCCCTCTGTCAGGCATTAACGTGTGATTTGCAGGGTATGTTGATGGAGAAGGAGTTAAGATGTATTTATGAAGAGTTACGATGTGCTTCGTGCAAAATAAGGCGATCCTCCTATGTGGGAGTCAAACGTAGTCGACCGAAACCATGACGGATCCTTCTCATTTCCATACAGTCGTACGTCGGACTTCTGTCACGTCCGAATTCGTCACAGATCTGGAAATTAAACCGTTCGAACAGCCGGCCGAAGGGAGACCCACACTGAGTCTTCTAGTTTATGACACTGTCTCACACGAGTATGTGGCACCTTTCGTGTCATCTCAGTGTCTTTCAGAGTATCACTCAACGTCTGACTCCGTCTACGACCCTTGTATGTCTTGCCATCCCTGATGATAATGAAATGTCGTGTGACGAGGGCCTCCCGTCGGGTAGACCGTTCGCCTGGTGCAAGTCTTTCGATTTGACGCCACTTCGGCGACTTGCGCGTCGATGGGGATGAAATGATGATGATTAGGACAACACAACACCCAGTCCCTGAGTGGTGAAAATCTCCGACCCAGCCGGGAATCGAACCCGGGCCCTTGGTATTGACAGTCTATCGCGCTGACCATTTTTTTTTTTTTACAATTCATCACTGGACAGTGACGGAACTTTTTTTTTATTTTTTTTGTGAGTGAGGGGTTTTATTTATTTATTTTATATGAAGGAAGGTAGGAGAAACAGAAACCTTTATTATTCACAAAATAAACATAGTACGTCCTGCCACATGATAACTGTTCTGGAAGGATCCTCGCTGCCGTCCTACCATGCAGCATGAAATAACAACAAAATCGAAGTGGGGCCACCTCCGGCACCCTAAAGAAAAGTATGTTGGATATGAAAACAAAATTTGAAATACATCCATTTGTTAACTGTTCAAGCGTGAGTTTTTCGTAGGTCGCATACTCGCATAGTGTTCTTAGTCGATCACTTTAACTTGGTCGGTTTCACAACGACAGCACCGCCGCTCTTCTTTGCGCACCCGGCACACCCCAGGTATATGGCGGGTCCGCAAAAACCGTTACGAGGAAATTGGCATACCAATCCTTGTACTTTTGTAGCCGTAATAGTGTTGTGTGTCCATCTTGCAAGTATTTCCAGTAATCCAGGACGTGGAATAAGTTCGTACGTGAGTCTCTATAGATGTAATGGACCGTCATACCTGTGATCCACGCCACCGCGTTCGTCTTATGACGCGGAAAATACGTTTCCTCTGGAAAAAATACTATGTCAGAAGAGACTGCGGTATAGATAGTGCGCCGCATGAACGCTATTATCTTTCTTGCGAGAGTCCAGACAGCCAATGCCTCGCCGCAGACCAGCCGATGGTCGTCCGTATCCAGCACGCCGCATTGCTGACACAAGGGCGAATCCGCCAAATGTATTGCGTACTTTCTATCGTTTGTAGGGTATTTTCGGTTGACGACAATGTACCATGTTGATCTGACTGATGTAGGTAGGAGGGGGTGGTGGACCGTGCGCCACACCACGTGCCAATTAACAGCTGGATGTTTGCGTTCCACCCTATTCCGGGCGATCTGTCGAAGAAGCAGATGGTACACGTCCTTCGATGTCGACTGTCGGGTCGTCGGTAAACGCTCTCCAACGTAACTGTGTTCCACGATGAACGTGCGCACATACGTTAAAGGGGGCGATATATGGCCGACACTGACTGGAGGAAGATGCGATGTTGGTACGAGTTCTTCGATGATCGTCCCCGTAAGCGAGTGGTTCCTGTTGCGCCACCGTTTGAGCATAGTATTAATAAACATGGCACGCGCCTTCTCGTGCACGTTCACTAAACCAACGCCCCCCTCTCGCGCTGGGAGGGTAAGCGTGTTGTACTGTACCTTAAAGAGTTGTCCCAGGCACACATAGTACCCAAAAGCCGCCTGAATCCTCATAGCCATCGTACGCGTCAAGGGGAGAAGGTGTGTCAGGTGGCACATCATGGGCGCAAGATAAAGGTTGACGAGTAACACTCGCTGCAGCATATCCATCGACCGTAGGGCGTTTAGTCGTATTGCCGTGCGGACTCTGAGTAACAGTCTTCGGTAGTTGTCCGCAGCCGTTCCCGCTGTCTCTTTATGAAAGGTGATACCCAAACAGCGGAGGGTTTCCACCGCAGGTAAGGGCCCTTCCGTTCCCGGTTCTAGTCCACGCCCCACATGCATGAATTGTGATTTTCGGTAGTTGACCACACTTCCAGCTGCCATCCCATACGTCTGTAGCCAATCCAGTGCTGTTTGAGTCTCCCTCTCATTCCGCACGAGGAACACAATATCATCCGCGTATGCTCTGCATTTGAATGATAAATGCCGTAGGGAGATCCCGGTAAGACGGCGGCGAAGGCCTGCGAGGCACGGTTCTAAGGCGATCGCATAAAGGAGGATCGACGAGGGGCAACCCTGTCTCACTGATCTTAAGATCGTAAAATACTCAGTTCTCCATCCGTTGACCACCATCGCTGATCTGGCGCCGTGCAACAGCCGCATCACAGCATTGGTCAGTAATGGCGAGACACCCATCCTGTTCATCACCGCCGCGAGGTACACATGATCCACGCGATCAAAAGCATGATCGAAATCTACAGCAACCATCGCCCCCCGGAGGCGGCATGCAGCCGCGAGGGCGACGACGTCACGATAGTCTCCCAAGGCTGTGTGGATATTACTGATGCCACCAAGACAAGTCTGATCGGCATGTATTCGATGCTCCAGCGACTTTTTGATACGACTTCCCAGGATGCGCATGAAGATCTTGTAGTCACTATTAAGGAGGGTCAAGGGGCGATAATCACAAGGCCGTTTGCCACCACGGGGCTTCGGTATCGGTATCATGAGCCCTTCCGTGAACTGAATGTGAACCGGTACTTCTTGCCGCAGAAGCTCATTAAACATACATAGCCACATCGGTGTCATAATGGTCACGAAGGCACGGTAAAATTCCAACGGCAATCCATCTGGACCTGGGGACTTGTTGCAAGCAACTCGTGTAATCGCTTCCTCCAGCTCTTCACACGTAATTTCAGATAACCCGTCTGCTTCCCCGTTCAAACTCGTCGCGTCTGGGATCTCTTCCAGGACGTTCCCCAGCTCCCTCGGACCCTCCCCGTTGCTCGCATAGAATCTGCTAAAATGATCCGTGAACGCCTGTGCTATGCCCCTTTGTGTTGTAAAACGACGGCCATCGCCGAGATCGATCTCACGTATTAAATTCCTGCGTCTTCTTCGTCTTTCCTTTATCACGTAATGCATCGAGGGAATCTCGTTGGGCAGGAAATCCTGCGACCTCGCGCGTATCATCGTACCTGCCATCCTCTGCTTCGCAAGTTGTACCAGCTTCGCCTTAACTCGGTGGACGGCCGTCTGGCGTTCTGGTGTAGGTGGTTGAGCTAACAGTTCCCGGAGAGCCGTAAAGTAAAACTCAGTGGTCGTGCGCTGCCATTGAGAAACCTCCTTCCCATAACCTATTAACGTCCTCCGTAAAGCTGGCTTCGCGCACTCGATCCACCACTGCAGGATAGAACCGAAAGAATTTCGGCGACGGAGACAGCCATGCCACGCGTCCTCCACCATGCGTCGGCATTCTGCATCTCGCAGGTGGGAGACGTTCATCTTCCAATTACCCCTCCGTCTCCATACCTGCTGTCTATCAAGGTTAACCGTACAAATATATGCCTCGTGGTCCGTAAACGCTGTCGGCCATATTTCTGCGTCCACCGTCGACACTGCTAACGCCCTTGAAACGTAGATTCGGTCCAAACGGCCCGCGGAGTGGCTAGTAAAAAATGTATATCCTGGTTGGTTGCGATACTTCAGGTCCCATGTATCGACTAATTCCATCCCGTTGACCAGCTCCCTAAGTTCTGGGCTGGTAGTATAGTTAGGTTGTTGGTCCTTTCTGTCAAGCACACAATTAAAATCTCCGCCGAGTATGCAACCATCGTATCGTCCCTGGAACAACGGCGCAACCTCATGGGCGTAAAAATCTGCTCTGTCCCTTCTCTTATCCGAGCCTGACGGTGCGTATATGTTGATCAAACGTATTCCTCCTATGGTCACGGCGGTACCACGGGCAGAAGGCAAATACTCTACTTCGTCTGCACGTATCCCTTCCTTTAATAATATAGCTGTGCCAACACCTCTCTCGTCACACGGGGAACAGTAAACGTCGTAACCGTAAAAGTCCGAGTGGGGAAGTACCCGAACTTCTTGTAATAGTGCGATGTCTAAATCCGCAGCCTTTATCATGTCACTGAGCTTCTTGATTTTTACCGGCGTCCCAATGCTATTGATGTTAACAGACCCTATCCGATAAGCTTGTTGCATGGCGGTCTACGTAGATAGGGTACCGTACGGTCGCTAATTTTGCCGTACATAGGCTGCTGTCGGACTAACGTCCCCCGCCGTCCCGTCTGCCATTATTCCGTGCACTCTGCCGATCTTACACCGGGAGAGTGCGTGGGAGCAGTTCCTCCGGCATCATCTGTCCCCCACGGGGGTGGCTCTTCTGACCAGTCCCCTAGTGTCCCATCGTTGTCGTGCGGTGCAGGCGCCGTAGCCTCCTCAGTAGCCTGTTGCCGTCTATTGAGCTCCTTCGCTGTGTCTGGAGCATCATCAGCGGTAGGTCGTGTCGCCGTCCCGCTGGCCACCGTTGCATCCACGCTAGGCAGTTCTGTATCCATGGTCGTCTGTTCTGTACCCGTAAACTTCTCAGAATTATCTGCTAGAACAGAGTGGTCGTTCTCCACCGTGAGGCGGCGCTTCTTCCGGCGTTTTGGTGAGCGCTGTTTACGTTGCCGGGCCTCGGAATCAGAGGTCAGCATGGTCTCCAGTTGTTCGTGGGGGACGTCAGAATCGTGCGCCGTCGTATTATCGACGTCTCCAAGTGCCTTATCGGAAGGGGCCGCAAGCGGAACCGAAGAGAGGGCGTCCTGTGACTGCTGCAGGCGGTCCAGCGCAACGTCGTCTTTCTGTGGCTCGCCACGATCCGCCGCTGTCTGTGTGTTCTGGTACGCGTCTGTCTCGCGGCCCACGTCATCGCGTAATGCGGCGACGTAAGTCATGGGGAGCACAGTCGGATGCGGCGTGAGGGGTGGAACATCCCGTGGCAACTGTAATAACCTTCGTTGAGCACACTCAGAACGTATGTGTCCCTCCTTCCCACATAAAGAGCACGTCCGTGGTTGTCCGTCGTAAATGACAATCGCCCTACAACCGGCGATGTACAAGTATGACGGGACGTGTTTTCGGAGTTCAATCCGTATTTGTCTGACGCCATTGAGTACAGGATACGTCTTGAAACTCGCCCATTTTTCAGCCACGTGGGATAGGACCGTTCCGTAAGGACGCAGGGCGTCTGTCACCAATTCTTCTGGCACTTCGAATGGAAGCTCAAAGACGCGGATCGTTCGGAGTCCCATGCCGGCGTGTTCAACTGTTACCGCTCCAACATTCCCGTCCGAATGACAGAAACGAAGTCCTTGTCGGTGTCGAAGTAGTAGTTCGTCACATGCCGCTTCATTTATAAGCTTGACATAAACCACGCTGCTGACTATAGATAAGTGTATTCCAACTAGAACGTCAGGTTCGATTTTCACCTCGTCCCGTAAATAACGTTCGATGTCGTAAGCCTTCGGTCGAGCATATTCGTTAGCAAAACTAAATTTCAGTGTCGATTTGCGGAACGACAAGGCCATGATTCGTTCTATGTATTACCGCGACACACCGCTACACACGTAACGTAAACACCTCTCGCGCAGACGTGCGGCAGGGACGTAAACACCGTCCGAACCGCGGCGCCGCCGAAGGCTGACTGCCATTCAGCTACCGGGGGCGGACATCCCTGATAATAACTCTAACATACATAAAATTAATACACTGTGGGAGCCGTTCCACCTATTACGGATAACCTCAAATCTAATCATTTACATAGCCACCAGTAGTGTGTACTTGTACGAAGTTACGCTGGTATCCGAACATGTCTGCAGAATGCTTAACTTTTTTTGTCAGCTAGTGTACTTAACGATTTTGCAGAACTACTTCTACTGTAATTTTTGCTTTCAAAAACAGGTCTTCTTACTCTGCGAAATTTTTTTTGAAAATCGATTTTCTTCGCTCCTTTTCTTTCCTTCCTGAACTGTAAGTTTACATTTCCCTCAATTTTATTGATATTTTTTATTGACGGTTTAGTCCTGGCGAAATATCACAGCTGAGTTTTCATAGGTCATTTTTACGAAGCGTCTAAAGTTGAAAAAGCAGATAGGAAAATACCCGCAGGTACCCCATTATGTGTCGCATCTCTGCTGCCGAGTTTTGTCCCGTTGGTCTAATCGCCACATATATATCGCACATCCGGACGGAAAGAGAGAGAGAGAGAGTGGGGGGGGGGGGGGGGAAGGCTTCCACCAGTTAACAATTTGTGCACAAACTCGGTTTATTTGTTAAAACTGAAAACGTTTTTCAGGCGGTCGTTGCGGCTGAGCGGTTCTAGGCGCTTCAGTCCGGAATCGCGCTGCTGCTACGGTCGCAGATTCGAATCCTGCCTCGAGCATGGATGTGTGTTATATCCTTAGGTTAGTGAGGTTTAAGTAGTTCAAAGTCTAGGGGACTGATTACCTCAGATGCTAAGACCCATTGTGCTCAGAGCCACTTGAACCAAAAAGTATTTCAAACACTTTCCGCCAATAAGATTTTGCGAACAGCAAAAAAGCATGCAAAAGGTGAAATCAAAATGAATACTTTCGCTGTGTGATAGGGATTGTAACGTCGTCAACAACAGCACCATTAAATCAAAGTCACTGAACACGGATTTCTCTAACTCTTTCATCAACGAAGAAGCAGTATATTCCAGAATTCAAATCAAGTAAACTATCAGTATGAGTAGATTTGGAAGCAGGTACACTCAATGTGGCGATGCAATTTAAATTCATTTTATATAAAGAAACGGTTTCTGTTCCACATTGAATACCAGTTAAGGTTCATTTCAGAGTATGCTGATCCACTTTTAGCGATCGCATCTCACCACTTGCTCGACAAAAAGACGTACCTGAAGATTTAGAATTGCGCAGGTTAGTTCAGTACATAAGAAAGCAAATAGAAGTAAATCACCGATTTATATACCCATATCACTGACATTGATTTATAGTAGGGTTTTGACACATACTGTTTTTCATCATTATGAAGTACCTTGAAGAAAGCTACGAGGATAAGTCAATTATTATTCGCAATTTAGTTATATTTTTGTTTATTTTGGTAGTACTGTCGTTTTGCGTTGATGACGCATGCTTTCTTTATTTTTTGTCATATCTTTGCAATTTTCAAGCTGCTGGGTTAGTATCGTCATCGCTGCCGTGCTGTTAATCATGGCTGCTCCGCTGTCTATTTGAACCAAAGGAGAGCAACGTTCAGTGATCCGTTTTTTTTTTGTTTTTTTTTTTTTTTTGGAAGGCGTAACACGGGAACAGTGTTGTGACACAACGGAGTGTCTACGAATGGATATTGTCGCACGATGAAGGAGCCGGACGACCGTTTACCGTCACAAATAAAGAAACCATTGAGCGTTCACGTGAAATGATTCTCTTAGACAGGTGATTAACTATTGACGAAGTGGCACATCGTCTGCAGATTAGTCACGGTTCTGCCTTCGATATCAAACACAACAGACTCGGGTTTTATAAAGTTTGTGCAAGATGGGTCCCAAAAAAACTCATACAGTTGCATAAACAAACGCGCTTGGAGATCTGCAAGAACCATTTGGATCGCTATGATAACGAATGGGACAACTTCTTACACAGGATCATTACTGGTGAGGAAACAGGGATCCATCATTACGAGCTGGAAAGTAAACGGCAGCGTATGGGATGGAAACATCCAAATTCGCCGTGCAAGTAAAAGTTGAAGACCCAACCGTCCGCAGGAAAACTAATGCTTACGGTTTCTTGGGACGCACACGGTCCAGTACTGGAACATTACGGGGAAAGGGGCACAACAATAAACAGTGTACGTTAGAGTGAGATGCTTACTGCCAGGCTAAACCTGCCATTCGAAGCAAACGCCGAGGATTGCTGTCAAAATGTGTTGTGTTGTTGCACGACAATGCCCGTCCGCATGCTGCTGCCCACACTGCTCAAACGCTCCAAAAACTCAAATTTGAAGTACTGGATCATCATTCATATAGTCCCGATCTTGCCCCTTCTGGCTATCACTGACTATGGCTGACTATCAGTGACTCAAACAGGCATTAAGGGGCCGTCGATTTGCCTGGGACGAAGCAGTGAAAGAAGTGGTGCATTCTTGGCTCGCAGCTCAACTGAGAACCTTCTTTTATGAAGGCATCAGGAAGCTTGTACAACGATTGAGTGCGTTGAAACGCAAGGAGACTATGTCGAAAAATGATATTGTAGTAAGTTTCCTATTTGATTACAATAAAATTTTGTAACCACTTAGCGGATAATAATTGACTTACCCTCGTATCTGCTGACACACAACTTCAGAAAATATCATTCTAGTAATACAAAATCGGCACTTTATTCACAAGATGCAGTCAGTGCTATCGAAGGGCATCTCAAGTTGTTTCCATATGTCTGTATTTATAGAAGGCTTTTCACGCCGTTTCTCACAAGTGGCTTCAATAAAATTGAATGCCAGTGGAGTGCGACTGGAGTCGTGATTTTATCGTGAGAAAGGTCACAGTTCGTAGCAACTGACTGGAAGTCATCAGTGAAACCAGTTTATCTCTGGGGTTTTCACGAGGGAACATTACAGACACTGCTTTTCTTAATTTATATAAACAGTCTGGGAAACAATCTGACCAGACCTCATACATTGTTTGCTGATGATGCTACCGTTTAACTTCTAACAGACTGTTTAGAAGATCATAACTAATTACAAAATTATTTAGGTAAGGAATGGCGAGAAAAGTGGCAATTGATCCCGAACAATAAAGGTCCTCCACACAACTACTAAAGGAATCTCATTAAATATCGGTTACATGACAAACCACATAAATTTAAGCGTTGTCGATTCAGCTGATATCTAGGGATTAGTATTCCGAACAACATAAATTGGAACAATCACTTAAAAAATAATGTGGGGAAGGCGAACTAAAGATCGTGTTTTACGTCTCCTGAAGTATTATAGCGAGGTTGGAATTTTACCAGACAGGACTGACGCGGGACATAGAAGAAGTACGAAGAAGGACAGCTCATTTTGTATTATCGCGAATTGGGGGAGACAGTTTCACAAATATGATAAGCGAGTTAGGATTTCAGCTATTAAAAGAAAAGGCATTTTCAACTGCGACCAGATATTTTCACGAAATTTCAAACACTAACTTTCCCCAACGAGTGCCAAAATAGTTAAATGGGTTGCACGTACATAAGAGCAAATAACCATCGTCCTAAAATAAGTCAAACCTCACATGGAGGTATTTAAGGGTTAATTTTTCCACTTTCTATTCGAGAATGAAATGACAGAAAAGTACGAGGGTAAGTCAAATGAAAACCTTAAATATTTTTTTAAATATTATTTATTGTGCAGAAGAGGTACAGAGCTGTATCAATTTTCAACATGTCTCCCCCACGCTCAATGCAAGTCCTCCAGCACTTACAAAGTGCATAAATTTCATTAGAAAAAAATTCTTTTGGTAGTCCGCGCAACCACTCATGCACCGCGTGGCGTATCTCTTCATAAGAACGGAAATTATTACCTCCCATTGCGTCTTTCAGTGGTCCAAACATATGGAAATCACTTGGTGATGAGGAATGGCGCCATTCCTTGCTCGCTCTCTTCGTTTCCGGTTGGTGGAAGTGAACCAAGTAACTATTCTTGCAAGGAAGCCATCACCTTCTCGTTCAAATCGCCGAAGAAGTTCTTCACAAGCATCAACAAGTCATTCTCTCATTTCAGGAGTCAGCTGCCGTGGTACCCATCTTGCAGACACTTCGTGAAACTGGAGCATATCATACACAGTGGTGTGCTGACCCATGACTAATCTGTAAACATGCTGCAATGTAATTCAGTGTCACTCGGCAGTTTTCCTTCACTATGGCTTCAACTGCTACAATGTTCTGTGGAGTCACAACTCGTTGTGCCTGACCTGGACGAGGAGAGTCTTCCACTGAAGTTACACCATTTGAGAACTTCGGACTCCATTCGTAGACTTGCCGCTGTGACAAACATGCATCACCGTACTGAACATTCATTCGTAGATGAATTTCCATATGTTTCACACCTTCACTACGCAAAAACCGAATAACAGATCGTTGTTCTTCCCTGGTGCAAGTCGCAAGAGGGGCGGCCATCTTTATACTGATACTGCGACGGTATGTGTGCATCTGCACTATGCTGCCAGCTACAGGTCATTCTGCACGCTGTTTGTAGCACACTTACCAACTTACAGGACAACGGCGTGAAATTTCGATTTGTTATTACAAATTTAAGGTTTTCATTTGACTCATCCTCCTGGTATGAAAGTAAATCTAAAAGCCCTCTACCAAACTCTTCATTCTGAATTGGAGATTTATTATACAGATGTACATTTCGTCACATAAAATATTTTAATACGGGATACGCATGAAAAATCATAACAGTCATCCGTTTCGAGATTACGTGAGGTTTCTCTCAACATTCTGCCTTAAGTAGACATAATAAATACTGGAACTCGGCGGGAGACAAGGAAAAACTGCGCTTGTCTCTGAAAAACAAATGCTACTTTCTGGAGGCTGGAAAACTGCGACATAAAAGGCGCCCAGCGCTTAGAGCCTCCGTAGACCGTCAAGTGGCGAGTTGTGGCCCATCCATCACGTAGATCAGGCCGCCCTCCTAGAGATTACCGTTTGTTTACAGGGCAGAGAGGAAACTGCGAAAAAGAAAAAAAAATTGTGAAGCGACCGGAGCTAAGCGTGGAGCGAAATATAACGTTTATGGCAGAGTGGTTGATATCATTAAATGCAGGAATAAGCTACTTTACGGGACCTCTGAGCTACGGAATACATTCGAAAATGCTGCCGTGATAACGCGTGTAAGATCCTTGTTCAAAACTGTAACATGCGCTGACATGGAGGGGCTTACCGGTGGAACAACTTTACGAGAACCGTAAGCTACATTTTTGATGCCGAGCGTATTGCGTATAAGAGCGAGCCAAATAAGGCATGAAGATACTGTGTACACCTAGTGAACTTTAGAGCATTATGTTATTGTGTCCATCTGATGAGAATTCCAAACAATTTCTGGAATAATTGCAGATATCATTTTTGTAATTTTTTTCTACTTGGGGAAGTTCTCGTACGATTCAAAATGTGTATTGTTTTACTACTGAGTGCAATGTAATGTGTGCTACAAAAATTGTTACTTGAGCAGCAGTAATCTGCCAGCAGCAACCGATATGACAGAAAAAACCTTTTTCGGTGAGGTTCTGGCCCTTGACAGCCAGAGAGCAAATGCAGTGAACATTGTTGTCTGAAACAGCAAACGGCTGATTCAGGCAGGAAAGATTCTGGTGACTGTTTATAAAAGAATCACCAAATTAAGATCATAAACCGAATGCGAAGCAGGCCAATCTTAGGGCATGTCTACGATTATCTGTGACTGTAGTGTACTGTTGTAAGAGAAGCACTACTTATTTGCTTTTATTTAACTGGACACAGCTTTGGGTCGAGTCTACTAACAAGGGAAACTCCCCATCGCACCCCCCTCAGATTTAGTTATAAGTTGGCACAGTGGATAGGCCTTGAAAAACTGAACACAGATCACTCGAGAAAAGAGAAAGAAGTTGTGTGGAACTATGAAAAAAATAAGCAAAAGATTCAAACTGAGTAGTCCATGGTAAGATAAGCAACATCAAGAAGTGTCTGAGCTCAGGAGCGCCGTGGTCCCGTGGTTAGCGTGAGCAGCTGCGGATCGAGAGATCCTTGGTTCAAGTCTTCCCTCGAGTGAAAAGTTTAATTTTTTATTTTCAGACAATTATTATCTGACAAACTCTTATGTTTTCATCACTTTGTTGGGAGTGATTATCACATCCACAAGTAAACCTAAAAAGGCCAAGTAGAAGACTCTTTTTACCTATTCGCCAAGTGTACAAGTTAGGTGGGTCGACAACATGTTCCTGTCATGTGACGCACATGCCGTCACCAGTGTCGTATAGAATATATCAGAAGTGTTTATCTGTGGAGGAATCGGTTGACCTATGACCTTGCGATTAAATGTTTTCGGTTCCCATTGGAGAGGCACTCCTTTCGTCTACTAATCGCACGATTTTGCGGTGCGGTCGCAAAACACAGACACTAAACTTATTACAGTGAACAGAGACGTCAATGAACGAATAAAAAAAGTAAACTTTTCACTCGAGGGAAGACTTGAACCAAGGACCTCTCGTTCCGCAGCTGCTCACGCTAACCAAGGGACCACGGCACTCCTGAGCTCACATTGTTCTTGATGTTGCATATCTTGCTCATAGACTACTCAGTTTGTATATT
Organism: Schistocerca nitens; assembly: GCF_023898315.1. NCBI lineage: Eukaryota > Metazoa > Arthropoda > Insecta > Orthoptera > Acrididae > Schistocerca > Schistocerca nitens. The sequence goes on along the minus strand of NC_064619.1, from coordinate 403,734,213 downwards.
TTGCTTATTTTTTCATAGTTCCACACAGCTTCTTCCTGTTTTCTCGATTGATCTGTGTTCAGTTTTTCAAGGCCTATCCACTGTGCCAACTTATAACTAAATCTGAGGGGGGTGCGATGGGGAGGTTCCCTTGTAAGCTACTGTTATATCGTCAAATTGTAATGGTCTCTGTAACAGAGGTGCATTCCAAGCAGAGAGCTATAGTTGAGAGTTTTTTTTTTTTCGGAAATCCAGAGACATTCACTGGCACTCCGAATGCCTGGGAACGAACAGACGCACGGTGAGTCGTTGGAGGAGGCGTTCGTCATGATCGCAATAAGGTCGCGCAAACTTGTTGCGTCGGTCAGGCACATATCTGTAACTCACGCTGTGTTGGAACACGCGGACAGTCTTATACGAGGTGATCGACGGGACACAGTCACCTAGTAGCTCAACTGGACGCCTTAATTGGTTGTGCCCACACACTAGTATACCAGTAGCCGCATTCTGAGCTGTGCGACCGCAGGGTTTCTCTTCCCCTAACAGAAGACCATAAAGAGCAACGAAGGACCAACTGTGCGGAATTGCTTGCGCGTTACGAGGATCGTGACACTATTTGTCAAACACCTTTTTTCTTATTTTTTTTTTTAAGTCGGCAGTCTTCTGACGAGTTTGTTACGGCCCGTCATGAATTCTACATCTACATGGATACTCTGCAAATCACATTCAAGTGCCTGGCAGAGGGTTCATCGAACCACCTTCACCATTCTCTGTTATTCTAATCTCGTATAGCGCGGAAGGAATGAACACCTATATCTTTCCGTACGAGCTATTATTTCCCTTATTTTATCGTAGTGATCGTTCCTCCCTATGTAGGTCGGTGCCAACAAAACATTTTCGCATTCGGAGAAGAAAGTTGGTGATTGGAATTTCGTGAGGAGATTCCGTCGCAACGGAAAACGCATTTCTTTTAATTATTTCTAGCCTAAATCCTGTATCATTTCTGTGACTCTCTCTCCCATATTTCGCGATAATACAAAACGTGCTGCCTTTCTTTGAACTTCTTCGATGTACTCCGTCTGTCATATCTGGTAAGGATCCCACACCGCGCAGCAGTATTCTAAAAGAGGACTGACAAGCGTAGTAGGCCTGTTACATTTTCTAAGTGTCCTGCCAATAAAACGCAGTCTTTGGTTAGCCTTCCCCACAACATTTCTGTGTGTTCCTTCCAATTTAAGTTGTTCGTAATTGTAATACCTAGGTATTTGGTTGAATTTAAGGCTTTTAGATTCGACTGATTTATCGCGTAACCGAAGTTTAACGAGTTCCTTTTAGCACTCATGTGGATGCCCTCACACTTTTCTATATTTATGGTCAACTGCCACTTTTCGCACCATTCAGATATCTTTTCTAAATCGTTTTGCAGTTTGTTTTGATCTTCTGATGACTTTATTAGTCGATAAACGACAGCGTCATCTGCAAACAACCTCAGATTGTCTCCAAAATCTTTTATATAGATAAAAAACAGCAAAGGGTATATAACACTACCTTGGGGAACGCCAGATATCACTTCTGTTTTACTCGATGTCTTTCCTTCAGTTACTACGAACTCTGACCTCTCTGACAGGAAATCACAAATCCAGTCACATAACTGAGACGATATTCCATAAGCACGCAATTTCACTACCAGCCGCTTGTGTGGTACAGTGCCAAAAGCCTTCCGGAAATCCAGAAATACGGAATCGATCTGAAATCCCTTGTCAATTGCACTCAACGCTTCATGTGAATAAAGAGCTAGTTGCGTTTCACAGGAACGATGTTTTCTAAACCCATGTTGACTGTATGTCAATGGACAGTTTTCTTCGAGGTAATTCATAAGGTTCGAACACAATATATGCTCTAAAAACCTGCTGCATATCGACGTTAACAATATGGGCCTGTAATTTAGTGGATTACTCCTACTACCTTTCTTGAATATTGGTATGACCTGTGCAACTTTCCAGTCTTTGGGTACGGATCTTTCGTCGAGCGAACGGTTGTATATGATTGTTAAGTATGGAGCTACTGCATCAGCATACTCCGAAAGGAACCAAATTGATACACAATCTGGACCAGAAGACTTGCCTTTATTAAATGATTTAAGTTGCTTCACTACTCCGAGGATATTTACTTCTGCGTTACTCATGTTGGAAGCTGTTCTCGATCGAACTCTGGAATATTTACTTCGTCTTCTTTTGTGAAGGAATTTCGGAAGGCTTTGTTTAGTAACTCTGCTTTGGCATCACTGTCTTCGATGGTATCTCCATTGCTATCGCGCAGAGAAGGCATTGATTGTTTCTTGCCGCTAACATACTTCACATACGGCCAGAATCTCTTTGGATTTTCTGCCAGAAATCACTTCTGTTTTACTCGATGTCTTTCCTTCAGTTACTACGAACTCTGACCTCTCTGACAGGAAATCACAAATCCAGTCACATAACTGAGACGATATTCCATAAGCACGCAATTTCACTACGAGCCGCTTGTGTGGTACAGTGCCAAAAGCCTTCCGGAAACTGTTATAGGCATCTCGCATTGAAGTCCGCGCTAAATTTCGAGCTTCTGTAAAAGATCGCCAGTCTTGGGGATTTTGCGTCTGTTTAAATTTGGCATGTTTGTTTCGTTGTTTCTGCAACAGTATTCTAACCCGTTTTGTGTACCAAGGAGGATCAGCTCCGTCGTTTGTTAATTTATTTCGTATAAACCTCTCGATTGCTGCCGATACTATTTCTTTGAATTTAAGCCACATCTGGTCTACACTTATATTATTAATTTGGAATGAGTAGATACTGTCTCTTAGGAAGGCTTCAAGTGATTTTTTATCTGCTTTTTTGAATAGCTATATTTTTTGCTCATTTTTCGAGGATTTGGGGATTACATTTCGTATGAATCTCTCAATTGCTGCCGATACTATTTCTTTGAATTTAAGCCACATCTGGTCTACGCTTGTATTATTAATTTGGAATTAGCGGATACTGTCTCTTAGGAAGGCGTCAAGTGAATTTTTATCTGATTTTTTGAATAGGTAAATTTTTTGCTTATTTTTCGAGGATTTGGGGATTACAGTATTCAATCTCACTACGACAACTCTGTGTTCACTAATTCCTGAATCGGTTTTGATGCTCATTATTAACTCAGGATTCGTCTCCTGTGCTGCTAACCTCTTCATCTCACAATAGCACTTGCAGCCTACGTCCTCAATTTTGTTGGATGTACTCAAGTCTCTGTCTTCCTCTACTGTTTTTTTCCCTCTACAGCTCCATTTAGTACCATGGATGTCATTCCCTAATGTCTAAACAGATGTCGTATCATCCTGTCCCTTCTCCTGGTCAGTGTTTCCCACTTTCCACTCCGATTCTGCGCAGAATTCCCTCATTCCTTACCTTATCAGTCAACCTAATTTTCAACATTCGTCTGAAGCGTCGCATCTCAAATGCTTCGATTCCCTTCTGTTCTCTTCCCACAATCCGTGTTTACTGGCATACAATGCTGTGCTCCAAATCTACATTCTCAGAAAGCTCTTCCTCAATTTAAGGCCTATGTTTGATACAAGTAGACTTCTCTTGGCCATAAAAGTAATTTTTGCCAATGCCAGTCAGCTTTTGATGTCCACCTTGCTGGTTACTTTGCTGCCTAGGTGGTAGAATTCCTGAACTTTATTTCTTTTGGACCATCAATCCTTATATTCTCATTTCTGCTACTTCTCATTGCTGTATCTTTCTTCGATTTACTCTCAATCCACATCTTGTATTAATTAGACTGTTCATTCCATTCAGCAGATCACGTAATTCTTCTTCACTTTCGCTGAGGGTAGTAATATCAACAGCGAATCGTATCATTTATGTCCTTTCGTCTTTAAGTTTAATCACTCCTGAACCTTTCTTTTATTTCCATCACTGTTTTTTCGATGTACAGATTGAACACTAAGGACGAAAGACTACATCCCTGTCTAACATACTTTTTAAACCGAGCACTTTGTTCTTGGTCGTCCATTGTTATTATTCCCTCTTGGCTCTTGTACATATTGTGTATTACTCGTCTCTAAATACAGCTTACCCCTATCTTTTCAGAATCTCGAACATCTTGCACCATTTTACACTATCGAACGCTTTTTCCAGATAGGCAGACCCTCCTGCTTCCATTATCAACTGCAACGTCAGAACTGACCTTTCCAAAATGATCGTCATCTAACACATGCTCAATTTTCTTTCCACTCTTCTGTATATTATTCTTGTCAGGAACTTGGATGAATCAGTTGTTAAGCTGATTATGCGATAATTCTCGCACTGGTCGCCTCTTGCAGTCATCGGGATTGTTTGGATGATATTTTTCGAAAGTCGGATGGTATGTCACCAGAATCATACATTCTACACACCAACGCGTATAGTCGTTTCGTTGCCACTTTTCACAATGATTGTAGAAATTCTGATGGAATGTTATCTACCCCTTTTCCTTTATTTTATATAAAGTCCCACAAAACTCTCGTAAATTCTGATTCTAATACTGCATCCCTTACCTCTTTTAAATCGACTCCTGTTTCTTCTTCTATCACATTAGACAAATCTTCCCCCTCCTAGAGGCCTTCAGTGTCTTCTTTCTACCTATTCGGTCTGTCGTCTGCATTTGACAGTGGAATCCCGTTGCACTTTTAACTTTACCACCCTTGCCTTTAATTTCACGGAAAATTATTTTGACTTTCCTTTATGCTAAGCCAGTCCCTCCGACAATAATTTTTTCTTAGATTTCTTCACATTTCTCATGCAGCAATTTCGTCTTAGCTTCCCTGCCCTTCCTATTTATTTTATTCCTCAGGGACTTGTGTTTCCGTTTTCCTGAATCTCCCTGAAAATTTTTGTACTTTCTTTTTTCATCGATCATCTGAAGTATTTCTATTGTTACCCATGATTTCTTCGCAGTTACCTTCTCTGTATCTACGTTTTTCTTTCCAACTTCTGTGATTGCCCTTTTTACAGATGTTCATTCCTCTTCAAGGGTACTGCCTACTGAGCTACTCATTATTGCTGTATCTTCAACATTAGAGGACTTCAAGCGTATCTCGTTAGTCCTTAGTACTTCCGTATTCCACTCTATTAGGTGTTGATTCTTCCTGACTGATCTCTTAAATTCAGCCTATTCTTCACCATTACTACATTTTGATGTGAGTCTATATCTGCTCCAGGGTACGCCTTACAAATCAGTATCTGATTTCTGAATCTCTATCTGACCATGATGTAATCCACCAGAAATTTACCCCTATCACCTGACCTTTTCAAGTATACCTCGTCCTCTTTTGATACTTGAATAGAGTATTTACTATTATTAGCTGAAATTTATTACAGAATTCAATTAGTTTTCTCCTCTCTCATTCCTTGTCCCAAGCCTATATTCTCTTGCAACCTTTTCCTCTGCCCCTTCCCTTACAACTGTATTCCATCTTCCTTTACGTACGGCATTACCCTTTCAGTAACCTCATATACTTTCTCTCTCTTTAATCGTCAGCTTGCGACGTCGACATGCATACCTGAAGTATCGTTGTCGGTGCTGCTTTGCTGTCGACTCTGATATGAACAATCCTGTCACTGAACCGTTCAAGTAACACATTCTCTGCCCTACCTTCCAATTCATAACGAATCCTACTCCCGTTATACCGTTTTCTGCTGTTGTTGATATTAACCTGTACTCATGTGACCAGATATGCTTTTCCTCTTTTCATTTCACTTCACTGACCCCAACTATTTCTAGATGGAGCCCTAGCATTTCATTCTTCAGATTTTCTAGCTTCTCTACCACATTCAAGCTTCTGGCATTCCACGCCCCTACTCATAGGACATTATCCTTTCATTGGTTATTCAATCTTTTTTCCATGCTCAGCTCCCATTTGTCAGTTCCCTCTGGGAGATCCGAAAGGGGGACTATTCCGGAATCTTGGCCAATCGAGAGATCATCACGACACTTTTTCCAATTATAGGCCACATGTACTGTGGATACACGTTATGCGTCTTTAATGCAGTGGTTTCCATTGCCTTGCGCATCTTCATGCCGTTGATCATTGCTGATTCTTCCGCCCTTAGGGGCAGTTTCCCACCCGAAGGACAAGAGAGTGCCTGAACTTCTGTCCGCTCCTTCGCCATCTTTGACAAGGCCGTTGGTTGAATGAAGGGAACTTCTTATACCGTAATCTTACGTCGCCAATGCTAACTATTAATCAAAATCTAAGCGATGGCGCGTTTTGAACCCGGTACCAATAACATGTTGATTACTAATCAATGACCCCACCAAGAGACCACTGATACATTTCAGCAGCGGTAACGCCGATGAAACATGACGTCATTACTTCGAATCGGAATAAAATGGCGATCCACGGTGTGATGCCACACCATCTCTTACTCCGAAGAAAATGTTCAAAGCCGCACCTCAGCTGGTAAAGTGGTAGCGACGTTCTCCAGTGACTCTGAAGGGGTTAATTTGTTTGGTGTCCTCCATCATGTTGCAAAGATCAAATCTGAAATGAATCGTGATACCCTCAGGAAACCGAACGAACGACTTCAGTGTGTTAGTCGCCAGAACAATGCAAACGAACTTCTTCTCTACAACAGCGGAGAACCTCAAACAACTCTGCGCGCCCGAGAGGATCTCTCAAAACGTCATTGGACGATTCTTTCTCATCCATCCTACAGCCCGGATCTTGCATCTTTTGTTTCATCCAATGAAGGATAAACTCCATGGGAAGCAGTACCTTGGATGATGGTGAGGTTACTGATGCAGCAAGACGTCGTCCAGTAGCGTGCTAGCATGCGGACGTACAGGACCTCACAGTAAGAAGGCGTAAGGCCGTCATATTGAACGGAGATTATGTTGAAAAATAGGGTTTTGTAGCCGAAAGAGTGGGGAATAAGATGGTGTGTTTGGAATTCAAAATAAAACCAACACACTCCCAGAGACAAAGTGTTTTATTACTCCCTGAAAGCCCTTCATACGTGGCGGGATAACAAAAATTAACGTTTGAGGTGTACACTGGTCAGCCAAAACATTATGACCACTTCCCACCGTGACATTGGATGCCACCTGGTGGCGTTGCGGGATTTTGACACCGTAATAAGCGGAGCAGATTCCGTCGAGCGATCACCCTAGCGAATACATGGGCTGCAAATCGGGAAATCCATTGAGATAAGCGACTTTCACAAGGGCAAATTATTATTGGACAGAACCTGTGAAACGAGTATCTCGAAAACGGTGAAGCTGATCGAATGGTCACGTGCTACTGTCGTGGGCATCTACGAAAGGAGGTGGAAGGACAGTGAAACTACCTCTAGGCGCTGAATACTTGGACGTCCACTAGTCTTCAAAGAACGTGGCGATCGGATGCTTGTATACTTTGTAAAGTAGGATAGATTGTGATTTGTGGCATCTCTGCCGGAACATCACAATGCTGATCCTCACACAAGAGTTTCGGAGAACACCGTTCATCGCATATTGTTGAACAAGGAGCTCAACAGCAGATTGTCACTACGTGATCACATACTGAGCCAACGATATCGTTAATCAAGACTGCAGTGGGTACGGGACCATCGGCATTCGGATGGGTCTTCGGATGAATAACACTTTTGGTACTCTAGGTCGATGGTTGTCTCCACAAACGCCATCATCAAGGTGAACGGTGGCTCGAAACATGAAGTGCGCTACGGACACAGGCAGTCGGGAGCAGTATTATGCTATGGGAGACATTCTCCTGCGCTTGCATGGGACCTATGGTAATAACCGAAGATAAACTCACAGCTGCGAACCACCTGCGTGATGTCTTTCTCGATGGCGATGTCATTCTTCAGCAGCATAATGCCCGTATCTCGGAGCCAGAACCGTGCTACAGTGGTTTGAGGAGCATTATAGTCAACTCAAATTTATGTCTCGGAGACCAAATTCGCCCGATGTAAATCCTATGTGAACCCATTTGGGTCGCTATTAGGCGCCGTCACCCCGTATGCGAATCAGCTGTCCGGTATTTACGCGAATTACATGACCTGTGCGTAGAAATCTAATTACAAATACCTCCACAAACCGACTAACAAACTTTCGGATCGCTGATACGCAGAATCAGTGATTTATTTAGTTTCAAAAACGGACAAAGAAACTATTAAGTCGGTGGTCATAATGTTTCGGCTCTTCAGTGTACATTGCTCGGCAGGAAACTGAATGACTGTATGGACGCAAGGAAAAAATCGTTATCCTTTCAAATGACGAGTAACGAAACGGAATGAGTAGAAGTTTTAAATGGACTTGTGTTAAATATTTACAGTCTCAGTAACAGCATAGCCATATTATTATCAGTCATTTGACATCGACACGCACATAAACACTCTCTCTAGACGTTTCAAACTATTGTGATCTTCAGGAACACGCATCATCCATGTTCCTCACGCATTTTTTTCAATATCATCTCCTCACCACCCATTAGGTCTTCGTCTCGGTCTTTCCCTATCGCTAGGAATTGAGCACAGCACTCACTTTGTTCATTTACTATCCTTCCACTCATCCAATTTTATTAGCACTACAATCGCAGTTATGCTTTCCATTTCATTCTATTCCTTGATCCATTAGGTTTTTTTCTGTCTCCTCTACTAATTCGTTGCTTAACTACGGCCCCTGCTTTTTTGAATGGTATTCCCATTAATCGTCAACGTCGGCCTGCCGTATGTCAAAACTGGTAATAGACACCTACTGTAAACATTCCTTTTCAGACAAATCCAAATCTTCTTTATGAAAACTATTTAACAAAAACGCTCGAAACCATTTTCATTAGTCGGTCGTTGTGGCCGAGCGGTTCTAGACGCTTCAAAAAATGGTTCAAATGGCTCTGAGCACTATGGGACTTAACATCTATGGTCATGAGTCCCCTAGAACATAGAACTACTTAAACCTAACTAACCTAAGGACAGAACACAACACCCAGTCATCACGAGGCAGAGAAAATCCCTGACCCCGCCGGGAATCGAACCCGGGAACCCGGGCGTGGGAAGCGAGAACGCTACCGCACGACCACGAGCTGCGGACTAGACGCTTCAGTCCGGAACCGCGCTGCTGCTACGGTCGCAGGTTCGAATCCTGCCTCGGGCATGGATGTGTGTGATGTCCTTAGGTTAGTTAAGTTTAAGTAGTTCTAAGTCTAGGGGACTGATGACCTCATATGTTAAGTTCCACAGTGCTTAGAGTCATTTGAACCATTTTCGTTCTGTTTCCTTCTTGTGCCGTTTTCTTCAACTGTACTAAATACTAGAACTCATCAGTATGTTGGACAAGTTTGTTACAGATATTTCGTTTCTATCTCTTCTTTATTTTAGTCATTACAGGTTTTTTCATAGGTGATTTCAGATTTATCAAGTTCTACATTTGTTCAACTTGTGAGATCACCGTTGTTGCAACTCAATCGATACGAAAATAACACACCCACTGCCAGATGCGACAGCTCTCCGTTAAGCATCTGTGGGCTGAACAACACAGCTGTTTGGTTTTTGTGAGTGTGCGCCAGAGTGGCAGTTGTAAAAGTGGAATCTACAGACGTGTTATTCAGTGAGGTTTCGCGGTTGCAGCCGGATGACGTCGACTCATCTGAAAATTGTTGAATTTTTCTCAGCTGAAATATCGTGGAAAGATGTCGACGTTATCCGACTGCAAGACCGAAACCTCACTGAATACTCATTACGCCGGAGAAGCTTAAAGAATCACCTCTACATATGTGATCGACGCGAAAACTAGGAGGAAGTATTCGAAAGAAATCCAAGTGACGTACTGAATTTTACGGTCGCGTGTCGGAAAAATATTGTACAATAGTTCAAAAATAGGGAACGTCGTCCCAGATTGAAGTGTTCATGAAAGGTTTTTATTCCAATCTCGTGTTATTAATTTTATTCATTTATTTATTTGGTCGTCAGACGTCTGACTTCAAGCAGTCCGCCACCACTTCGTCTCCTGTACCAACCTCCTTTGTCTCAGAGTAGCCATTATTTATTATCTGTTCTATTAGATATATTCCAGTCTCGGTCTTCCACTATAGTTTTTACCCTCTAGTGTTTCGGAAGTAGCCGGCTGGTGTGGCAGAGCGGTTCTAGGCACTTCAGTCTTGAACCGCGCGACCGCTACGGTCGCAGGTTCGAATCCTGCCTCGGGCATGGATGTGTGTGTGGTGTGCTTCGGTTAGTTAGGTTTAAGTAGTTCTAAGTTCTAGGTGACTGATGACCTCAGATGTTAAGTCCCATAGTGCTCAGAGCCATTTTTTGCTACGGAAGTTATTCCTCGATGTGTTAACATATGTCCTATACACTGAGGTGAAAAAGTTATGCGGTACCTCCTAATATCGTGTCGGGTCCCCTTTTTCCCGGCGTCGTACAGCAGTTCGACGTTGCGTTGACTCAACTAAACGTTGGAGGTCCCCTACAGAAAAACTTAGCAGTTCTTCCTCCATAGCCATTCACAACTGCGAAAATGTTGTTGGTGCAGAATATTGTGTAATATTATGTCCCATAAAAGATCGATCGGATGTATGTCGGACGAACTGAGTGACCAAACTATTCGCTCGAACTGTCCAGGATGTTTTTCAAACCAATCAACAACTGTGGCCCAATGACATGGCTTGAAGTCCATGAATGGCTGAAAATGTTCTCCGAATAGCCGAACAGTAACATTTCTAGTCAATGATCGGTTGAATTGGACTAGAGGACCCATCCATTACATGTAAACGTCGTCCCCACTACGGAGCTATTGCTACCAGCTTACACAGTACCTTCCTGACAACTTTAATCCATGGCTTCTTGGGGTCTACGCCACATTCGAACCGTAACATCAGATAATTACCAACTGAAATCGGGACACATCTGACCCGGTCATTGGTTTCTAGTCGTCTAGGATTCAACCTACATGGTCATGAGCCCATGAGAGGCGCCACAGGCGATGTCGTACAGTTGGTAAAAGCACTCGCGTCGGTCGTCTGCCACCATAGCACACTAGCGCCAAATATCGCTGCACTGCCCTAATTGATACATTCTTCCATCTCACATTGATTTCCACAACTGTTTTACACAGTGTTGCTTGTCTGTTAGCACTGACATTTCCACGCAAATTCTGCTGCTCTCGGTCGTTAAGTGGAGGCCATCGGCCATTGGTTGTCCGTGGTGACAGGTAATGACCGAAATTTGGTATTCTCGGCACTGTGATCTCGGAATATTGAACTGTCTAACGATTTCCCATTCGTCTATCTCCAACAACTATTTCCTGTTCAGAGTCTGTTAGTTCCCGTCGTGCTGCCATAATCACGTTGGGAACCTATTCACATGAATCTTCTAAGTAGAAATGGCAGCTTCGCCAATGCACTGCTCTTTTAGACCTGCTGTGCGCGATACTACCGCCATCTGTATACGAGCATATGGCTGTCCCACGGTTTTTTGTCACCTCAGTGTAATCCTGTCCCTCCTCGTCCGTGTTTTTCACATATTCCTATCGTCTCTCATTTTGCGGAGAATCTCTTTATTCCTCATGAGTCCACAATCCTTCTACAGTATCCCATCCCAGAGCCTTCGATTCTTTCCTCCACAGTTCATGATTGACTACCGTACACACTGCACTCTAGGTGTACATTCACAGAAATTACGTCCTCTTATTAAGGCCGAAATTTGATAGTAGTAGACTTCTTTTGTGACTGTAAAATAATCACTTATGCAGCAGTTCCTTCTGCATCAGATTGAATCCAATAAATTTTCCATTATGTGGCTATTGTAAGTTGAACCGTCCCCAAAGATTGGAAAGTTGCACAGGTCACGGCAATATTCAAGGAAGGTAATGGGAGTAATCCACCAAATTACAAGCACATATCATTAACGTCGATATGCAGCAGGATTTTGGAACATATACTGTGTTCGAATCTTATGAATTACCTCGAAGGAAACGGTCTATCGACACACAGTCAACACGGATTTAGAAAACATCGTTGTTGTGAGACACAACTAGCTCCTTAGTCGCAAGAAGAGTTCAGTGCTATTGACAAGGGATTTCAAATGGATTCCGTATTTCTGGGTTTCCGGAAGGCCTTTGACGCTGCACCACACAAGCAGCTTGTAGTGAAATTGCGTGCTTTTGGAATATCGTCTCAGTTATGTGACTGGATTCGTGATTTCCTGTCAGGCAGGTCATAGTTCATAGTAACTGACCGGAAGTCATCCAGAAAAACAGAAGCGATTTCTGGCTTTCCCCAAGGTAGTGTTATAGGCCCTTTCCTGTTCGTTATCTATATAAACGATTTGGGAGACAACCTGAGCAGCTCTCTTAGGTCGTTTGGAGATGATGCTCTCGTTTATCGACTAATAAAGGCATCAGAAAATAAAAACAAGTTGCAAAACGATTTAGATTTGTCTGTTGACTCTAAATAACGAAAAGTGTGATGTTATCCACATGAATGCTAAAAGGAATCCGTTAAACTTCGCTTACATGATAAATCAGTCGAATCTAAAGGCCGTAAATTCAACTAAACACCTAGTAATTACAACTATGAACAACTTAAATTGGAAGAAACCCATAGAAAATGATGTTGGTAAGACACTTAGGAAATGTAACTGATCTACTAAAGTGACTGCCTACACTACGCTTTTCCGTCACCTTTTAGAATACTGCTGCGCAGTGTGTGATCCTCACGAGATAGGACTGACGGAATACATCGAAAAAATTCAAAGAAGGGCAGCACGCTTTGTACGAGAGTCATTCAATAATTAAAGAGACAAAATGGTCTGGGCAAAAACTGTTAGTAGTGCAAATTTTGTACTTTTATGGCTTTAAGTTGGCGTCACTGGGATGAGCCCTGATCAGCTGTTGTATGGCATTGTTTTGTTTATAACCCCAAAAATACATTTCAAGATGGCGAGCTCGCTTGAAACGTCCATGTTAGTTAAACAATTCTGTTATTCGTTTTTTACTTGCTGAAGGCGAGAAAACAGTGAATATATACTGTAGAATGTCTAAAGTTTATGGTGAAGGTCGTGCAAATTTTTACAAGTGGGTAGAGCAGTTCAAAAATTGTCGTGACTCAGTGACTGATGGGCGCCGTTCTGGCCGGCTAGTTGCAGTTTCAACTCTCTCACTTGAAAGTCGAACTGATGACATTATTCGAGACGACCGCCCTGTGACTATGGAAATGATAGTTGACAAGGCTCAAGTTAGTACCGGTACAGTTCATAACATTATCTGTAACAAGTTGAAGTATCACAAAACATGTGCAAAATGGGTCCCAAATTAGTTGATGCTGCTACACAAGGAAACAAGGTTGAGAGTGTGCACAGAGTTAAAGGAACGTTGTGAAAGACAAGGTGAGCGCTTCCCCAACAATATTTTAACTTGCGATGTAGCATAGGTCACTATTATGAGCCAGAATCAAAAAGACAAAGCATGAGGTGGAAGCACACCAACTCACCTGTCAAGAAAAAATTCAGAACCCAAGCATCAGCAGAAAAAGTCATGTTGGTGATGTTTTGGGATGCTGAAGGTCCAGTTTTTTCCGATTATCACAAAGAGCAGCGTACAATGAACAGACAGTACTACTCTGATTTGCTTTTGAACAAGGTGAAGTCAGCCATGAGAGAGAGACGTCATGGTTCTCAGAGGAGAGGTGTGATTGTCCAGCAAGACAACGCACGTCCGCATATTGCTCAACTAACAGTTGAAACCTTCGATAAAATGGGCTGCGATGTACTGCCTCATCCCCCTTATAGTCCTGATTTATAACCTAGCGATTTCCATTTCTTTGGTGCACTGAAGGAGGCATTACGTGGGAAGAGGTTTCAGGACAAATAAGACGTGAAAAAGTTTGTGGGAAATTGGTTCAAACATCAAGATAAAGAGTTCCTTGCAGCTAAAATAAAAATGCTTGTAGCCCATTGGAACAAGTGTATAAATGTTCAAACGGATTATATTGAAAAGTAGAAAAAGTATTGTTTTGTAAAAACAAACGCTTTTCTCTCCAGCCGATTTCTCTCTTTAATTATTGAATGACCCTAGTATTATCGCGAAATAGGGGAGGGAGTGTCACTGAAATGATACAGGATTCGGGATGGACATAATTAAATCAAAGACTTTTTCGTTGCGGAGGACTCTTCGAATCACCAACTTTCTCCTCTGAATGCGATAATATTATGTTGGCGCCGACCTACATAGGGAGAAACGATCACCATGATAAAATAAGGAAAATCAGAGCTCGCACGGAAAGATATAGATATTCGTCCTTTCTACGCGCTATACGAGTTTGGAATAATAGAGAATTGTGAAGGTGGTTCGATGAACCCTCTGCCAGTCACTTAAGTGTGATTTGCAGAGTATTAATGTAGATGTAGATCCCTTTTTCGGATCTCGTTATGTTACGATATTTTGCGTTTGGAAAACTCTTTATTCCACTATTTCTCGAAATTTTCAGATCTGTAGGTACAAACTTCATACAACAAACGGTATAAGTAGTATGTTTTTGCGTTTTATAGGCGTTCTATTGATCTAACGTCTGAAGAGTTTAACTGGAACAGTCAAACATTGTTTGTTCTTTTGTAAACTCTATAGATGTGAAACAAATACTTGGAATTTTTGCAACATTCATAAAACAGAATGCTAAAAACTATTCTTCTGCAACAAACACAGTGTCTCATAGTAGTACGAGGGCAATCCTGAACTGAAAGACGTGTGATTCTTGAAGTTTTCCCGGCGCACTGAATATTCTTTGAGATTTCGGGATTGCAGCAGGATAATATTGATTTCTTGCCACGATATTTCGGCTGGTAACCGTCCAGCCATCTTCAGGTGAATGTCCGCAACTTGAAACTGCTAGATAACGGTGTTAGCTTTTATAGCAAAAAATTGGCGCGGAAATGCAGGCCCACTGGCGGCCGTCACAGGAGCGTCCCCTATCGAAATCTGGGCTCTCTGCATATACTGTTCCATCTGCGGCACTCAGGTGCATACGTAAAGGTGAAACTACCCCGTTCCAGTTGAGCACAGCACTGAACACTCGGGGAAAACACTGAACTATAGAGTACGAAGGCATATGGGTTTGGGGGGGGGGGGGAGGGGAGACGACCTGGACAAATGAGGGGGGGGGAAGGGGGGAACCGATGGAGGGAGAGGGCACAGAAAACTAGGGGGGAGCAGGGCGGAT
The DNA here is from genome assembly GCF_023898315.1 of Schistocerca nitens. Classification (NCBI taxonomy): domain Eukaryota; kingdom Metazoa; phylum Arthropoda; class Insecta; order Orthoptera; family Acrididae; genus Schistocerca; species Schistocerca nitens. The sequence goes on along the minus strand of NC_064619.1, from coordinate 403,719,023 downwards.
GTGAGAAAAGAGTGGGGAAGACAGTGGAGGAGAAAGAAAAGGGACTCTGGGGGGGGGGGGGGGGAGAATGGAGTCAAGGAGTGGGTAAGAGGAGAAAAAACAGGATGGAAGGGGGGAGAGAGGGAGCCGGGTAAAGGACAGAGGGAGGGAGGGGGAGGTGAGGATCATAGTTGATATGATGGACAAATGGAGTGAGAGAGGGCATCATCTGAGATGTGTAGTTGATGGAAGCACCTGGGGAAAGGAGATGAAGGGTGTAGAGGTGGAGGCTCGGAGGGACACAACAGTGAAGGAGCGGCAGCAGGCTGGGGTTGGAAAGGAGAGGAGCAACCAGGGGCTGAAGGGGATCAAGGCAGCGGGAGGTAAAGATGATGTGGACATGTTCGAGGAAAAGGGGCAGATGGGGGAAAGGAATCAGGTCATAGAGGATGCGCATGGGGGACTGGAGGCGTATACAGAAGGCGAGGCAGAGTGCAGGGCGTTCGATGATATGGAGGGACTTATAGAATTTGTGGGGGGGGGGGGGGGCTGATATGTCTAGTAGAATCACCACAGGGTACTCTATGGATTATTCTGCCACAAAAATTTTGGCCCTGGCGAGACCCTTTTGGGATTCAGTAATTAAAGAACCTGTGGAAATATGTGTAAAACAAAATCTTATAAATCGTTATGGTGGCTTACAACTGGACACTGCTTGAGAAACAGTGAGCTCTTTAATTTCTTCCGACAGCAAACTTTTTATTCACAGTGACATGTCTGGCGACATCTGACGTTTGTTTTCAGTGATGCAAGTGCCATTCCAACAGAGGACGGACATGTAATTTCACCTTTACGCATGCGCCTATGGGCCACAGACAGAACAGCATTTGCACTGGGTGTGGATTTTGAAAAAGGGCGCTCCTGCGACAGCCGCCAATGCGCATGCGTTTCTGTGCCAATTTTTAATATAAAGCCGACACCGAGAAATAACAGTCTCTCTGTCTATTATTGTACCTGTCTACTTACTGTGTGTCTTAATTAGCATCACCAACCCTTTGTTTTTATATTTTAACTCCCACAAATTTCCGCCATTTTACAATTTAAAATTCACCGTTTTTATAGCCTGTTTTTATTGTTTATTATCTTCTTATTATGTTTATAAATATTCTGTAGGCTGAATAGTGGCGTACTAAGTTGCTGCCAGCCCGCCCCCTCCGGGGGGAGAATCGAAACCCGATAAAGAAAAAAGGAAAAAAAAGCAGTCTCCAGTGACGGACATTCACCTGAAGAAAATGAACATATCTGGCCGTAAAACCTAAACCTTGTTGAATAACAGAGGTGTTGAAATAGAAAAAAATAACAAAATGGAAAAACCAAATTTGATTATATACATTTTTAGGCTATTTTACTGCATAATTGTCATTCATATTGAAGCACTTACAATACTGTGGCTCAAGATTTTCAATACATTCTCTGTACAAATATGACGAGTGCAATTACGACCACTGGTTTATATCGGCATGCAGTTCGGCGTCATTATCAAAGGGTTGTGCAGCGAGGCATATCTTTATTGCTGGGGAGTGGTGGTAGTTGCTCGGCGCCAAATCTGGGCTCCTATCAAAAACCCTGTAGGAGTTATCGGGTATAATTGGCCGAGTGTCTGCCTGAAAAAAAACCAAAATTTTGATCAAAGTATTCTCCGATGCCTAACTTTGTCAGTGTTTGACAATACCTTTACAAGTTCATGGTTGCGCCACGTTCAAGGAAATTAAAGAGAATCGCACCATTAAGAGTTCCAAAATACAGTAGCCATGATCCTTCTTGATGACAGCCGCGAGGGATTAGCCGAGCTGTCTCAGGCACTGCAGTCATGGATTGTGCTGCTGGTCCCGGCGGAGGTTCGAGTCCTCCCTCTGGCATGGGTGTGTCTGTTTGTCCTTAGCATAATTTAGGTTAAGTAGTGTGTAAGCTTAGGGACTGAAGACCTTAGCAGTTAAGTCCCATAAGATTTCACACACATTTGAACATTTTTTTCTTCCTGCTGACAGCTTTTACCAATTCATCCACGGTTTCTTCGGAAAATTTGTGTATCCCCATTCCATCGACTGCCATTTTGTTTCACAATTGACATGCTTCACCCATGTCTCGTCCCCAGCAACCATTTTTCTCGTAACCTTGAAGGAAGGCCAGTGTTGCAACCAGTCTCTGTTTTTTGTGATCTTCCGTTAGGTTTTTGGGAGCTCACCTAGCACAAAATTTGTGGTAACCAAGCTTCTTCGCCACAGTTTCATGCACCAAACTCCGTAAAATTTGAGGATAACGATGTTAAAGTTCTTTAATGGTGTAACGACGATTTTCACGATTTTTCTCGTTGATTTTCCACTGTGATCCTCCTATCGTAAACACTGGCACGACCATTTTTATAATCAATGCACTATTGCTTCAGACATTATTCCTTTTCCGTACACATCACAGACGTCGCAATACATTTCAATTGGTTTGCAGTTTTTTGCCAACAAAAACCTAATCACAGAACGCATATCACAAGTGGCGGGATTTTCTATTGCAGCGCAACATGATGGATGTCCGGCACATAGCTCGCGTGCGGTTGAAGCGGTACTGGATAGCGTATTTTATGACAGGTGGATTGGTCGTCGAAGCACCATACCATGGCCCGCACGTTCACCGGATCTGACGTCCCCGGATTTCTTTCTGTGGGGAAAGTTGAAGGATGTTTGCTATCGTGATCCACCGACAACGCCTGACAACATGCGTCAGCGCATTGTCAATGCATGTGCGAACGAACATTACGGAAGGCGAACTACTCACTGTTGAGAGGAATGTCGTTACACGTATTGCCAAATGCGTTGAAGTTGACGGACATCATTTTGAGCATTCATTGCATTAATGTGGTATTTACAGGTAATCACGCTGTAACAGCATGCGTTCTCAGAAACGATAAGTTCACAAAGGTACAATTATCACATTGGAACAACCGAAATAAAATGTTCAAACGTACCTACGTTCTGTATTTTAATTTAAAAAACCTACCTCTTACCAACTGTTCGTCTAAAATTATGAGCCATATGTTTGTGACTATTACAGCGCCATGTATCACAAAGCGAAAAAAAGCGGTCCAACTAAAACATTCATATTTCTTTACGTACTACGCGAATATGTAATAAAAAATGGGGTTTCCTATTAAAAAAAAACGCAGTTGATATCCGTTTGACCTATGGCAGCGCCATCTAGCGGGCGAATCATTGCGCCATCTGGTTTCCCCCTTCAAGCTAGACAGTTTTGTTATTTGTAGTTTTTTTTTTTTTTTTTGGCGCTTATTACGTGAGATATATGGCCCGGTCATGATCGATGGACCACCCTGTATAAAATTAAATGTACGCATTCTAAGCTGTATATAGCTCAACACTGTGTTTTGGTTCGATATTTGATTTAGGAATGTATTTTCTAGAAATGAATTGAATTCAGTGCCGTTAGTTTTTAATAAAAATTACTCTTTCTGTGCTATGCTTTTATTTTTTATAAACACAGTGAAAAAAGAGTTTTCCATTAACATTTAGGCTATAAACAGGTTTACTTTGGTTTATTAAATTTACTATACGAGCTGCAACTGGTGTATACGCTACGAGTAACACGAATCTCAATGATTAATGCAAATCGGAAATTTGTCTGATGTAGTTCATATTACGTGTGAATATTTTGCAGCGGTTTTAGTGACCTAATTCGCATTTGTACACGTGTGGCTGCGGTAGGAGATATGCTAATAAACGGACGGGTTACGGAGGTTCATCGAGAACCGCTTCCAGTGGCACACGGAGCCATAAAACGATATAGCTCTGGGCGGAGTGCACCGCGGTCAAACACGACGTAGGCAGACTCTGCACAGGCGCTGGCTACATAACGTCGGATGCCATGGGCCTCAGGAAGCCGTCAAGTGGGGAAGTTTACTGCTCCAGAGGGATTCCACAGGAAAGCAGCCGTTCGTCTGAACTGAATGCTAAGCAAAGCAGCTTGTGGCGGGCTAGACGTTTATAAAGGGTGAATGTCAATTGATTATTTGTTCAAACATAGGGAAACTGGCATTAGGAATGACACAATATAGCAACTAAAGGAGTAGTATAAACCTGAGGTGTATCATGAGCTGGGAGAAGTCTGTTCGTGAAAATCTGGCACCTGATGAAATTATTTGTGAGAAAATAAGATCCCTCACTGTTATATACACAATCCAGGCGGAAGGGCGAGTGATAGCAAACCGGGAGTCTGCTGACGTTCTTTCAACACTTTCTTCAAGTTCTTCCTAACGACAACGAAGAAGATGACACATAAAATCATAGGAAACGTATAGAGAAGCACGAAAGGCCTTATGGTACTGCAACTGCCATGTACCTGTGTACGTATGTGGCTAAAGTCACATTGGAACTGAGAAAGAACGGAACTTCAAGTCCAAATGACAAACTAGGAGGAAAAGCACAATCATTGAATCTTTCTGTATTTTGTGAGCAATCTAAATGAAAGGACAGTCCGGGGACATTTTCCAGAATGCTTTAAAACAACAGAAGTAATCATCACTTCGGCTTGTCTTCCTAATAAAAGTACTATTTGAGATTTTGAAGAAAATAATAATTTTTGAGAAGAATTGTGTAACTGGAAGTTATTATTAATTCAGCCCAAACATCATCGGTAGTGGACAACTCAATTAATATTATGGTCCAACAAATAGCTGGCAGGTTGCACCGTTACTAATTAACAACTTGCTTCACAGGACCGCATGGAATAGAAATATGACAACACAATAAGAAATAACTAATAACATTTATTAAGGGGATGTTACAAGTGGGTACTTAACTTCGGTGTAGTTTGACGTATGGCATTTGGTATCGTTAATCTAATAGAATGAAGTATAAATAAGTTTTATGCCTCTTGACAGTCTATGATATGTACACTACGACTGAAAGTAATATTGCAAAAACTCTTGATTAACTTTTTATCTGTAAATAGTGACTGCTAAGTCAGAATGTTCTCTTGCTGGAACTATGCTCAGCTGGCTGCAGGCACTGAACTGCCTGAGTGCAGGATCCGAACTCTGTCGTCTAATCGAGAAAATTCTGGTCCTGTTTAGAACCGCTAAGAGCGTCCAAGGCTTCCATCCAGTCACTCATCGACCAGTCTGGTGTCGCGGGTAAACACAGCAATCGAAAGTCAGTGTTTTAAATTTCGGATTTAAAAATTCGTTCACGCCAGGAGAGTCGCAGAAACAGACCGTCGCTTGACAACCTAACAGACTTCCGCATGGACGACATAACATACCCGGGGTAGAGAAACAATTGAGAGGCCTGAAAACAAATAATTCGCCAAGTCCTGTTGGAATCCTCATTCGGTTTTACAGAGAGTACTCTACACTTTTGTCTCTTATTTTGCTGGCAATTATCTCTAATATATCGCTCAGCGGAAAGTCCCAAGCGACCGAAAAGTCGTAGTTGACTCCTGTATATAAGAAGAATGAAAGAACGGACCCACAAAATTATAGACAAAATTTACTGCAGAATCCTTAAACATATTCTCAGTTCGAATATAATAAATTTTCTTAAGATCGAGAAGCTTATGTCCACGAATCAGCATGGTTTTAAGAATCATCGTTCGTGTGAAACTCAGCTTGCCCTCCTGTCTCATGATATACTGTCAACTATGAATGGACTACAGGGAGGTTACATATTTCTAGTTTTCCGGAACCTTTTGACACGGTGTCCCACTGCAGACTGTTAACGAAGGTACGAGCATATGGATAGGTGCTGAGAATTCTTAAGTGATAGAGTTCAGTACGTTGTCTTTGACGGCGAGTGTTCATCAGAGACAAGGGTATTGTTAGGAGTGCCCCAGGGAAATGTGATAGGCCAGCTGCTATTTTCTATATACGTAAGGCATCTGGCGGACAGGGTGGGCAGGATTCTGCGGTTGTTTGCTGATGATGCTAAAGTAGTGAGAAGGTGTAGAAGTTGAGTGACTGTAGGGGGATACAAGATGACTAAGACAAAATTTCTAGTAGGTGTCATAAATGGCAGGTACACTATGTGATCAAAAGTATCCGGACACCCCCAAAAACATACTTTCATCATATTAGGTGCATTGTGGTGCCAGGTGCCACTTACTGCCAGGTACTCCATATCAGCGAACTCAATAGTCATTAGACATCGTGAGAGAGCAGAATGGGGCGCTCCGTGGAGACTTCGAACGTGGTCAGGTGATTGGGTGTCACTTGTGCAATGCGTCTGTACGCGAGATTTACACACTCCTAAACATTCCTAGGTCCACTGTTTCCGATGTGATACGTGATACGTGAAGGGACGCGTAGAGCACAAAAGCGTACAAGCCGACCTCGTCTGTTGATTGACAGAGGCCGCCGACGGTTGAAGAGGTCGTATTGCATAATAAACAGACATCTATCCAGACCATCACACAGGAATTCCAAACTGCATCAGGAACCACTGCAAATACTATGACAGTTGTGGGGGAGGTGTGAAAACTTGTATTTCATGGTCGAGCGTCTGCTGATAAGCCTCACATTACGCCGATAAATGCCAAACGACGCCTCGCTTGATCTAAGGAGTGTAAACATTGAACTATTGAGTAGTGGAAACACGTTGTGTGGAGTGACGAATCGCGGTACACAATGTGGCGATCCGATGGCATGGTGTGGGTACGGCGAATGCTCGGTGAGTGTCATCTGCCAGCGTGTGTACTGCCAACAGTAAAATTCGGAGGCGGTGGTGTTATGGTGTGGTCGTGTTTTTCATGGAGGCGGCTTGCACCCCGCGTTGTTTTGCGTGGCACTATCACAGCACAGGCCTACAGTGATGCTTTAAGCACCTTCTTGCTTCCCACTATTGAAGAGAAATTCAGGGATGGCGATTGGATCTTTCAACACGATCTGTTAATAAAGCGCGGTCTGTGGCGGAGAAGTTACATGACAAGCTGTCATCAAAGCTAAGGGTGGACCAACACGATACTGAATTCCAGGATTACCGATGGACGGCGCCACGAATCTGTAAATCATTTTGAGCCAGCTCTTCGGATACATTTAATCATATATTGTAACGCCAAATGTAGAAAAATATAAGTTTTATGGATTAGAAGTAATCCCACAACGTTCGAATACAGCATTAGTAGTGGCCTGATTAAGACGGTCCCGCTGTTTGAATATCTGGTGTAACTTAGCAACGGGAAATAAAATGGAACGAGTATGTGGGGATTGTGATGATGTAGGACGCTAATGCGGCCTGATCTTGAATACTGCTCGACTGTTTGGGATCCGTACCAGGTCAGAGCGGAAGACATCGAGCAATTCCGAGGCAGACTGGCAGGTTTGTTACTGGTAGGTTCAAACGGCATGCAAGTTTACGGAGATTCTTCGGGAACACAAATGGGAAACCCTGGAAGAAAAGAGACGTTCTTTTCAATAATATTGAGGAAATTTAGAGAACCGGCATTTGATCTGACTGACATCAGTATACGTTTCGGGGAAGAATCATCAAGGTAAGATACGAGAAATTAGGGCTCATGTTGAGGCATATAGAAAGTTGCTTTTCCCTCACTGTTTGCGAGTGGAACAGGCACGTAAATGACTAGTAGTGGTACAGGGTACTCTACACCGCTCACGGTACAGCAACATGTGGAGCACGGATGTAGATGTACATGCAGAACACCATTACCAGAACTGTGTGAGTGCCCTCAGCGCGTCGTGTTTTATACCTGTCGGTTAAAGTATTTCCATGTTCGCCAGTGCAAGGCAGGGGCAATGAAGTTCGTAGTTGATAATGCTCCATTTGGCAGCTGATGACACTATCGGCGGATGAGTACGAGGTGCAAATGGACGTGGTGCAGAAGCAGAAAGTGGTCCCAGTGATCCTAATTTGTGATCGCCGCCTGGAGGCTGCTGCACGGAACTGAGAGGCGCCAGGCGAGTGTTTGTGCCTGTGTGCTGGCGGCCTCTCTGGGTATTTGTTGAGTACCCTGAAGCCTGGTACACAACACTAACCAGTAGATTAAAATGCCATGTGGTTCTAACAGTGTTAATTAACGCGTACATGGCATTAGCAAAGAAGTTATAAGAAGAAAACTTTTAATGAGGCAAGAAAATTAATGTGCACTGCAGACAAAAAACAAATAATATAAGTAAGAATAGACGTCTCTAGGATGTTCAAGAAATTGAGAGTTTCCTTTATTCTTTAACAGTCTAAGAAAAATGGGATTCCAATGAATGTTACACTATTGAATGTTAGACTCATGCTGCAGAGAACGATTTATGACGCTGCCAGTCCTACATCAACAGTTACCAAATTAACAAAAAAAAGAATGCCTTAACGTTTCTCTTTGTAGTACCAAATGCAGGAATGCCAACCTAGAACTACTTCTGGGTAGAGTACGAATCAGTCAGGAGTTGTTAGAAATTGTAGCGTATGCTGAAGCATAAATTTTTCTAGCGCACGTGAACAATAGAGTTTTGCTAGAAAATAATCACGGTAACATCCTTGAAATTTTGCATGAAGGATGCTTCCAGATGCCACCCAAGGTAATATGCAAAAATCAACATACAATTATGTTACTGAAAGAAAACTTGTTTGGAACACATCGATTAAAATAAATCTTGGCTGTAATTTGGGGACATCTGATACACAGGTATTTACGTGTCTACATAGATTCCAGTCCCACATAGAATACGCATCAAGGAAAGTTGTACATTGAATAAAATTATTAGCAATATTTCGCTTAACACTAAATATAATAACGATTCTGTATCAAGTACAGTTCTTGGCTATGGCGCCGATATTAGGGCACCAGCTGCTACGGTGAGGGAAGCGCAGCGAAGAATATTGTGCTACGCCTCTGTGTAGCCTTGTGCACCAATCTCTATATATCGTAACTGTGTTTATCGCCGTTTGTTCTGTGGGTCTACAAATACGAAAAAGAGCTGCTATTTGGTGGAAGAAAAGACAATACCAAGAAATACACGAAATTCTTTTTGGGATTAGAGACTCGCAAAGGACAGGAGAGAATGACACATTGTCAGGAAGCATGTGACTTTGATGACAAAACTATTGAATCTATGAGTAGACAATTATAAATATACAAAAATTAATATTACAGACTTGAGACGCTTAATCGTTGAGCTGAAAGGAGAAATTAGGTAGAATTATTAGAGAATTTTTGCGAAAGGGGAGAAACTAGAGATAAGAAGAGTTTTAGTACCTCTCATATAAAAAATAATCTCGGTAAGATTACCAGGGAGTGATTGACCCTCAGACAGGCAGTAAAATTAAGAAAGAGAATGGGTGTAATTGGCAAGTTTCTGAGGTTGAGGAAAAACTACTGAGGACTGTTTGGTGCGAGAAAACTGTAAAGAATATTTTAAAAACTGAAACACAGATTATCCCACAATAATATGTATTTTATGTTCTGTTGTGAACCGTCTTTGGGTTCTCTAGGCCATTGTCAGACAACTTAAGACCGAACAGACAGGCCACAAACCAGCGAGAGCATATAGTAGCTGTCTAAAGACTGTTATTGCTATGGATATGTGACATTTGTAGATTATGCATTTATGTGAGAAACACAAAACTGAAAAGCTTCAGCTGCACCTGGGAACGTATCGAGAAATATTATGTAATGATATACAGAACTTTATAGATTCTAAAGATAAATAAGTGTAAATCTCTAAACGTTTGACTGACCTAAACACATACAACTACATAGGTTATACAGATAACAGTTAAAATCTCTAAACTGTAAACACTATTGAAATAAACACAAAGTGGATATGTTCAAATAAATATTATATTAAAAGATTTAATGTGACTGAACATAAACGGCAAAACAATACCCCAAGTGAGTACTAACACAGACTTCTACGATATATGGATGAACTTTCATTTCTATACAAGGAATTCTGTACCAAAAGAACAATGTAGCACAAGGAATATGTATTTTGTACTTACACTATTATGGAAAACAGTAACCTAGACAACATTTAATCTAACGGCCAGTAAGAATGAGGAAACGTGACAGGGAAAGCAGAAAACACTTCACTGCTATTGGAAAAAAAAAGTTATTGACATGGGATTCTCTACGAAAATAGCGAAATATGATAAAATTTAAGTTAAATTAATAAGAAAAAGAAAAGTAGCCTGTCACAAGATTACACTGAAACTGGAAAAAAGAAGTATAAAAATTCTGCGAAAGACTAATTTCAGTCACGAAACAAAATCAGTCGTCTGATTCCCAGTTAACACGATATTTTTACTGTAGAAACTAAGGAGAGATTAAAAGACTGGATCGCGGTATGAGGAGGCTAACAAATAAATGAAACATTACTCAACATTGAGGTTGTCTTAAGTACAAAAAGGGATGCACAATACTTGACAACTCCTTCTATTACGTAGAAGAATTTCTATTAATGTAATGTGTAAAAGGTAATCGGTAGGAATTACTAATTCACATCTGGATACCTCTTCCCTTCTTGTAAAAAAAAATAAATTAATTTTCGATGTGATTCTATAATCACTCGTTCCACACCATTACGATCTATCGCGCAAAATGATCCATGGAACACGCTACCAGTTAATTAACCAACTTTCTGTCCGATAATGCAGCTGACCAAAAAGGTATTTTGGTGTATTTGGAACATCCATTCACTGAATATGATTTAACACCCTCAGATTTTATTTTATTTTATTTTATTTTTTTTTTTAACACCACCAGCCTTCTCAGTACTCGCCGCGATGTCAATATCGAGATCGGATTGGAGTTTCTGGTCGCCGGATACCTTTGGTGAGTTGGCTTCCCGCGCACAGCGAGGCGGAAAGAAGGAGGAAGAAGGGGCTTGCTGGGGTTTAGCTTTGGACTGTGCGTGAGGAGCGACGTCCGTGTCGGAGGGTAAGGCCGCTTAGTCGGTGGGCCCCGCAGAAGCAGTCGCATGGGGACGGAACGCCGCCGGCTCGAAGATGCTAATATGGAGAGCTGGTGTTGTCCCGATGGCGACCATCGTGTGGTCATTCAAGGGCTGACAAGTGATTTCTTGGCTCTGCCCTTGGATTCCGACGAAGAATTACGTCTATTTTGGTGTATGAGGTGAACATAAGAATTCTAAAAAGGTGCACGTTAGTGGCGCGTACATCAGACTTGTGAGTGGTGTAAGCTTTGCTTCGGTACTGCAGTCTCCAGTTAGAGCTCTGCTTGGGAGGAGAGCGTGGATATCGGCATTGTTATCTATTTAGCTGCATTGAGGTAAATGATTGTTATGGGTCGAAGGTGGAACCAAGTGAAGGACCGAATCATTGCTTGCCTTATTAAGAAACCTAAGTCGGTCCCTGCTTGTTAAACTCTCTTATCTACAGTTATAACGAGTAATTGACACTCTGGTAGTGTCCACGAGTGAACTTTGGAGGTACTGTTAAGTGTTTGTAGTAAGTGAAAGATTGACTGTGGAGTTTTTCAGTCGGACGCATACGAATCGTGTTAAATGCAGTTCACTTCTTATGGTATGTTACGGTTCTACTTGTCGTGACGAAATCACCGATAGTATGTTCATAATTTAGCTTGGGACTTCATTCTGTGATTTGGTGTGGCACTCCCAACAGTTTGAAGTCCTAAAATATTTTCTTACTGCCTTGCTGAGGTTGTCTTGCAACAGTTGCTGATTTGTCTCTTGTCTACCCCCCGTACTGTTGTTTGGTGCGGTGCAGTATAGTCGAAGTGTTCAGTAGTACCGTATCTACTCCCTCGCCTGTTTTAAGATTTACGAGCCGCATCCACATCGATGTATAATCGCAGTATGCAATTTGTGTAAGTTGGTTGCGCCCTGTTAACGTTTTGTACATCGTAGAAAATCTTTCCTGTCCCGCATGTGATCGTGAAGGAGAGCACGGTGCACAAAATCGCATGAAAGCAACGAAATCAAAAAATATGGGTTGCATATTTGTTTAACGGATGTAATCACTGAGATTAAGAGGTGATTGGTCTCTTTTCTGATTTATTTTGAAGGGAAAAGATAACATGCCCGGTTAATTATAACATCTATGCTTAATTATCCTAATTCGTTTGGTGTATTATGCATCACATGTAGGGAGGTTTATGGTGTAAAGTGTTTAAAAGGAAGAAAAATATTTTGTGATACGGTGAGCATCTCAGAGGCTACATGGTTTAAGTGTACGTTCATAGTAATCATATTTTATTGCATTTAAGTTGTTTTAATGAAAAAATTTGTGATCAATATTTTATTCCCTTTAGAGAGCACAGGTGGAATGTACGAAAATTTTGGTATTGTCTTGTGGCGTTAGAATCTTTTATTTAACCTTGCATTATGCAATTTGTATTTTTTTTCCTTTGTTTGAAAAGCAATTTTGAGTTTTAAGTGTTGTAAATTGCTTAATAAGCGATTTTGAGTTTTAAGTGTTGTAAATTGATTCTGAGAGCTGTTCTTCGATCTGTTAAAATAATACTTCAGGGACGTTCATTAAAAAACTATATTGACGATATTATTGTTCATGATAACGAATATTCACTTACTATTTTAAAATCATGTTAATAAAGTTGTAAAATTTTAAAGGTAAAAAAAAGGCTTTTATTAGAAAACCGGTGCCTGTCCTTATCCCCCACAACTTCTACGTATTCCCAAAGCATTGTCCTTAGGGCGTTGTCTCATGTTTCCCCCGGTATCTCTCCTTGCTAACACCTACGGGCCATATCACTCTTACTCCCGCATCTCATGAAATTTTTGGCTGAATAATGTTCGAAATCCAAGGAAGAGGTAATTACAGCTGTAAGTGAGTATTTTGCAGTCCTTCGAGGATCACCCATGAGGGATAGAATCTGTTCATTGGAGATAGGTGCCGGTCGGAGTGGCCGTGGGGTACTAGGCGCTACAGTCTGGGTCCGAGCGACCGCTACGGTCGCAGGTTCGAATCATGCCTCGAGCATGGACGTGTGTGATGTCCTTAGGTTAGTTAGGTTTAATTAGCTCTAAGTTGTAGGCGACTGATGACTTCAGAACTTCAGTCGCTTAGTGCTCAGAGGCATTTGAACCATTTTTTTGAGATAGGTAACGTGTTCATGGACTCGGAACGCCTGGATACCGAGAATGCTTGCTGTAGTGATTGCGCATGTGGGAGACATCGATGTTCTACGTGAAACACAATGTACTTCTAAAAGATTCGTCCGATTTCACGAGGCTACGTCTTCTTCATGAATGTCGATAGAAACTGGAGCTACGTCTTCCTTGTATCGGACGGTGATTCAGATTCCTCGTCAAGCCGGAATGCTGTTATCTTGTTTGAGGTACTGAGGTTGGCATGTAGAAGCAGTTCCTCGCGTCTCCGAAGAAGCTGCAAACTGAGGGTGCGATGGGCGCTCCCTCAGACAGAATTCTGCGTTTAAATACGCCCACACGCACGCAGCAGCCACTTGGCTGTTACCACTTCGTAACATTGGTTTTGAGAGGAGTGTGGTTCGGGCTGGGGACCACCAGGCGTGGGCTTACTTTCACAAACAATATTTCATATTCCTGTATACTAAACAAAATAACAGTTTAACAAGCTGAATTCCAGTATATGGACCAGTTATAGTTCCTGAAGCATTGATCATTAGAACACTGCAATAAATGAATTAAAAATTCTTCAGCACAATAATAAAAAAATTTGAAAAAAAAAGCGCGCCAGTTGCATTAAATTTGGGGCAATAGTGATAACACAAACATTTCACAATATTCGGCGTTTTGGCTCGAAAACACAATAAACATAAAATGAAAAACATCCTTCGGTTAGAACCGGCTTAATATAAAAAATACAATCAGAATACCAGCCCCAGTCTTTATAATTGGGCATTCATATCTTTACAATTAAGCCAAATGCTACATCTACTACCCATTCTCCCACCGGCTATTGTCTGCTAGCAACACTACTGCCAATACGAGAATACTAGCAACGCAATGTCAGAAATTACAATTCTGTTATGTCCACACACACACACACACACACACACACACACACACACACACATTATAATGGATTGTACTGTAAATGATGAAAGTATGTGAATGCAGCTTGCCACTAACTTGGTGTAATGTCTCTCACACATAAACCTGTACAGTAAAGTAAGGGCCTCCTGTTTTATGTTTAGGCTGATCCGTGATAAGACAGGCAAACAATTATACTAATGGAGGATTCTGCGTATTTTTTCTAATTTCATTCGCTCTCTCTCTCTCTGTCCTTTATCTATATACAGTTTTAAATATAATATTTCATTACGTGAACTCAGCCCAATAGAATCTCTGGTGGAGCCCTTCGTCTTAATATTCAGCGGCTGGCTTGCTGTAAAAGATCTTTATATCTATTATTATTGTTAAGCGCTGCATTCAGTTGGGAAAATCGATCGTTTGAACAATTCGTTCATCTTACGACAGATTTAGAATTTCAGATGTGTCCGAAGCCATTTTGGACGATTTTATAAAATCTCGGTGATTGCAGGCTCTCTTCGTCACAACTGAAACTTCCCCACTAATTACAGGGCCAAGACAATCATCAATGATTCAGACAGAGAACTCATTCGTCATTCATTCTAGAATAAAAGGGTCACAAACCTTATTTCTGAGGAAAATTGTATATTCAATGCATCTCCATTACATGTTCCGTTTTCTGTTAATTCCAAGTCTTACTTAATTTGCGTTTACAGTTTTTCTCTCTCTTCAAATAACCCGCTAGTGGCACAAACGTTAATAGCTCGCTTTAGCGAGAAGAAGAGCAAATATGTCCCTTTTTGCAACCCGACAATCTTCCAACAGATACTTCCGAAGCTGTCCTAGTTATCCCTCCCTAACAACCATGGAGAATACATATATGTATCTCTGTTCTTCCAAAGAATAAACGTACTAGAAAAATACCTTGGCGTCGACGAGCTGTCGGCGCATATATTACTAGAAAATCCGATCAGATACTTTCCAAAAGTGAATAAATGTGGATGATTTGATTGATAATTATTAATTATTGCGTGGTAGAGGGTAATTTTCCGTGGGGAGATTACAACGCCCCTCGCAGCGAGCGAAGTTTGTGAGCTCAATTTTTATTTGCCGAACACACTTCGCGAGCTATCTATTAGTGTGGATAACCCGGAAGTGATAATTGTCAGTCCTCCGACTGAAAAAGAATATTATGTTTAAGACAGACGAAGAAAAGAAATATTGAAAACAGAAGAAATGAAGGGACAGGTACCGCGGCTGTATTGCTTTTACGTGCATCAAAGTGTTATGTCTGCTGTGCACAACCAAGGAAGATGATGTTTCATGAAACTGTTATCAGGGTCTACCCATTCGGGAACTTTCTTAAGCAGGGAAACCTTGGAAAACCTCTTAAGCCTAGACCCCCAGCTCACGGTACATAGAAGATAGGAAAACCTATAGAAGGAAAAAAAAATAATTGTGGAAATAGATCTCTAAAGGAAAGGTAGGAATCGATTTATATAACGCTTTGGAGAAGAGTGATTTGTGCCTCTAGCAAAAAAAAAAAAAAAAAAAAAAAAAAAAAAAAAAAAAAAAAAAAAACCATTTTACAATAAATAACGTAAGTTTTCGTTTTACAATCTTGTTCCTAGGACAATCTCTTGCGGTGCTAAAACTCCCCCGGGTCTTGCATGTCCCCGACGTCCACATTTGTAGTCGGTCTTCTACGCGGCCCACTTTGTAGTCGGTCTTCTACGCGGCCCCCAATGGGAAGAGTAGAAGGAACAGGGATACCCGATTTCACATGCAACATTCATTCCGAAAGAATTAGCAATGACAAAAGGGGAAACTCTTCCTGTAAGAGAACTGGTTAGGTTGCACCGTCCAAGATTCTCCTTTTTGAAAGCAAAATCCTTATGGCTTCATGCATGCTTTTTCTTACGACGTACTTCAAGGAATTTCACCATTAACTAATGCTGTTGCCAAAACATCCTCATATTTATTCTAGTTTGAATACTCTTTCGGACTTTGCATCCCCACTTGTGCTTATAAGTCCGAAAATTCTGACACATTTCTGTCAGTGATTTGTTCCTCGTAATTTAAAGGATTCATGCAACTTACAGTAGATTTTGGATTCAAATCATCGAATAATGGAAAGTGTGGTTCATTTTATACAAAGACATAATCCCTCATTTCCTTGAAAGTCATATAATTTATCTATACTCAAAAACTTTTTATCCTAAATACACATATTTCTCCAATTGATTGTTGAAATGTAAAAGTTATTAGCATTGAGGAATGCGGATTCACTTCTTTCATTTATTCTCTGATTCATACGGCGTTCACACATGCACATATATGGAAATGGATTTTTTTTTCAAACAAAAATTCCAAACGAACACGACCCATTAAATAACTACTAATTCTATGAATATTACTTTCTTTAAACATTCAATAATAAATTAAAAACTCTTAGCTTCTAATTATAACACCTTTTCTTTTTAAAGTTCAACATGAATCAGTTTACCCTCGCGTTTGGTGCGAGTCTCTTACAAAGCATATCTGTGTCGTCTATATCGATTCTAACTCTCGCGCCGACGTCAACTGTTTTGCGCGGGAAATTATCTTTGCGGCGTTAACCGTCACTCATGATTCACTGCCTCAACACATCCCTTCACACGTTTACACATCTAAGCGTGCACTTGAAATTATATATGAACCTTCACTCGGAACCTCTTTTGATTATTCAGCGTCATTTACGGGAAACATTTCATTGTTCTTGAAGGTCAGTTAGATCCTTTATAAATCTTGATGACATTAGCAATGCTAAAGTTCCATGTTCACCCAAACACAGGTGAAGCCTATCTCCACTATCTTCTTTGCAACACTCGATAGTAATAGTTAGTCACTATTTCTATAGTCTATGTCACTGATTAATTATTTCAATTTAAAGTTTTCTAACACTACACACACAGTTTATTGTTATGTTTTTTACGAGCGTTCATCTCTGTCACTCGCAACACCATTCCTCCCTATCTTCTAATCTTCATTAAATTTTTTCAAGTCGTTATGGGAAAATAACCCTTTTATTTTGTTCGATCCCGGGTATGCTAATAGATAAGCCCCCGGATTCGGAATTTGTAGGATAATGTATGGGCCAGTATATAGTAACTCCCATTTCTTTATACTTTTCTTTATTAAGGATGATTTGGTATGTCTTTTGACTAGTACCTTTTCTCCGACCCGGTATGTCTGTACCCTCTTGATTAATTTGTCAAATTGTTGTTTTCTCTGATCAGCTTTTTTCGTCATATTTATGATGGCTTGTCTTATTTTTTCTTCCCAAGGCATCTCAGTTTCCTGAGTTTTGGGCATATGTTCAGTCCAGAAGTTTTCCTCTTTTGCATCGAACATCAATTCGTGAGGTGTATATCCAGTTGAGGAATGGGGCATGTTATTGTATACCTGCTCAAACTCTTCCACATAATTTGCCCACGCAGTCTGCTTATTATGGCAATACGTCCTCATAAATCGATTGAACTCTCTAAAAATTCTCTCAACCAAATAGCCTTGTGGGTGGTAAAATGATGTTAGTATGTGTTTCACACCGACTTGAGACAAAGTCTGTTTCCATCGGAGTCCCGTGAATATCTTGGCATTGTCTGTTATGATCGCTTTAGGGGTACCAACATGTGGAAGATAATCCCTTATCAATTTTAATACAATTACTTTGGCTGTAGCCGCCTTTATCGGGTATAGCTTTACGTATTTCGTACACACATCGAGAAATGCCAACACATATCTAACACCACCTCTTGAAGTAGGTAACGGTCCACACAGATCGCACGAAATTAATTCTTTTGGTTCTTGGATTAATATAGAGCATAATGGGTGCTTACTCCCCTTTGAATCCGGCTTTGTTTTTTGACAGATTATGCATTTCTTTAAGACCTCATGCACTCTGCGTTTTATGTTGGGAAAATAACAGTACCCACTTATCTTGTCTGCACATTTTGTCGCATCGAAATGTCCCCAGGTTAAATGAGTGAACCATACAAGTTTCTCTATTTGCGCCTCAGGTATACAAACACACCAACGGACTTTGTTTGGCCTTCCACAGCGGAAAAATAATACGCCATTTACCAGCTTGTAATAATTTGCCATCTGATCCGAAGGTTGCTGTTGTAACCTTTGAATGACACTTCCCCATTGAGCATCTCTTTTCTGTAACTGTGCCATATGCGCACACAAATTGACGTAGTACGTCTTAAATGGATTTTCCTGCAGCAGCAATACAGGGAATTCTGAGTTATTCTTTACTTAAATCTCTTTGGTTAAACCCTGCGGTGACCTTGATAGAGCATCAGCAATAATGTTTTGTTGTCCTGAGACATGCACGATCTTAAATTGGTATTGTTGCATAGCGAGAGTCCATCTAGCCAGTCTGGGGTGTAGCAGTTTACACGTTTGTAAAAACGTTAATGATTGATGATCGCAATATACGATAGTCTTTGACCCATATAGATAATAATGAAATTTTTTAAAACCCCAGACGACCGCAAGAGCCTCTAATTCTGTCGCCGTGTAAGTTCGTTCACAGTTGGACAAAACACGACTGGCAAACGCAATAGGACAGAAGGTGAGTTGTCCATTTATCTTGCGTACTTGGAAAAGGCACGCTCCAAGACCCACATTCGACGAATCTGTTGACAAGTAAAATTCTTCTTGCATGTCCGGATGGTACAAAAACGGTGCATTTACTACTTGCTTCTTTATCTCCTCGAATGCTTCTTAACACTCTAATGTCCAGAGCCAGGGCACATCCTTCTTCAGCAAACTATTTAGAGCTGCTGCATTCATGGCCTGATTTGTTATAAATCTTCTAAAAAGTGAGGCAAGACCCATAAACCCTTTTAATTGCCTCCTATTTCTGGGTGTTGGAAACTTACTAATCGCAATTAGCTTCTCCTTGGTTGGTAAAATTCCCTTTGCGTCAATTATATGCCCCAGGAACTTGATTCTGTTTACTGCAAAATGGGATTTCTGTAGGTTAGCGGTTATTCCCATGGTTTTGAATATGTCCAACACCCGGATCAGTAAGGTAATATGCTCCTCCCAAGTCTTCGATGCGATAAGCAAATCATCAACAAACACTGTTATCCTGGTTCTCAGTTCTGGGCCTAGTGCATAATCTAGAGCTGCTATAAAGATTCCAGCACTAATGTTGAGTCCGAAAGGAACTACAGTAAATCGGTAACTTCTTCCGGAATAAATGAAAGCCGTATATTTCCTTGATGACTCATCCAGCTTGACTTGCCAATAAGAACTCCGCAAATCAATGCTTGTCAAATATTGAACATCCTGGAACCGTTGTGTAAGTTCGTCTATGTTTTCCGGATGTGTTCTCACTGGAATTATAATTTTCTTTATTTCTCTGGCGTCGAGTACCAGTCTCACAGTCCCATTTGCTTTTGGCACGACCAACAATGGGGAGCAGTATGGGCTTGTAGAGGGTTCGATCAAACCCCATTTCAACATGCGATCTATTTCTTTCTGAACTTGAGCCTTTAACCTCCAGGGAACAGGATAGAAAGTTCTACAATACGTTTCGTGCGGGTTAACGTAGAGATGGCATATGTATCCCTTAATAACTCCTGGCCTTTCATCAAACACGTTTTTATACGCTAATAATAATTCTTTTAGCTGCTTCTTCTGATCTTCAGTAATGCAGTCGGATTCATTTAACTTCTCATACACTAATTGACCGAAATCTCCTTTGACTTGGAACTCACTAATTACATGCTGTTTAGAATTTTGTGCCGTCCTGATTACTTGCACACTGATCCCACAATTATATTTTCTCGTAAGGCTTTCTTTTTTCAACAACTCCAACTCAATTTCTTGTTTATTAACATTCAACCAAATTTTTCCTGTTTTAAAATCTATTCTGCATCCGTATTGACGTAGGCTGTCGACTCCGATAATGCAATCTACCACCAAATTTTTCACAACAAGGAATGTGCTTAATATTGCTACATTTCCGACTTCTACACTAAGTAGTGACTGCACTTTTACATTAGCCGATCTAGCCCCAACGGCGCCTATTATTCTGCAATTTTGAACTGGAAAAATTGGTACTCGTCTTATATTTCTGATCTTGTTGAATAGTGCCTCCGAAATAACATTTGTGGTTGCAGCTGTGTCTAAAACCGCCACTATAGGTACAGTCTCCAAAATGACTTGCACTTCGGCTACTGCCACCTGTTCCTTATCCTCATCCTGTGGTTCTCAGTCCTCGGTCAGTTCATCTGTCAGTAATCGTCCATCATTATACGTTAGCATGGGTACACATATCCTGTTGCCCCTCAACCAATTGTTGACCGCTCCTCCGGGGCACGAGTGGGTCCTTACAAGTTTGTTGGATTTTGATTTGCCTGCTGGTTGACATCATCCGTCACTTCGGTAATTACCGGTTGATTCGTAGATGTCCGTCCCCACTGATGTTGGTTATTTGAGTTCATTCCCCCCGGTTGATTCCACTTTCTATTACTGTTATTATTCCAGGCTTGAGGTCTGAAATTCCTTTCGTTCCTCCACACGGGATTGTATCTTTTCCCATTCCTGTTGTTCCTTGGATAGCCCCTTGCAAGACTATTGCCGGTATTACTATTGAGATTTTGAGGGGTTTCTCCACTATTTAACGATCTCTGTTCATTCCCTTGCCTACCGTTTGGCGGAGGTTCTATCTCCCTATATTGGAATCTGTTATTACGGGCTTTCTGGTTGTCCTCTTCAATAATATCTATATGGTCTAGCGTCGTGAGTAACGACTCCAAGTCTTTATCATTGCCGTAAATCAATTGATTCCGGATGCTAACTGGTAGTCTTGCCTTAAGTATGTTTATTATGTCTGGCAATGGCATAGGTCTGTCCCAGTATCTAGTTTTATTTATATATTTTTCAAAATACTTCCTAAGGCTTCCTTTTGAAAAGGAGAAAGGCTCTGGGTAGAGCACCTCCTGCCTTAGGCGTTCCTGTACCCCTTCTGACCAGAACTTTGCTAAAAACGCCTTCTCAAAATCGTCATATGTCGAGCAAACAGAAGTCATGTCCGAGGCCCAAATCGCCCCCGAACCTTGTATATATCCTGTAACGAAACTGATCTTCTGCCACTCCGACCAATTTCTGGGTAGCACTCCTCTGAAACTTCGAATAAAAACAATTGGATAGACCCCCCTTTTGTCAGTGTTAAAAATCTGGAATTGCCGATGCTTTATCATTTTTTCTTCGGCATGGCAAAGGCTTTCGTAATCTCCGTTAGATAAGACTTCACGCGAACAACTAGCTCGAGGCAATTTAATGTTTGAGTTACTTACACAAGTCGGTATCGTGTGCGAATGTGCAGTAACTGGCTCTATAGTCGCTGCCAACTTCTGCTGCTGGCCTGTATTCATTTGTTCTGAGCCTTGTTGTGAAACGCGTATCGACTCTTCTATCGTTTGTTTCCAATGCTCGAAATCAGCACCTAACTGCTGTCGCACTTCCTCAAGTCCTTTCGCAAACAAATTCTCTTCCTGTTTGCCAGATAGACTCTGGAATGCTGCCTTAACATTTTGCTCAAAGTTTTCACACATTAGCCTTTTGTTTTCTAATGTGATTGCGGATAATTTACCCGTTAATACATTAATTTGGTGGTCTATAACATCTTGACGCTCTGTCAGATGTTCAACACTTTCCTTTATGTTAGTCTGCGTACGTGCCAATTCAGGAAGTTGCGCAATTCCACATGACATGGCATCTTGCTTTTGTACTAATTGCGGAACCATTTCCACCTGTTCCCGTACGGTACCTATCTTAATAGCCACATACTCCTTCATTTCTACACGTACGCGGTGAGTAGATTCCTCACATTGAGCTTTCACCAATTCTATTTGTGCAGTTAATTTTCGTTCCGTCTCTTCGGCCTGATCTTTAAGTTCCTTTGTCTTCGCCTCTATCCGCTGCTCTAATTCGGAAAAACTGTCTTGTAACTGCTGCTTAATCTCAGTTTTCAAATTTTCCTGCCCTTTCGTAACTGAGGCTAATTTCGCGTTCAAATCATTTTGCCCTTCAGTAACTGAGGCTAATTTCGCGTTAATGTCGGTTTTCCGATTTTCCTGCCCTTCAGTAACTGAGGCTAATTTTGTATTCATATTATTCATGCTCTCGGTTATCATCTGCATCTGTCTCATGATAATGTCCAATGGATCTAACCCATGTTGCGTACTTGCCGTTTCATCTCCAGCCGTGTCTACAGGGCGTTCTATTGCGCTATCTGTAGCGATCGGTTCTACAACACTTCTTACTACATCATTATTATCAGTGCTAACAGATGAAGGCTGTTGCGTGCTCCTCTGCTCTGCTTGACTCATCTTAAACATTGCCCTAGTTAAAACCATCTCCCTTCTACTGTCACTATATGCAACTCCGTTCACACAAGAGTACTTCTGTGGCTAGTTTCTTACTGTACTTATACAGATAAATGCAACTGGGGCAGGTCAATCAAACTACATCTAGCATGAACACAATTAATCAATGTTCAAATATCCAATAATACTGAATAGAAAAGCGTATACTTCATCTATACTAGCAAGCTTTAACAATAAAATTATAGATCTGGCCTTTTCTCTGCGCCCAGCGTGTTGTTTTATGTTCTTATTTGTAGATCCACTTCATTTGACTGCGAGTATTTCTTCTCTTTTCCAAGCGTCAGTTAAGTTGGCTCGTCGTAGTTCACATGAAACAGAGAACAAAATTATTTTGACAACGTCCAAAAACGTGTCCTGTCACGGATTGGCCATTATAATGGATTGTACTGTAAATGATGAAAGTATGTGAATGCAGCTTGCCGCTAACTTGATGTAATGACTCTCACACATAAACCTGTACAGTAAAGTAAGGGCCTCCTGTTTTATGTTTAGGCTGATCCGTGATAAGACAGGCAAACAATTATACTAATGGAGGATTCTGCGTATTTTTTCTAATTTCATTCGCTCTCTCTCTCTCTCTCTGTCCTTTATCTATACACAGTTTTAAATATAATATTTCATTACGTGAACTCAGCCCAATAGAATCTCTGGTGGAGCCCTTCGTCTTAATATTCAGCGGCTGGCTTGCTGTAAAAGATCTTTATATCTATTATTATTGTTAAGCGCTGCATTCAGTTGGGAAAATCGATCGTTTGAACAATTCGTTCATCTTACGACAGATTTAGAATTTCAGATGTGTCCGAAGCCTTTTTGGACGATTTTATAAAATCTCGGTGATTGCAGGCTCTCTTCGTCACAACTGAAACTTCCCCACTAATTACAGGGCCAAGACAATCATCAATGATTCAGACAGAGAACTCATTCGTCATTCATTCTAGAATAAAAGGGTCACAAACCTTATTTCTGAGGAAAATTGTATATTCAATGCATCTCCATTACATGTTCCGTTTTCTGTTAATTCCAAGTCTTACTTAATTTGCGTTTACAGTTTTTCTCTCTCTTCAAATAACCCGCTAGTGGCACAAACGTTAATAGCTCGCTTTAGCGAGAAGAAGAGCAAATATGTCCCTTTTTGCACCCGACAATCTTCCAACAGATACTTCCGAAGCTGTCCTAGTTATCCCTCCCTAACAACCATGGAGAATACATGTATGTATCTCTGTTCTTCCAAAGAATAAACGTACTAGAAAAATACCTTGGCGTCGACGAGCTGTCGGCGCATATATTACTAGAAAATCCGATCAGATACTTTCCAAAAGTGAATAAATGTGGATGATTTGATTGATAATTATTAATTATTGCGTGGTAGAGGGTAATTTTCCGTGGGGAGATTACAACATATATATATATATATATATATATATATATATATATATATATATAACAACTTAACACAAAAATAAAATCTGAATACCAGTCTTTATAATTGTGTGCTTTTCATCGAAGTGTCCATGTTTTTGAGAAGTAAGTCATCTTTGTCTGATGGAGATCCATGACCAGATATTACCGTGTACATGGAATCCAGTGAGACCAATTCAACTTATTTTCTGCGACCGCGACTAACTTTAATTTTGCGAGTGAGGTTAACTTGCGAACGTTTATGGGTATCAGTCTATATCGTATGGCTGGTTACGTGATGCCACACAAAAAATAGGAGCAGACAGCTTACTAATTCACAACTCTTTGGAAGCTGGTTAGTACATTACGCACTAGTATTTTATTTGTGTAAATTCTAGTTGTCACCTTACCTGAAGTGTAAAGATAATTTTCTCAGATATGTATAATTGCGTGTTTCATGAAAGTGCGTGCACCCAACACTTAGATTCGTAGATAAAACGAGTTTTTGTACGCGTTTGCTTAGTTCTCACGATTTTTCGCAGGAAAACCCAGCATTCTTTGTTTACAATAAACTTGAGCGTATCGTGCTAGCTGGCAACCATTTTGTTATTTTCTCTCACGTAAAGTAACTGATGCAGCCATAGTGAGTCTGATGCTGAAGTCTACAGCTGCTGAGTCGTGGTTGTGGCACAATGCTAATAAACGAACATTCTCTGTATGCTAGTTACTTTACAGGAACTGAATAAATAAGGCTATGTGTGTTGTGGCGCGTTATGGTTGCAGTGCCTCATCGAAATGTTACAAAAACATGCCCAACGGGAAATTATGGTTACATTAAATGCTCATTTGCTAGTTACAAATTTTTAGCATTTCCGTATGTAGACAGAGCTGGGGACACTTCCCCATTGCTCAGCTGGATGTTACAAGCGGAAGGCTACCACATGTTTGTATTATTCAGTGTCATTTACGAGGTAATTTATTCATGTAGTACATACAATATCTTGATACGCAGGCCTTGAATTCTTGTCCCTGTTGTGATTTAATGAAACTGTGTGCTGCGTGTTTATTTTATACAATATTTAGAGTCATATCCCACTGGTAACTTTATCCTGATCGGCATTAGCTATTTCACGCTACATATCTTCCAAATAACAAAGACACCTCCGTTACACTTTGCTTCATTTTGCCATATGATGTTCAAGATTCCCTACTTATCGAACACCGACCCCAACATCTGAAGTGCGGTATAATTACCGTCACATTCAACTTTGGCCATCCGCACACTGCCTCCTGTGTGCGAAACCACTCGTCACTCCTGACTGTCGCTGAGCTACAGGAGTCACGAAATCCTCATGTCAGTTCATTACTAATTTCATGTAAATTAATGGTGTCCCCGATATGCTAGCTTCGCTTTAATTCCTCCAGAAAAGCAATCGAATTCACATACACTCCTGGAAATTGAAATAAGAACACCGTGAATTCATTGTCCCAGGAAGGGGAAACTTTATTGACACATTCCTGGGGTCAGATACATCACATGATCACACTGACAGAACCACAGGCACATAGACACAGGCAACAGAGCATGCACAATGTCGGCACTAGTACAGTGTATATCCACCTTTCGCAGCAATGCAGGCTGCTATTCTCCCATGGAGACGATCGTAGAGATGCTGGATGTAGTCCTGTGGAACGGCTTGCCATGCCATTTCCACCTGGCGCCTCAGTTGGACCAGCGTTCGTGCTGGACGTGCAGACCGCGTGAGACGACGCTTCATCCAGTCCCAAACATGCTCAATGGGGGACAGATCCGGAGATCTTGCTGGCCAGGGTAGTTGACTTACACCTTCTAGAGCACGTTGGGCGGCACGGGATACATGCGGACGTGCATTGTCCTGTTGGAACAGCAAGTTCCCTTGCCGGTCTAGGAATGGTAGAACGATGGGTTCGATGACGGTTTGGATGTACCGTGCACTATTCAGTGTCCCTCGACGATCACCAGTGGTGTACGGCCAGTGTAGGAGATCGCTCCCCACACCATGATGCCGGGTGTTGGCCCTGTGTGCCTCGGTCGTATGCTGTCGTGATTGTGGCGCTCATCTGCACGGCGCCAAACACGCATACGACCATCATTGGCACCAAGGCAGAAGCGACTCTCATCGCTGAAGACGACAGGTCTCCATTCGTCCCTCCATTCACGCCTGTCGCGACACCACTGGAGGCGGGCTGCACGATGTTGGGGCGTGAGCGGAAGACGGCCTAACGGTGTGCGGGACCGTAGCCCAGCTTCATGGAGACGGTTGCGAATGGTCCTCGCCGATACCCCAGGAGCAAAAGTGTCCCTAATTTGCTGGGAAGTGGCGGTGCGGTCCCCTACGGCACTGCGTAGGATCCTACGGCCTTGGCGTGCATCCGTGCGTCGCTGCGGTCCGGTCCCAGGTCGACGGGCACGTGCACCTTCCGCCGACCACTGGCGACAACATCGATGTACTGTGGAGACCTCACGCCCCACGTGTTGAGCAATTCGGCGGTACGTCCACCCGGCCTCCCGCATGCCCACTATACGCCCTCGCTCAAAGTCCGTCAACTGCACATACGGTTCACGTCCACGCTGTCGCGGCATGCTACCAGTGTTAAAGACTGCGATGGAGCTCCGTATGCCACGGCAAACTGGCTGACACTGACGGCGGCGGTGCACAAATGCTGCGCAGCTAGCGCCATTCGACGGCCAACACCGCGGTTCCTGGTGTGTCCGCTGTGCCGTGGTGCGTGTGATCATTGCTTGTACAGCCCTCTCGCAGTGTCCGGAGCAAGTATGGTGGGTCTGACACACCGGTGTCAATGTGTTCTTTTTTCCATTTCCAGGAGTGTATTTCGCTGCACCACTGAGACACCACCAACTGCTAGTACCGAAACCCTTCTTCTGCTGTGGACAGTCTCTCCTAAAATGTCCAACGGTACCACAGTGAAAGAAACTTTACATTTTGAATCTCCTTATCGCTACACGTTCTTTTCATCTATCATACTCACTTGCTGTTCGTGATCTCTGTTTTGGATCTTATACATAAACTCTTCAATTTTATATGTTTGCTCTTCTAGATCTTCGAAGCTTCAAGAGAATTAGCGAACATCACTCACGACCGATCAGCTGATTTAATGACTTTGACGATAGTGGCCACCACTTCGGCTTCCTTGAGCGGAAGATGAAATGTGCGCGCTTGTATGCATATCCGGTTAACATTCTCACCAGACGGCCTCCTTATTCATTGGTCGTGTCCATAATGTAGTCCGCGATATAGATGAATCAGTTCCACATTGCCCTCGTGGGAACTACCTTTTCAAATAACCATTGGTGGCAAGTAGTTACCGCATCCTCTTCAACTATTCCCGTAGCTATCATGCTCGCTAAAAGCTACCTCTAGCGTCAGGATACATAAACTGCACCTCTCAGAGCAAACGTTTGTTTCTGTTCCACCAATAATGTCTTACGTCAAGACGTCACTGTAACAGGCATGGAATCTATCGAGAATTCCCTGTTGTTCACATACTTGCTTGTGGGGAGGTATCTGAGCTGTGCGTGGCTCGTGTTCGTGCCAAATCGCATTTGACATCCTGTTTTTACTGTACTACCACCTCGTTACGTTAATTTCAATTACTGGTGTCACTGAGTTGCCGGCTTGCCTGTCCGTGATCGGCAGCAGCGGCGCTTATCGATATAAGCCCTGGCGTATTAACTTTACTGACTGCTATTACTTCCCGGTTGTCGTGTGTTCGGGGTTAATTCGGATCTACCAGTCAGTTGGTAGGAGCTAGCAGTGCAGTTCGGACCTGGCTGTGTTTGACTTAGGACGCGGCAGAAGTTCAGTCGGGACGTGGCTGCAGTGAGGTCCTGACAGCCATGAGTCGCCCGACGGTTGCCGATACGTATCACTTGAGTGCGGACCACCTTGGTTGGTCGTCGGTCGGTCGTCTTGTCGGACGACGTGTATGTTGGCCGGCGGTCGCTTATGTGTTGCCTGCGTGTGCCGACTCGTGATTCGTCCTTGTTATTGCACAGTCACTGCCGTTAGTATTATCTAGTACTGCGTGAAAGTGTTCGTGAAACTGTGTGTAGCTTGTGATGCCGATTGCCCAGTTATTTTAGTGCTGTCTCCGTGCCGATGTGTGGCAGTCGGTCAGTTGGTGTGGATCAGCCGGGAAATCTTCGCGCGGCTCAGTTGGCCGGGCCCGCTGGCGGTCTCTGCGCAGTGTCGGAGTGTGTGGGAGCTGTTCCGATTGCTACGAGGTTCGTGGCTCACTGACCCAGGACATTAAAGTTGAGTTGTGATTTAATTACCGAAGTCAGTCTGTTCACATTGTGTCGATGGTTTTCATGGTTGGCTGTTGGGGGTGTATTCCCGTGGGCAACAGCGAGTGTTCGAGTTGGCGAAAGTTTGGCCACCATCCGTTGAAGTTTAACTGTATTTTGCTTATTTTAAGTCCAAGTGCACCAGCGGAATTTACTGTTTTGTGGTCATTAGCGTTCCGGTTATCTGACCTAGCAGCTGACGTAAAGTTCAGGTAGCGTTCTTTCCTCGCCGTGTTGTCGCTGTCCAACCCGTGTGTGTAGTTTTGACAGGTTATGCATACTTGGCTGTGGGCGGCTACCCCTTTAACATTTTGGCATTGGAGTTCCTTGTGTACTGGTCAGGTGGAAAGCAAGTCGTCTTGTCGATGGGTCCGTTGACTGTCTCTCTGTTGGGTTGCCGGCGGATCGGATATAGTTGGACCGAATACCTGTCTCCCCTAAGCGAACGTTGATATTTCAATCTTCTGAACGCCGCTGGCTGTACTGCCTTTTCTTATTGGTGTTTCATTGTGTATTTTAATGGCTCGTAGTCGATGGTTTGAATTTGTATGCTTTTAGTTGGGTTTTAAATAATGGGCCTTCAGCCGTTTTAAAAATTAAAGAGGTTGTGGCCTTAACCAATAAGATTGTGTGACTTAGTCAGTCGATAGTTAAGCTCAGTATTTTGTTCTGTAATATTTGGGCAACTAAATAAAGTTATATGTGTTCGAGCGTAACTGACAGTCATTCATTTTTGGCCCATTTCCACAATTCCAATTACCTGTTCTGTCCTGCGGATTTAACGAGGCGTTTCAGTGTTCAAATGGTTCAAATGGCTCTGAGCACTATGGGACTCAACTGCTGAGGTCATTAGTCCCCTAGAACTTAGAACTAGTTAAACCTAACTAACCTAAGGACATCACACACATCCATGCCCGAGGCAGGATTCGAACCTGCGACCGTAGCGGTCTCGCGGTTCCAGACTGCAGCGCCAGAACCGCGCGGCCACTTCGGCCGGCGCGTTTCAGTGTCATGGCGAAATTGTATCTTGCGCGCTCTACCTTCCCACTGTGGTACTTATGCATGTCTGTTGTTTTCACCGTCCCTTTTGGTGACACTTGCAGATCTATCATGCTACCAAACAAATCGCTAATTATGCCTTCTATCCATGCTATTCTCTCCTATAATTCATTCTAACCAGCCTATCTGCCCCTAATTTAACCAATAACAACCAATGATTCTGTACAAACAACGCGTTATAGACTCTGTACTCATTGGCTGCTCACCGACTAAGTCCCGTTGACTCGCCCCGTGCTCGCACTTTTGCCCCAGCAGTGCTGGTGTCGATATCCGCGCAGATACCGAGCTCCACCGCGGGGCGCAGCACCAAAAAGCCGCCGTAGGCTCTCTCTGGCTGCCGTTTGACAAGGTATGTTTCCGGACTTCGCCGTTTGGTACACTGCTATTTTTACGGTTATCTGTTTTTCCGTTTCACTCTGGACAGATCTTATATGCTTACGATGAACTTGTTCAAATGGT
This sequence comes from Schistocerca nitens, assembly GCF_023898315.1. Taxonomy (NCBI): domain Eukaryota; kingdom Metazoa; phylum Arthropoda; class Insecta; order Orthoptera; family Acrididae; genus Schistocerca; species Schistocerca nitens. The sequence continues at coordinate 403,689,313 of NC_064619.1, read as the reverse complement.
TCTGAGCACTATAGGACTTAACTTCTCAGGTCATCAGTCCCCTAGAACTTAGAACTACTTAAACCTAACCAACCTAAGGACATCACACACATCCATGCCCGAGGCAGGATTCGAACCTGCGACCGTAGCGGTCGCGCGGTTCCAGACTGAAGGGCCTTGAACCGCTCGGCCACTCCGGCCGGCGAACTTGTTGTGTTTTGGACTCTGTTTCTAGCTAGGTGTGCTACAGATTACTGAGCCCAGGAAGGTAACTCGCGTTCAGAAACGTGTAACACTGAGGCAACTAAACGCTATTTAATTCAGAACTCCCGTCTGTCCACTCTCCCGTCGTCAACTGCGCCGGCTCACCTACGAACCATTCAAGCAGCTGGGACAGCTCCATCACTATGCTCACAGGGCCCTGTCCTCGAATGGCTGCTTCGTAAGCTATCTGCTCCACGCTCAGTCACTCAACACCTGGCGGATCCGTAGCGGTCAAACTTGCAGCAGCAGATGGGAAAGCAGGCACAATTTATTTCTCTGCTATCACTTGTAATGTTAGTTTTGGGTCAAATGTAGCTTGTACAGGCATGTGTTTACTTTGACAAATGATACTTATTAAAAATATTTTTCTCTGCAATAAATAAAGTAGTAACTTAATTTTCGACATTAATGTTCTGTATATACATCCAGGAAGCAATGATAGAAATAAAACAAAGAGTCAAGAGTGGGACTGAAATTCAGGATGAAAGGATATCAAAGATTCGGTGATGACCTTCAACGAAAGTGAAGAAGAATTACAGAATCTGTTGAATGGAATGAACAGTCTACTGAGTAGATACTTGTAATATGGTTTGAGAGTAAACTGAAGAAAGACGAAAGCTATGAAAACTAGCAGAAATGAGAATAGCGAGTAAAATAACAGCCCAACATTGGTGACCACGCAGTAGAGGATGTTAGGAAATATTGCTGCCTGGGAAGCAAAATAACACATGACGGACGAAACAAGGAGCACATAAAAAGTGGACTAGTACAGGCAACGCCGATGTTCCTGGCCAAAAGAAATCTATTATTGTCAAACGTACGCCTTCGTATGAGCAAGAAATAGCTGAAAATGTACGTTTGCGAATCATGGAATTCGGGAAAACCGGAACAGAAGAGAGTAGTAGCTTTTGAGATGTGGTACTATAGAAGAATATTGAAAATAAGAAGAACTGGTAAGGTAATTAATGAGGACGTTCCACACAATCGGCGAAGAAAGGGAACATACGGATAACACTTTTAAGGAGAAGGGATGGGTTGATAGGACATATACTAAGACATCATAGAATAACTTCAATGGCATCAGAGGTAGCTGTAGAGGGCAAAAACATTTGAGAAAGACAGAAATTAATACTCAACCAAAAAATAAATTAGGACGTTCTGTGCAAGGGATACTCTGATGCGAGGAGGTTGGCATAGGTGAGGATTTCGAAAGAAGATGAAATTATAACAGGAGAAGTAAGCAGCAGCAGATGGACTTGCAGTTCGTCCGTATGCTTAAAAAAGTGCGTCCCCTGTCCTTCGGTCGTTCCCATTGGGAATTTTACCTGCAGAATTTTGTTTTCTACCGTACGGCAAAGCAGATATAAAACCCTAGCTGTTTGGGGGCTCTTTACTGTCTTCCAGCTGAAAACTGTACGAAGAGCTACAAATACTCTCTGATTACAGTTGCTTGAGATTCTCTGAAACTTGTAGTTTGTTGTAGCAACTAGGCAGAAATTCAGTCAGTGAGTCAATCGTAAATTCATCATACCTGAAAATTTAGTAGCTGTTCTGGAAGTCACTAATAAATAGGTAATTTTAAATTTTTATATGTAGTTTACTTTTGAGTCTCCGTTGCACATTGTCCACGGTATGACTGGTTTAGACCACTTTCGATCCATCCACAGGCACATTATTGTGACCAACTGTCAGCTGTCTGAATAACGACCTACTGCAACGCGGACATGCAGGCAGAGAGTTACGGAATTTCTGGAAGATACAGACATCGATGTAGAGCCGTGCCGACTCCAGCGCCGTGGCCAATTACGCTACGTTTCTCGGTTGAGTATCCATAGCGCGAACAGCCCGCTCGAGGTGTTCACACAAATTCTCTATTGGGTATAAATTCGAAGAGGGTGGTGGCCAGAATAGAACAGTAAACTCATCCTGCTGCTTTTAGGACTACGCGCGTACCTGTGAGCTGTGCGACACGTTGCACTGCCCTGCTGGTAAATGCCTTCCTGCCGTTGAAAATACAAACAGAATATGGTCCCTAAGGGCACATGTATAGTTGTTTTGACCCAATGTTATTTCCAGAACCACGATGGTTCAAATGGCTCTGAGCACTATGGGACTTAACATCTGTGGTCATCAGTCCCCTAGAACTTAGAACTACTTAAACCTAACTAACCTAAGGACATCACACACATCCATGCCCGAGGCAGGATTCGAACCTGCGACCGTAGCAGTCGCGCGATTCCGGACTGAGCGCCTAGAACCGCGAGACCACCGCGGCCGGCAGAATCACGATGTTACCGAGTGAATGACACGAAGACATTCGCCAGACCATAACGCTCCCTCCTCTGGACTGGACCCTTGCTTTTATACGTTTCACTCCATACACACCGATGATCAGCTGACAGATGGGGCATAACATGTGATTCATCTGAAAAGGCCACCCATCGTCACTCAGTGGACGAACAGTTGTGCTACTGGCGTGTAAATTCCAGTCTTCGTTGCCGATGAACAATAATCAGCATGAGTCTATGAAAGCCGGCCGAAGTGGCCGTGCGGTTAAAGGCGCTGCAGTCTGGAACCGCAAGACCGCTACGGTCGCAGGTTCGAATCCTGCCTCGGGCATGGATGTTTGTGATGTCCTTAGGTTAGTTAGGTTTAACTAGTTCTAAGTTCTAGGGGACTAATGACCTCAGCAGTTGAGTCCCATAGTGCTCAGAGCCATTTGAACCATTTGAGTCTATGAAACAGGTGCCTGCTGCGTAAGCTTGTACGTAGCAACGTTCGCTGAACGGTCGTTGAGGAGACGCTGTTGGTGGCCTCATGGTTCGTCTGGGTGGTCAGTTGCTCAACAGTTGCACGTCTGTTCGCCCGTACACATCTCCGCACCCGTCGTTCGCCCTTGTCAGTTACGAACCGTGGTGCACCACAGTCAGCCGGCCGAAGTGGCCGTGCGGTTAAAGGCGCTGCAGTCTGGAACCGCAAGACCGCTACGGTCGCAGGTTCGAATCCTGCCTCGGGCATGGATGTTTGTGATGTCCTTAGGTTAGTTAGGTTTAAGTAGTTCTAAGTTCTAGGGGACTAATGACCTCAGCAGTTGAGTCCCATAGTGCTCAGAGCCATTTGAACCATTTTTTGCACCACAGTTGCCACGGCGCCGGCTTTGGACAGCGTCATTTTGCTAAGCGCGGTATACTGTAACCACGGCGGCACGCAGATGGTTTACAAACTTATTCTTTTCGGAAATTCTTACATCCTTGGCCCGAAGCCAATGATCATGTCCTTTTGGACGTCAAATACATCGTTCCGTTTCCGCATTACGATAACGACTGTGCTATTATTATATGAATTCGTGGTTTCTGTTCTTCCGAAAATGTCCCGGATGGTGCAGTCGTTAACAAACCTGCCTACTAAGCAGGAGCACCCGGGTTCGAATCCCGGTCCGGTGCACATTTTCACTCGTCGCCGCTGATTCCGTGTAATGTCTCGATATAGCCGACATCAGTAACCCATAACTTTCCTTTCATTGCTCCCGCCCCCCCCCCCCCCCCCCTACCACACTTCAACTTACATAGACTATACTATTATCCTCTACCCTACCGCTCACAGACTATGCTGGTGCTGCCACCTGCCATCTATGAATGGTTATTGCACGTTGACGGTGAATATAGGCGGTGATAACTTTGACGTAAAAGGACCATGGAGTTGCATAACCAACTCGTCATTGTCTGTATACTGGAGTAGTCTGACGTGTAGTTCCTGTACTGACGACGTGTTCCTTACGCACCTTCATCAATATGAATATCATTGAATGTGACCGAAGCTAGTCATAGCGTAAAAAAATGTACACCTGAGAGGGAAAAATAACTATATAATAATTTTGATATCAACACAGATGCTGAATTCTGTTAGGACGTTATTGTACCTAGCTTATACCGTTGTTTTGTGCCGCAATGGGATCGACTGGTTGTAGAATTCCGCTTCGTTCAGTGAATACAAGCTCCAGATAACTAGTAGCTCCACGCCCTGATAAAAGATTCATCTTCCTATGGGAATCATGCACGCTCACTAATAGGCAATGATCGCCTAAAAATGTGGGGAGGAGTAAAGAGAATTTGCGTTCTCGTACACGGGAAGTCACTCCCTTTTCCCCGCAATACGTAAAACTCTAGAAAGTGATGCTTCCTGACGGAATCTCCAGCACTTTGTTTCCACCAGGTGCTCGAAAACATTGGGTATCTCTCCTTAAGGCAGCGTTGTAAGCTCTAGACCGTGGTGTCTAGGAAGCCTGCATACATTCAAACAAATTGTATTAATGAGTTTTATTACAAAAAGAAAATTACAGTATTTAACTTTTACAATTACACAGATTGTCACATGCAAAATAAGCAATCTTCTTCAGTGTAGTCAGTCCTAAGCCTGCGCTACATTGAGAGTACAAGCGAAGTGACTATCGTTGGCGCTTCTACCCAAGTCGCTAATCTTGAAGCTGCTGTTGACCTGGGCCGTCAACAGTCACTTATGTCCTAATCACATAAAGGCCGCTGCTGTCGCGTTGTCGTCCTGGAGAAGGGTCGGTCGGCGTACGATTGACTGACGTCTTCTCAAAGCCATATCTTCTCTATCGTTCCCGACTGGTGTGCTGGCACTTGATTTTATGCCGTAACACAGACCACGACTATGTGATACAAGGGAAAGAAATAAAGAAGAAAGACACATGGGAGAAATAACCAGACATATAACTAAGGGCCGAGCGGTTATACGCGCTACAGTCTGGAACCGCGCGACCGCTACGGTCCCAGATTCGAATCCTGCCTCGGGCATGGATATGTGTGATGTCCTTAGGTTAGTTAGGTTTGAGTAGTTCTAAGTTCTAGGGGACTGATGACCTCAGAAGTTAAGTCCTATAGTGCTCAGAGCCATTTAAACCAAATAACTAAGGCACTTTCTGGAATTGTTGGATAATACTTTTTATTATTTTCTCGTACCTTCTTGCATTGTTGGGGATTTATCCGCTGGCTGAAATTTCTGTACATCCTCAATGTAATTACGCTATCTACTCAAAAGTGTACCGACACCCATTATGTAATACGGATTGACCACTAGATATCACGAGAGCTGGTCCAGCCGATTTAAAAGGAAACGGAGAGTTTTGTGTTGTCAGTAGAGGAGCACTATTAGCAGAATGCATAGCTCCTTGACTTGGAACATGGACTAGTCATTGGAAGTCATCTCAGCAACAAGTCCATCAAGGACGTTCCAACCCATCTAAAGCTGCCCAGGTTGACTGTTGACGATGTGACTGCGAAGTGGAAACGAGAAGGAACAAACAAAACTGAACAAAGACCAGACAGGCCTCGTGTGTTAACAGATAAGGTCTGCCGAGCTTCGCAGAGAGTGGCTGTTAAAAAAACAGATAAAAATCAGCGGAAGGCACCATGGTAAAACCATAACTTCTGTTAATTATTTTGTTCTTGTATGAGATTTCTCTCATTTTTTTCTACTTTTAAAAGCATGTGATTTCACAGCTCGAAACTTTCCTGTGTTAACCGTTTTGGACACTGTAGGGAAAAACGCATTGTAATTCCATTTTGAATTTTATTGTCACCCATACCACACACTGCTCAGAATAAAAGTGCTTATTTCTTTATTAAATCTGATTTATGACAGTAGATTGTTTTCTAACATTTCCCCTGACTGGCATACCTTCGTCAAACTACACTATGAATTTTTCCGTTTATTTTATAAAGGTCACACAAAAGTAAATTAGACAGGTGGAAAAAAGGTAAGTAAAGTGTTCATTATTGCAAAATCAATAGCCATAATTGTTAATATATTTATCCTACTGTGAGAGAAGACGGTCAATACCTTCACGGAAAAATGTTAGTGGTTGCTTATGGAATGTATTTTATACAGAAGTGCACCTCTTCGTCCGAAGCCCACCCACGTGTGGTCAAGGAGATTTCGAGTACGTTGCAGAAGTTTCACTGAGAAGCCATTCCACATCATACAGTCCCGATTTCTTCCCATGCGGTTTCCGTATATTTGGAGCCCTGAAGGAAGAAATTCCTGGCCGTCGATTTGCTTTGAACGAAGAGGTACACACACGGGTACAATCATTGCTCCGCGGGCAACCGCGAACATTTTTCCATGAAGGCACTGACTGTCTTATCTCACAGTGGAATAAATGAACTAACAGTTATCGCGATTACTTTTCGAATAATGAACGCTTCACTTACTTCCTTCCATCTGTCTCTGTTTCATTTGACTGCTCGTTATATAGATGATGGTCAGAAACAGTCTGAAAAGCTTGTAATGGTGTTGCAGGGTAGATTGTGCTAAGAAATAACTGTTTAGAAAAAAAAGTTCCGTACGTTGCACCGTTTGTCGTTTAACTAGTATTGCAGTTAGCTGATCAGGTGTGAAAATTCAAGCGGCCCGCCAGAGATGGAGTTTCCAAATGTGTTGTTCGTTTGGTTACTTAAAACCAAACGGGGCAGCGATACGGAAATTGAACATGAGACGGTGATAAGGATTCAACCCGAGCCAGCGGTTCAGCAGTCGCGTGAGCTGTAATCTACTGTCACTAGTTGTACTGGGTGACACACGGGAAATTTTGCACAACCCAATAAAACTACACTCACGCTCATAAATAAAGGATAACGCTGATACATGGTGAAACAACGGTCTGGTGGGCGGTTTGCGGGTACAAATCACCTCGGGGTGTGGCCATGCGGTGCATTAGAGCTGCGGTCGTCGCACGGTGGCGCTGGCATCAGTCCACATACGATGAGGTGTGTTGGTGCATGTCAGAGTACGGTGTATCGAGTAAGTGTGAAGACGTTTTCAGATGTGCTAATTGTGACTGTGTGTTGAAAATGGCTCAAAGAACACATATTGATGACATTATGAAGGGTAGAATACTAGGGCGACTGGAGGCTGGTCAAACACAGCAAGTCATAGCACAAAGTGTGATCTCAAGACAATGGCAACGATTCCAGTAGACAGGAAACGTGTCCAGGCGCTACAGTACGGGACGTCCACAGTGTATAACACCACAAGAAGTCCGATATCTCACCATCAGTGCCCGCAGACGGCCACGGAATACTGCAGGTAGCCTTGCTCGGGACCTTACCGCAGCCACTGGAACAGCTGTCTCCAGACAAAGTCTACAGACGGCTGAACAGACATGGTTTATTCGCCCAGAGATCTGAAAGGTGCCTTCTACTGACCCCTAGTCACAGGAGAGCCCGTAAAGCCTGGTGTCAAGCACACAGTACATTGTCAGTGGAACAGTGGTCCCAGGTTAGGTTCACGGACAAGTCCAGGTATAGTCTTAACAGTGATTCTCGCCATGTTTTCATCTGGTGTGAACCAGGAACCAGATACCAACCACTTAATGTCTTTGAAAGAGACCTGTACGGAGGCCGCGGTTTGATGGTGTGGGGTGGTATTATGATTGGTGCACGTACACCCCTGCATGTCTTTGACAGAGGAACTGTCACACGTCAGGTGTATTAGGACGTCATTTTTCACCAGTACGTCTTTTCAGGGGTGCAGTGGCTCCCACTTTCCGCCTGATGGATGATAACGCATGGCCCCACCGAGCTGCCATCGTGGAATATTACCTTTGAACAGAAGATATCAGGTGAATGGAGTGGTCTGCCTGATCTCCAGACTAAACCTCATGAAGTACGTCTGGGATGCTCTCGGTCGACGCGTCGCTGTACGTCTTCAAACCCCTAGGACACTTCAGGAGCTCCGACAGGCACTGGTGCAAGAATGGGAGGCTATACCCCAGTAGCTGCTCGACCACCTGATCCAGAGTAGGCCAACCCGTTGTGCGGCCTATGTACGTGTGCATGGTGATTATATCCATTATTGATGTCAAGGAACATGCGCGTTTTGTAGCACATGTGTTTCTGGACGGTTTTCTCAACTTATCACCAATACTGTGGACTTACAGATCTGTGTCGTGTGTGTTCCCTATGTGCCTATGCTATTAGCGCCAGTTTTGTGTAGTGCCACGTTGTGTGGCACCACATTCTGCAATTATCCTTAATTTATGAGCAGGAGTGTAGAAGTGATGAAAGGAAGAAATTGCATTCATAGTAATTGAAACCTTACAACTTTGCCATTTACGACACATTGATGGCATTTATCGTTTTTTAAAATTACGTCCTTTAGATGGCGTCCTCCTGTACGAATACATTCGTGAAATCTACTGTTGAGATTCCTCATTGACCGCTGCATTATCTCAGCTAGGATACTGTAAACTGCATCCCGAATTCTCTGTTTTAACTCTTACAGGTTTCTTAGTCGAGTCGGTAGATTTTGCTCTTGAGGTAGCCCCACAAGAAAAAATTACAAACGGATAAGTTTGCCGATCTAGGGGGACCAGGGAATGTTACCGAATCTTGAGATCACAGGGTTGTTATCATTTGTTGACAGAATCGTAATCGCAACCGGTAATCGTTGTCCTTCAATTGCACCATCTGTAGTTTGTACGGGCGAAATTTTAAATCAAGGTGAGGAATTCTGCCCACACTCTCCCGGGACATTCCAACCACTGCTGCTTGCTTACGAATTGAACGCCGTGGGCTCTGTAAGACAGACTCGCATACAGCATCAATGTTCGCTGGAGAACGCACACTTCTTGGACATCCTGTAGGTTTCTTCTTGAGCACAGATCCAGTTTCTTCAAAGTTATTAATCCAACATTTTATCGCATGTCTCCTCGGAACGGCACCATGACGTCCTGCGCCGCTACCAAACTATCATTGTTTTTATAAAATATTTTTGTGGCTAACGCACGCTGTTGTCCGTTCCGCTGATCCATGATTACTGAAATGGCGGACTGTTTACTCGCTGTCACGAACCCGCAGTGCTCCCACCTGCCCGTGGCTGCCACTACTCATTTCAAACATGCCCGTTACTCTGTGTCACCCTGTATGTGGCAGGTCGCTTCAGTTTGCATGCGCAGTTGCCTTATTTGCTAAATTTAGTGCTAATTGAATCAGAAACGGTGCAAAGCATCGAATTTTTTTTTGTAAGAATTATTCCTCAGCACAACCTACCCTGCAACAACCTTACAAGTTTTTCAGACAGCTTATGACCACCATTAATATCTACCATGAGGCGACCAGGATTAACGAAGCGCATTTCCTTTTCGAAGCAGATTGTACGAACGATTAACTGAAAAAATTTCTTGTTGAAACTATCAGTCATACCATTTCTAACAATTTTTGGAAGTCACAGTAACAGATATGATATAACTCGTTAACAATAAAAAATTGTGCGTTTGAATGCTTAGGGCTGTAGCCCACTGTTGGTCTCAGGCTATACCAGTAACAATGCTTTACCGCCTGAAACAATGTGTGCCGTTGCGTAGCATTCCTTTGACGCTTGCATCGATGCGAGTAAGGAGCGCGCTCAGATAGAGGAGAAGAACTAGCAACAACTAGATCACTAAAACTGAGCTTATTGCAGTCTAAGCATCTCGTTGCCAGCTAAGAAGAGTGGTCCACGGCGGGACGTCTCGCTTCAGGTACAAGTAAGTGACCAGCAACCATCTCAAACCTTAGGCTGTCACTATCCTCCTGCAAACAGATTACAACTTACTGAAATGCGAGCGTCGAATACGTATTCTTGTCTCGTAAGACACTTTAGTTCAGTAAAATAGTTTTTATTTTCCTAAAAAATCTAAGATAACGGGTCTCGAAAGGAAGGAAATTTAGAGTTTAACGACCCGTCGAAAGTACGATCATTAGAGACGGTACTTGGTTCGACTGACTCAAACGACCATCTTCAGATCTCAAAATAAAATTAATATGTCTATATAATTTCACGTTTTTGTCTTACGGTCTATCCGATTGGTTCGTTGCGGGCCCGCCGCCACATCCTTTTTTTTCCCCAATGTCCTCACGTCAGGGCAGCACTTGTACTCAAGATTGTCAAATTTTGACGAATGTATTCCAATCTCTGTCTTACCCAAACTTTTTACTGTATACAGCACCTCTTAATACGATGGAAGTTACTCACTCTTATCATCATTGTTTTCCAACTGCTCTTCCCCTCGACGATTCTCATTTTATCAGTCCAGTTGATTTTTATTTCTATCATCCCTCTAAAACCAAGTCTAAAACGTGTGGTTCTCTTTTTTTCAGGTTTTTCGAAAGTCCATGTTTCACCACCATACGATGCTGTGCTCCAGGCGCACACTTTTCTTTCCAAAATTAAGGCCTATATTCGATACAAACAAACTTATTTTCGCTTGGAATACCCTATCTGCCGCGCTATTCTACTTTCTGTGGTCTTCTTGCTTTGTCCAGCTTATGTTATTTGAGCTTCCAAGACAGCAGAAATCTCTTACTTCTTCTTCTTCGTGGTGCTCAATCTTGATATTAAGTTTATCGCTAATGTCATTTCTACTTTTCCTCATTATCCGTCTTTCTTTGGTTTACTCTCAGTCCTCATTGTAATCCCATTATACTCTTCATTTAGCTTAACAGTTGCTACAATTCGTCCACAGGATAGCCATGTCCTCAGCTAGTTTTATCACTGATCACTATTCACCATGAATTTTAATCCTCCCTGAACATCTATTTTATTTCCTCCAGAGCTGCTGTGATGTATTGACTGAACGGTAGGGGACAAAGACTGCATGTGTCTTGAATTTTCTTATGACTTTCTCTATCATCAAACCCAACGTCAGAATTGCATCTTTCGTGTCTTCGTCCGTTCCAGTGTCAAACTACTGCATAATCAGATCTAAAAATATCTTTTTTTCCTGTATACATTGTTCTTGTCAGTAACTTCGAAGTTTGAGCTATCAGGCTGACTGCGCAGTGCCTGACCTAGTCAAGTTCTGGGTTGTGTGGACGGTATTTTTACGAACGTTGGATAGCATACACCGTCCGTCCTAAAACTTCCGAGACTGGTTTTATTCCTGGGGTATAAGCGAAGTCTGCGGAGTAACTACGGCGGCAACTTGAATTAGCCGGCTGTAAACAACAGGTGTTGTGCGTTCGTTCAGTCAGTTGTGAGCAGGACTGGTAAGTTGTTGACGAGCGTCGATAGTGTGAGGACGTTGTTGGGTCACTAATTGCAGTGGAGCAACTGCTAAATCAAGTTTTCAAGACTTTCTCCAGAGTGGTCTGAAGAAGAGAAGAGTGTGTGTAAAGTTTATGTTGTACATCTTATGTCCAAAACAAAAATATCCGAGAGTGGACACCTGCCGCGACACGATCGAAATAAAAAATGTGAACAGTTATTTTCTGGAAAAAAAAATCTTTGCGGGTACGAGACTTGATGTTATCAATACAAACCCATCCACCAAACGAAAAAGTGTAGAAATTTATATGAAAGATCAACGCTTTTACGGCGTAATCGACACTGAAGGCAATGCGACGTGTGAACTGAAGAAAATCCCGAAGAAGGCCGTTACTGAATATTTCATGTGGTTGCGTGTACGTTCTGTTTGCTGTACTCAATTGGAGGAGGCTGTGTGGAACATGCAAAACATTATAACCACCATCTTAACGTTTCTTCTTTTTTTGTAATCTAGTCTCGAAAGTATTTGGACTGACTGGATATATAAGTCTCTCATTTCCACTTCCCTCAATGATTTTAGAAATTCCTAAGAAATATTATGTATTGCCTATCGGTTTCTTTAATCGCATGTCTTCAGAAGTACTGTTAATCTCTGACGTTAATCAGAGAGTTCCTCGCGCTGGTGGAAGCCATCGATGTACTCCTTTTCATCTATCCGTTCTGTCCTCTGCGTTTAACACTAGACATCCTCCTGTAATTTTAATGTTGACGCCGTTGCCTTTACGGACAACAGTGGCCAAATCACATTTCCTTCTGAACATACAATATTATGCCTCTTTCGTTATCATTCTCTTTCCAGAATAACGTGTGCTGTTCGGCCAACCAAGAAGTCTTCATAGTAGGGCGATCAAAACGTTTCCGTTTGAGGGCGTTGCTGCGGCGTATATGCAACGTAGCACGATTCCGATACCGGTATATAATCACTGGCATATAGGCAAGGAATTGGTATGGAATTTGTGTCTTTCCGAGGTGCATGCGGTAAATGTGGAAATTTGAACTATGGTGACGATTTTTTTTTTTGGTTTTTTTTTTTTTTTTTTTTTTTTTGTTAGGGCGCAAAACTGCTATGGTCATTAGCGCCCGGTCTGTGACTTAGGAAACGGTAAAAAACGAAAATGGAAAGCAGCAATGGGAACGAAACTCAAAAAATTGGACAACCTAAAAGCAGAAGGGAAGCTTAAAAATCCACTACAGAAAGGGGTTGGTTGTCCCCAAAAAGAGCTTCAAATGACTGACGTCATCTCACTGGCACTAATAAACTCGAGAACGCGATCGGCCGAGCGCGTGTCATCTCGGCCGATCGCGTTCTCGAGCTTATTAGTGCCAGTGAGATGACGTCAGTCATTTGAAGCTCTTTTTGGGGAGATGGCGACGTTATTACCGAATGCGTACAAACAGGACCCACGTGCTGTTATTGTTTTATCGGTTGCCGTAAGCCAAACACGGGTAGAAATCCATTGGAGAATGAAGAACGTGTACGGGGCAGTATGTCTGTCGGAAACGACTGCTGTGCAATGCTGCTGCTTCATCATAACGCAAATGTCGTAAAGCAGAAGTTACGCTAATGCAAGTGTGCGACACACGAGCACCCTCTCTACAGTTCTGATCTCTCCCCATGCAATTATCACGCCTTCTGTCCCTTAGAGAAAGCCTTGAAGGAGCGACGATTCATGTCGTACGTGGATGTGCAGCAGGTAGTTATGGATTTCTTCACACGGTGTTATACCAAACGCGTGTCTTCAATCCGATTGCCGATGGAATGATTGCCTCTCTACTCACGGCGATTTTTCCGGATTGGCATACTGATTCTGCACTGTACAGCCTTAGAACGGAAACTTTTTGATCATCCTCACAAATATTGTTACACACAGCTTGTTGAATTCCTTTCACAGAAAAGACAATTCAATATTGAAGCAAATCTGTGTGTTTTGTTTCATCTTTCAATAATTTTGAATCACTTAAACCTCTTTGTATATCTCTTTGTGGTGTTTTGAGTTTCCGGTATGAACACTGTGAATACCTTTCCATAAAATCGTCAAGTTAATAATCCATGTTGGTTACAGTGGAGTAGACCATTGTAGACGGGTAAGATATTAATAATAGCCGGCCGCGGTGGTCTCGCGGTTCTAGGCGCGCAGTCCGGAACCGCGCGACTGCTACGGTCGCAGGTTCGAATCCTGCCTCGGGCATGGATGTGTGTGATGTCCTTAGGTTAGTTAGGTTTAACTAGTTCTAAGTTCTAGGGGACTGATGACCTAAGATGTTAAGTCCCATAGTGCTCAGAGCCATAAGATATTAATAAAAATAGTTAAAAATCATATTTTTCCAGTAGCTATGTTGCATCAGTAGCGTTTTACTTGTGGCACTGATAGTTGCAATTGACTTATATGTGTTGTTTGCAGAAATGTACCGTCACCTTAGGCAGCTTTGCTGCTGCCACAAAGGGCAGGACGACCCAGATGACGTCTACACTAGGAAGGGAAGAGTTAAGGTGAGTAACTACTAGCCATTGACTACCTGTATTTATGCTCGGCACTAGCCAGGACATAATATTGAGGTCCGTTAAGCTTCCTCTGACTCAATACTACAAACGGATATCTGCGCATCTGCGGAAATCTACGGATATGACTTAGCCGTTGCAAATGAATATCCGCGGACATATCACTGGATATTTGCAATAATAATTAGTTTGTAGTGAAAGGTCGCGGTTTGCAATTCGCGATCGATGAATACAATTCCATAAAGGCACCGCACGTTTGTTGCAAGGCTAGCTTGCAACAGTCAGTCCAAAGGCGTTCTTTGAACAAGGCTACAGGCTCAGAAATAGTCTGCTCCACATTTTATCTCCCAGGTACAACTGCCTCACCAGCACCTATTGACGGTCTGTCGTCGAGACCTTACGTTTCGTGCAACGTGCGCACGTATTGTGACATCCCCGGGCGATGGTCGCTTGTCGCTTTATAGTGCTTGTTTGTTGAGCTAAAGTGTTCAGCATAGTCAGAACTACTAACAATGTTTTAGTAACAGCAATTAGCCCCTCCAAATTTTGTGTAACCTGAAACTAAGTGACAGTAAGCTAACTGGAAAAATCAATTTAAAATCGATCATTTGGCAGGAATTTGGCAGCCTTCCTACTGCAAGGATAAAATCAGTGAAATAGTGACTTGTTTGTCATGTAAAATCTGTTCCTACATTGGAAACAAAAGATAAACTTCAAATTTGTTTAAGCACATGTGCGAGGCTGGAGATAATATACTACAAGCAGCTTTTTTAACACTAAACGCGGTGTCAAAATCAGTCAAATCTATCTCCATGAGACGGCCGCGGGAAGAATAAAAACATCAGTCACTTTACATCTACGCCTACATCTACATGCACATTTACATACGCACTCCACGAGGGACCGAATGCTGCTTGGCAGAGGGTACCTTGTACCACTACTAGTCATAACGGTTAAATTTCCAAAAATACCGAAACAAATATTTATTTATTTCTTACCGAGAAACCAAATAACAATTTTCGTAGGTTTAGCTTCAAAAAGCCGGCCGTTGTGGCCGAGACGTTCTAGGCGCTTCAGTCTGGAACCAAGCGACCGCTACGGTGGTAGGTTCGAATCCTGCCTCGGGCATGGATGTGTGTGATGTCCTTAGGTTAGTTACGTTTAAGTGGTTCTAGGGACTGATGACCTCAGACGTTAAGTCCCATAGTGCTCAGAGCCATTTGAACCATTTTTTGGCTTCAAAAGTTTCCTTAATGGCGATATATTTTCCAAAAACTTTTCATTCCTCCTTTCACCCCTTAGAGTGCGGCCGCTTTTGCCTTTCCCTGCACCGAGCTGCCTAGCCATGACACCAATGCAGGCAAATTTTAAAGAATGGAGCACACCTTCTTTACCTTTCGCTTGGCATAATATTAACGATATTCTCTGAGTAGTAAATTTTGTCTATGAGTGACGATCTTTTGACGTTGTTGCACCTGATAATGCGGCTTTAAGTCACAAAACCGGCTGTGTTTTAATAAAGAACTATTTTACCAGCTGTTGGCGGAGTTCTTCCTAACATCATGCTTTTCAACAGCTGCGGTTGTCAGGAATATAAAATAATTTCCGAAACAAACCGTTTTCAGCTGTACAGGAATGTTTACAGGAACACGATCGGTTTCCTGTTTTCAGACCACAACTTCAGGTGTACGTCTACAAGGTGGGAAACGTACTATCGACTTTATAATAAAAAATAGATATTTATCCTAATAATCTGTGCTCCATGACAAACAATTTGGAATACTCCCACATCAGTAAAACATTTAAGCCCTGATACCCGAAGGAGAGGGTCTAAACCTTCCCAAAACAAAATACTGTTACCCGCAACAAACAGGGCGTCATAGTTCAGATTTACTAGTTGAGAAACTGTCATTAAAAACGTGTTAACCCACAATGAAAGCAAGCGACACTTAAAGCCCATGATTAGGAAAACTCACAGCATACCAGGAAGCGGCGCGAAGCAAACCTCCAACTGGCTCGCCGTGCAGGGCCACACTGCTAGTCAATGTGCTCATGTACGCCAAGAAGGGCCCTAGTGCCACCACACACATAGTCGAGAAAGCTACAACATTATTCCCGCCCGGTTAGCGGCTTTCCGGAGTGGGAAGGAGCGCCTGGTCTCCGGCACGAATCCGCCAGGCGGACTTGTGTCGAGGTCCGGTAGGCCAGCCAGTTTGTGGATGGTTTTTAGGCGGTTTTCCATCTGCCTCGGCAATTGCGGGCTGGTTCCCCTTATTCCGTCTCAGCTACACTATGTTGGCGATTGCTGCACAAACAAGTTCTCCACGTACGCGTACACCACCATTACTCTAACACGCAAACATAGTGGTTACACTCGTCTGGTGTGAGACGTTCCGTTCCCTGGGGACAGGGGGGGGGGGGGGGGGGGGGGAGGGCACCGGGGGCTGAACCGCACAATAACCCTGAAAGAGTGGTTCGGTGAGGGGCGGCGGAGGGGTGAAGTGGACTGTGGTAGTCGTAGTAGGGTTGCGGACCACTGCGGCTGCGGCGAGGACGGAGCCTCTCCGTCGTTTCTAGGTACCCGGTTAACATACAGTACAATAGAATACAACATTTTCGCGCTATTATAATGTCATGGAATGCTTAAGGCCTCCGTTACACCCCGTATAACCATATAAACTTTAAATACTTCAGCGTAGAAAAATCATTAAAACCAAATAGACCAGACGCAAGAGCATAAAACAACAAGCCCATCGTCAATAATCAAGCATCGTTATATTTCTTGAAACACAATAAAAGTTCGACAGTATATTGTAATGTCTTAACCCCACCTGACTGTTAACGGTGTGTTGGGGGATAGATTTAGGCTCCGCACAATTTCAGTTTCCTCCAGAATATTTAAAAAAAATGGCTCTGAGCACTATGCGACTTTACTTCTGAGGTCATCAGTCGCCTAGAACTTAGAACTAATTAAACCTAACTAACCTAAGGACATCACACACATCCATGCCCGAGGCAGGATTCGAACCTGCGACCGTAGCGGTTGCTCGGCTCCAGACTGTAGCGCCTAGAACCGCACGGCCACTCCTGCCGGCTCCAGAATATTTGTTTGGCCCTTAACTTCTCTGTATCAGAGCTTAAATGTTTTACTGATGTGTGAGTATTTCCTGTTGGTCGTCACAGAGAATATATTATTAGGATAGGGATCCGTTTTCATCATAATATCAGTTGTATCGATAATATTGATTGTATCTTGTAGATGTGATATGAACCGGTCGTGTTCCTGTAAAATTTCATATACAGCCGAAAGCGGCGACTACAGTAATATGCTGCATATACCTGCTTATTTTTTATGTTCGCTAGTGCTGCGATAATTACAACCTTCTGAAGGAGGGCACTAGGTGCCTGAAACCGGCAAAGAAATAAAACTTCTTTTGTGCAACTGAGTGCTGATTTTTTCAACAAATACCTAAGTATTTGTAAGAACTGATTCCACTGGTGACTAATCCATGCTGTACTCGTAAGATAACGCGTTTTATTTCTGTTGGTGAAGCACACAATTTTATATTTCTGATCATTTAAAGCGAGTGTCCAACCTTTCAATCAGATGGAAATTTTATTAAAATCTATCTCAATATTTGTGCATTTTTTTTCAGACAATACCACGTCGTAGAGAACCGTATTGTATGGCAAAAGTCTGAAGCTACTATTAATATTGTCCTCCAGGTCAATAGAACAGTTCATGAAAAGCAAAGTTCCAAACACACTTACATGGGTGTCTCCTGAAGCGAGTTCCACAGGGCGACTCACTTAAGACGTAACACTCCTTTCACCGTGTCTCGTGGACGGTTCCATATATCGAAACAAGGTTTTCAGCAAATGATAGTACGCTAAGGAGCATGTGCTTTTGTATGTTATAAAGTGTGTTAACTCGTGTATCGACTGAGATTTTGAAGCAAGTATGATTTTTTGAACTAGATCGAGATATTTTTACCGGCATTCAAAAGCGCTTGAAAATACTAGTATAGTGGTATAATGATCGTTAATGTTGAGGTTGAAATACTTCGCAAGAGAATTCGAGCAGTGTTCTAAAATAGGAAATTAATGTGGCCAAAGTCATCTAATGCGGTGTAAACACCGCCAACCAGAGCTTTCACTAGAGGCTCTGTCGTTACATATAGCGAGACAGGCCTATGCTCGTAAGATAAGACCTCATTTCTTACATGACATAGGTAGAGGATCAGCTATGATTTTTGTATCTAGAACTACGGAATATGCTACCTTCTGGTGTATCAGATGAGGCTTGGTAAAACGTTTCAGATGTGTCTACGTTTCCATGTTTTTGTGGAAACAGCTACCGTTTCATCAGGCACTTTTCCATTTAAGCCCACTCCATTTCTGCATACTTCAAAATGATAAAGAGCCTCAATCAAGATAAAAAGGAAACTACTGTATTAAGTTTCTTGGATTTGGGAAAAAAAGCACTGACATGTTTTCGCCTGGAGACACCTGAATGTTCTTAAAGTAAACCACCAGCTGTCGGATAAATGTGTCTATAAATATTACTTGAAATTTATTACTCGAAATTCTGATTGGACGGAATACACTCCAAATAATTTATTCAGAGTGACTGACGACGTCACCCACAAAATAAATAATTTTTTAAAAACATTGTACTTTTACTCTTTACGTAAGTATGTTTCTGTTTACCATCGATTGCAAGGCACTTTTTCAACCGTTCGAGAGATAAATGAACAGATAGAAGTACAGAGGACGATAAGGCGTTTCATGCTGCGGCGCTTGGACGGCGCATATTGTCTGGTGCATTCGGCGCTCTGTTATAGACTGCATCTTTAAGTGCTGCACGTAGAAAGAAATCAAGAGGAGTCAAATCAAGTAACCGTGCCAACACTGTACGGCAGCATTAAGTCCTACACAACTGTTAGGAAACTTTTCGCTCAGTGTTTGCCTTGAAACACAGGACGAGTGAGCTGGGGAGCCGTCATCTTGGAACCATATATACTGTTGCTTATCCAGTGGTAAACTTGTAAAAGGACAGACAGAATGTTTGTAAGAAAGTGTGCATACGTAATTCCATTTAGCATCCCTGGGATGAAGTAAGGTCCCACATCGCCATTTCCTATGACGCCGCACGACAGATCTACGCTTTATGGTCGTTGCTGTTGTACCTGACGAAGCCAGCGTGGATTCTCAGCTGCTCATTAGTGAGTGTTACGTAAATTTACATTCCAGTGGTTCGCAAACTCTGCTTCGTCGGTATGCTTATGAGTCGGTAATCAAGAGGAAAAGGAAACTACTGTGTTAAGTTTCTTGGATTTGGAAAAAAAAGAAGTGACATGTCTTTGCCTGGAGACACCTGAATATTTCTGAAAGTAAACCACCAGCTGTCGGAGAAATGTGTCTATAAATATTACTTGAAATTTATTACTCGAAATTGTAATTAGGCAGAATACACTCCAAATAATTTATTCAGTGTCGTCTTTCAAGCGATGCAGAGAAAATCAATAAAATTCTATACAACTTTCGAAATCACGTCCTCCGAGTGCCCGATGTAGTGACAGATGATAAGAGGGGAATTTATGTCGATGTAAGATGCGAATGACACCCCTCTGGCTGATCTCACATTACTTGGCAATAGGTCTCGTATCACCATTCGCCGCACAAAAATGGCGTGTCTAATTCTTTCTCGTTGGTGTACATGCCTGCATGCTAGGAATGTTGGACCAGAAATGGGCTGCAGATGGATGACACAGTTCCTACTAGTTCTGCAGTGCAGGCAAGAAAACGGTCGAATTGATACAACAACGTAGCCCGATAGGATCGTGTTTAAAACACAATAGTCTATTCCGGTCGAGTTGTCTTCAGTTTTAAAATATATCTTGGATTCTTTTGCGAAGACCTCCAACCTCAACAATAAAAAGCGTTATATCACTGTACTAGTCTTTTCAATCGCTTTCGGATGCCGTTAAGAACGTATATCGTTCTATTTAAAAAATTATACTTGCTTCAATATCTCGAACGATAGGAGAGTTTACACACTTAATCATTTTCCAAAGTACATGCCCCTTAGCGTACTATTAATTGCTGACAACCTCGTTTGAATATCTGGAACCATTCACGAAATAAAAGGGGTGTTACGTCGTACAAGACTCATCCTGCATACCTGGCGGTGACTATTCAAACGAGATATTATTCTGCATCCACTTCACCAAGAAATTCTTAATCCAGTTAGAGATTTAGTTTGGTGCCTCACCTTGTCACGAAGAAAAAGGTGTTGAAACGTCCCCTTAGAAAAATTTATGAATTACTGTGCTGATAAACCTGTACGTTATTTGATTTTCAAACAGCTGAGCAAAACTGAACGTACTCAGACATTACTCTCTTTACTTATTCTGATCAACCCTAAACTGACACACAATATTTTTAGCGCAACGCAATCTGACTTTCAATAAGCCCTACAAAAGAATGGCTCTGACTAACAATAACCTATACCTTTCATGAATCACTTACCTCACAAAAATCTTCGTTACTCGAACTACTGCAATACAACGAGCGCCAATACTGCCAGCTAAATAAAAGATTCTAACTACTGAAGGCACTAACTACTGATGGGCATAGTTAGCAAATGAAAGATTTTGATAGAGAACAAACAATGTATTTACCGTAATAGTGTTCAAAAATCATAATGTATATATCAGTTCATGATGTCCAGTATTACAAATTTACTCTTTCTGGCGGACACACGTCCAGATCGTCCGCTCTTAAAATTCTGCCATCTCTCTCCTCACATCCACCACTGCTGTCGGCTCACCTCCAACTGCGCAACGCTATGCGCTGTTCACATCCAACTGCCCACCACTACAATAGCAAATATTTCAACGATGCCAACCAGCCACAGACTGCACACAGCACAGTCATGATTTTCATACAGAGCGCTACGTGGTGTTACCATCATGAAAACCTGAACAGCCTACTTACGTAGCCCCCATGCTCCCTACAAAAAAATTTTACAAATTGTTTTGGGCAGCGGCCAATAATGATTTGAAACTTCCTGCCAGATTAAAACTGTGTGTCCGACCGAGACTCGAACTCGGGACCCTTGCCTTTCGCGGGCATCTGCTCTACCATCTGAGCTATCGAAGCACGACTCACGCCCGGTACTCACAGCTTTACTTCTGCCAGTATCTCGTCACCTACCTTCCAAACTTTACAGAAGCTCTCCTGCGAAGATGGCAGAGCACTTGCCCGCGAAAGGCAAAGGTCCCGAGTTCGAGTCTCGGTCGGGCACACAGTTTTAATATGCCAGGAAATTTCATATCAGCGCACACTCCGCCGCAGAGTGAAAATCTCATTCTGGAATAATGATTTGATAAAATTTTTCATAATTACAGTAACAAAGAAATTAAATGGACACACTTATTGATACAATGTTGGTCAAAACAAAATTTTCCTCACAGTCCATAAAGACAGTCCTGATCATTCATCACAGTAGTAAATCCAATTTTTTTTTCAAAGTATGAGCAGTAAAAGAAAATGCACACGTAAGTAGTGGAATTCCATGCAGTCTTGAAGAAGTAGTGTTGTCCTTCCAACGGAAAGACAGTGCTAACTCTTGACATGCAGACAGGTAATGGGCCACAACAGAGCAAACGCACAGCAGAGTCAGTCGAAGTTTTGAAGAATATTGGTAGGTAGGTCATCACAGAGCAGACCCACTGCAGTCCTGGTAGAGAGTATGGTACTGGTGGGTCACCAGAGGTGCAGACCCACTGAAGTCATTGTAGAAATAATGGTATTGGTGGGTCATCAAAGGTGCAGACCCACTGCAGTTCTTGTAGAGATGGCCAGCAGCCATCTGTTGCGACTGTGCAGGTGCAAAATCACCATCGAAGAGTCTTGCGGACAATATAGCAAGTCCATAAACCACCAGTTGTGCACTCACAAAGTTTTTGGAATTGTCCTTAGAACCAGCAATGCTGTTAACCAGTCCCTTGCTGAATTATCAACACAAATGCTAACAATCCCCTTTTTTCCTCGCATATTCTGCGTACACTATGACCAACAAAAACGTGTGCAGTGAAATGAAATTTAATTTGAAGAACTGGTGTGTATACAATTATAAATTTACAACATAAGTATACAATTACAAAGGTACAAAATACATCATTAAAGAACATAACAATACAGATAACATTTGTAGTAGTACAGGCTTTACAAAAGAATAGAAATAAACAGATACATCAGTGTTACCGAAATTATGACATAAGTAAATAAATAAAATAATGTGAATAGTTTTCGAAACATTAATTTCACACATGAGCACTGAAACAGAACAGAATTAATTATGTCTAAACATCTTTACAAAGTAAATATCATAGTATTAGAAAAATTCTACAACATATCTCTTATCAGGTAAACATATATAGACAGGAAGAACACAAATACACAAGGGTACACAAACACATAGCGGAATAACACAAAAGGAAAGGACAGAGTTTGTTTTCAGTGAGACGTCTGGTACTGCAGTCCAACCCAAAACTTCATTCCATAGATCTTCCCTCTTATTTCAACATTTGCTCCTGTCAAAAAAAAAAAAAAAAAAAAAAAACCCTATCTAAGCCTGTTGTTCTTAACCCCCTTGTTTTGTTCATATCCTCTTTCAAAATAAATATTTCTTATTGTACAATACTCATGCCCAAATCTTTTTCATATATCTTCTCAATGCATTCTTTCCCTATTCTTCATAGTTAGTTTCTTATATAGTCTACCCCTCTTAAGCTAACTTAAATCTACTGAGCTCAGATATATATACTAAGGGACGAGGCAATGCAGCAACACATAACAAATTAACACAAACAGCAATGACAAAAAAATGCAAATTGGCAAAGCAAGCAGCAGTATATCTAAATTAACAAAGCAAATGCAACATTACAACTAATATGAGCCAATGTGCAGCAACAAGAAAAATAAATCAGTAGTAAAACTGGCTTAACAGAGTAATACAAAGTGAAATTCAGTAGCACTATGCCTGGCAAACAGCAGCAGCAAATGCAATAACTTATATCTAAGCATGACAAAGCTCAAGTAGAAAAAATATTACAGTAAAGATGGCCATGTCTAATACCTATGTCACATCTTAACACTAAAGTGATGCATCACGATAACTTACTCTAGCAGACAAGTTACCAAACCGTTAAAAAATTATTTATGCTGTTCCTGTGAAGTGATATGTCTATTGGTGTTCCCTTTTTTTTTAAAGAGAGTAGATCATAAAATTATTGTTTAATGGATCTGTAGACAGAAAATATTTACATTAGTACATCTGTTAAATTTTATATTAATCAATGCTGCAGTGCAGCTAGAAACTAGATATTATACAAAATAGACTAATGTATATACAAAGCAAAGCACAAAACATCATTCACTAGCCATATGGCATTTCATAAGGCAGTAAAAAAATCTCTCAACTAGAAAGACTGTTGTCATAATCAGGTGTACAGACATAAAATATTTCTCATTATTTCATTAGGCATTTCAGTAAATATCAGAAAAACTGTAATCATATGTTTCAAGTATGAGCTTGTCTTATTTGAAATTCTTTCTACAAAGAAATAGCGAGGTTAATGGCCTCTTTTTTTTCACCTAATGGCTTTTTCTCCAGGTGACTGGCACAGCTGGGGGCCCATAACGCATTACGACAAGGACACTTAGCTTTCTTACCGAAATATTTACGACAGCAGTTTGCGCTGCAGTGACAGTCTCATATAAAAACTTTCACAGGTCGAGAATTTGCGTTACAAATGTGTAGAAACAAAATCCTATAAATATAACAGTGTCCAAAAAATGTTCGCTGGCATTGTGATACATTCACACATGTACACACATTTCATAACTCTTAAAGTAAGATTCTTGGTTTCCAACATCCTCTTTCACATATCAGAGTCCCTAACCTCTACTCATTATTCCTTACCTTATTACACATATACATATTCGTCGATACTTCCTCAGTATTTCGTCATAATAAATACATAGCATAATCAAATTCCTCACATAGCATCAGCTTATTGATCATAAACATACCTCAACAGCATAATACACATCGTCGTCCTAATAATAACATCATATAACCTCAGCCAAATCTCAAAAACGTCGTAGCTTTCTGCAATAATTTCAAAACCTAAAATAAAATTCTCTGCTCATTTCAATAGTGTCATCTACCTCAAACGTACTTTGAAAATCATGATCCCATTCCAAATACATTTTCAAAGCTCTCATAGTAGCACAATGGTTCTGAAAAAATATGAACAGTTCACAAAGTACAGACAAAATACAATTTCATAAGTGTGAATTTATCCAACTGTGTAATTGCGTAAACATGTGTCGCTGACGTAGTAAAAAAATGTTTTTTTCTCTGTTAAATAATCAACTACTAGGTCATTTATATCTATTGTGAAAAGTAATGGTCCCATAACACTCCCTTGTGGCACGCCAGAGGTTACTTTAACGCCTGTAGACGTCTCTCCATTGAGAACAACATGCTGTGTTCTGTTTGCTAAAAACTCTTCAATACAGCCACACAGCTGGTCTGATATTCCATAGGCTCTTACTTTGTTTATCAGGCGACAGTGCGGAACTGTATCGAACGCCTTCCAGAAGTAAAGGAAAATAGTATCTACCTAGGAATAATCAGCCTTGCAGACTGAGGGGCAACCTCTGGAACAGGACAAGCAGCTGTGTCTGGCCGAAGATCAGTATCAGCCAGAGACAGAGCCTGAAATCGGTTCGTCAGACAAACTGGAGAGGCCTTCCGTTCAGCCCTCCGGAATGTCTTTCACCCCCTGCCACACCTCGAGATGACCTCCCAGTCTACCAAGGGTGAGGGGTCAGCCTCAATGTGGGCAGTATTCCGGGCAGCCACAGCCGTAGTCCGATCGGGGGATGCGTGGGACGAGCTGGCTGTCCCCGACGAACCCCCGTCCGGACCCCCACAGTGATGCCCATTGGCAACAGCCTCAAGCTGTGTGACCGAAGCTAACACTGCCTGAAGCTGGGAGCGAAGGGATGCTAACTGAGCCCGCATCTGAACACAGCAGTTGTAGTCCCTATCCATTCTAAAAACTACGCGATTTTACACTATTCAGGTACTAAAGCGCAATGCTACAACTCTCAAATACTATAATACACCCGAAATTTATGAATTAAACAATGCAAGTACCCAAAAACACGCAAAGAAATTAAGAATTAAACTATGTAACAAATAAGTCAGCTAAGAGTATACGACTTGCTGCTGGCAGCTGCTTATCCAACGGCGGCAGGGAACACACTGTACTGTGTACCCTCAGGGGTTACAGATTACAGCAATCGAATGAAATGGATCACCGAAAACTTTCTTTGTATCTTTGTGATTCAAAAATCTGTAAAAATCAATGTTTTAAGTACAAAATTAATCACTTAAATACTTGTACTGCAGCGCTAAACTGTGCGTCTTGTCGTAAGATAATCTCTGTCATTACTTAAGGGTAAAAATGTGCCACGTGTCGTAATTATCGTCGTCCATAACCAAAATTCTGTAGAAGTCAATGTACTTACCTCGTAATAAACAAAATGAAATGCTATGTGTATAGATATCGTAGTTATTACGTACATTACTGCGATCAAGTAGGTGCTATACTGTAACGTATTGTTGTGCTACGAAAAAGGCTGTCTCATTGTAGCTATACCACAAAAGTTACTACTAAAACATGTTTTACTTTCCAGAAGAATTCAGAAAAACTGTGCAGATGCAAAACAGATACGCCGCAAAACCAGGAATATAAATTCTGTCACTCATTAGTAGCGTCGTGATATAATCGTGTAACAGTCAAATAAACTAACCACTGTGTCATCTGGTATCTCTCAGAAAGCACTTTAAATCCATAATGTATTTTCAAGTAAACCAAAATGTTGCAGTACAATGTCATTAGCAGTACCAGTATATGTTCTAAATATGTAAGCCTTATAGTCGTTACGTAGTCATGCAACGAACATGGAAGAATGTACACACAACAACACTGTGTTGTCTGTTCACTATAAAATGCATTCGTAATTAGTGTCTAAATAAGTTACCTAGATTATAGACTGGATAGTTAACTTGAAAAGATTTTTGCATGTTAACAGTTTCTTAGTGTGACAAAGCGTACTAGTAGCGTGAAGTGAAAAATTTTATGGCAAAGACTAAGTTAAAAAGCAGATTATCTTTCAATAAACGGTTTTACATGTGAAATATGGTGTAAACCTTTGCTCTTCCTAGTACGCAGAGTTTCAACTTCAACGCAATTATCATGTGGTATACGTCGGATTCTGTAAGATCCATTGTAAACCAGAAAGAATTTGTGACTCAAGTGTTCCTTCTTATGTGACAATGAATGAGCTTTAACGAGAACTTTCTGACCAATATACAGTTTCTTTGCATTTGATTTACCGTGTACATTTCTCCTTTTGTCTGCAGCAGAATTTATATTATTAATAGCCAAATCAGTTATGTCTTTGTGTCGAAGTTTACGTGCATTCGGAAAAGGTACAAGCTCTCTGATTCTGTTCGGTGGTTCTTCATTCTTCAATAAAGGAATAGGTGGTAAAGCAGTGGAGTCATGAGGCATTTCATTCAGCACGTTTCGAAATAAGTGTAAATATCTGTCCCAATACTGATGCTTTCTGTGACAATAAAGTCTGCAAAGCTTATTGATTTCTTTCATAATCCATTCAGAGGGGTTACAATGTGGTGAGTACAATGAAATAAAAACAGGTTTCATTTTATGATTCCGAAACATGCGTGACCAAACAGCAGATCTGAATTGCGGTCCGTTATCTGAAATGACTTTAGCAACGTGGCCAACTTCACGTAAGAAATTTTTAACAAAGGCGTTGGATACAGACCGCCCAGGGGTTTTACGTAACGGATTGAAAGAAACAAATTTTGAAGTAAGTTCAACAGCTACTAGAACGTTCGAAAATCCATTCGATGTTCTGACAATGGGTCTCAAGAGATCAACAGAAGCATATTCTTTTAATTTAGAAGGAATGATAGGAAATAACGGAGCACGATGTGAGATAGTAGATGGTTTAGCCTTTTGACAAAGTTTACAAATAGACAAGACTCTTCGAATTATTTGTTCCATATTGTTAAAATAACAAGTCGTCCGAAGAATATGATAACATTTTCGTGGACAAAAATTGGCATAGCTGAAATGAATGTACCAAATGAGCCTATTAACAAAATCGTCGGGAATGCAAAGTACCCATAGCCTGTCATCAATAGTGCAGCGTTTGAAGAGTATGTTGTTTCTAACCAGATAATAATGCCGAATCTGTGTGTATGTCTTTTCATGCTATTTACTTTTGATGTCTTTCCAAATCGGATCTTTATCTTGTTCATGAGCAATGTCCTTTAAAGATGTGGTGATGAAGTTTTCAAACACGACTTTCTGAATGTAAATAATACTGAAATTTTTCTCGAGGTTGCCTTCTGTGTTACTTTTCTCAAGCCCAGCCGGTGCGCGTGACTGTGCGCCCGCAACAATGTTCTCCTTGCCGGGAATGTATACTATTGTGAAGTGGAATTCTTGCAGAAACAATGCCAAACGTTTTAACCTGTCATGATTTAATTTTGAGGACATAAGAAATTGTAATGCACGATGATCACTGTATACTTTTACGTGCTTACCAGAAATAAAGAAACGGAATTTGTTAAATGCTCAAACGATAGCTAAAGCTTCTGATTCAGTAACGGAATAATTTTTTTCAGATTTTGTTAGCACTCGGCTAGCAAAAGCAATGGTTTTCTGAACGGTAGCGTCATTTTCTATGGCTTCTTGAAATAAATGGGCACCAAGACCGACTTTAGAAGGATCCATACTAAGGCAGAAATCCTGTGACAGATGTGGATGAGCTACTATTGGCGCGATAAGTAACGCTTCTTTCAAGGAATTGAATTCCAACTGTGCCTGTTAGTCCTAGTTTCAAATAATATTTTTTCCAGTGAGAGAATAAAGTTATGGTGTAACTAGAATTCGTATATTCAGAAAACGACGGTAAAAATTTACGAGACCTAGAAAACTGCGGACTTGTTTTTTTGTGGATTGAACTGGAATGGCTCTGATTGCTTCTAACTTTTCAGGATCCGGCTGAATGCCTTCAGAAGAAGTAATATGTCCCAAAAACTTCGTCTTTGTCCTACCGAATTTAGACTTTTCCAAGTTAACTGTAATTCCAGATTCTGCAGAAATATGTAACACGCTGTTGAGGATGCGATTATGTTGTTCCCATGAGGCTTCTGCTATCAGAATATCGTCCACATATAAGGTGATGTGACGTTTTAAGAACTCAGGGGATATGGAATTTAGCTCACGAATGAATGTTGCCGAAGAAATGTTCAGACCAAAAGGAAGTTTCCGAAATTGACAACAAACGCCGAAAGAAAGAAAAGCTATGTATTTTCTACATTCTGGATGAAGTTCGATCTGATGAAAGCTGGATCTAAGATCAATGGAAGACAACACTTTTACACCATTAAAATTTTGAAGAAGTTCTTCCAACGTTTGCGGCCTATCTGTTTCAGGAATGATGATAGTATTGATTTGTCTCGAATCTAAGACAAGCCTGATCGATCCATTTTTCTTCTCAACAACATGTAATGGATTGTTGTATGAGCTTACTGCAGGCTCAATAATTCCCTCGTCAAGCATAGACTGTATTTCTGTTCTAACACGGTCCCTATAATGTGCCAGAATTACGTATGGTCTAACAGAAAATTTAGTATGCTCACGAACACGAAATTGGTATTGAAATCCCTTGATGCTTCCTGTTTTGTGAGTAAAAACTGTGGAATGTGCTTGCAAAATCTCAAAAAGGTCCTGCCTATCAGTGTCATTACAATTCTCAATTGTTTGAATGTTATTCTGAATTAACTCGTTAGTATCAAATACGCCGTCGATATCATCCCTGTCAATACTTACAGAGTGATTGTTAGTGTCTAGTTCCGTCGAAAATTCCGAACTGTTGTCTAACAGAAGGTAAAGCCGATTAATTTCCTCGTCATGGTTTGAGAGCCAATCATTAAATTTCAAAGCTATTGACTTACCTTCTTTCTCTAAACTTATTTCAGCATCGTGAAACTTTAAGATTGCTTTGTATTCATTCAAAATGTCTACTACCAATATAATTTCCGTCGACAATAATGGAACAATAAGAAAGTTCGTAGAGTAGCTGTGGCTTTGACAAAAGAATTCTAAGTTGGTTTGTTGGCGTACATCTGCACTTATTCCAACGATTGCACCTTGTAATTTAATCTTACGTAACGAAAGTGTGGGGCAATCGTTCGATTTGTTGCATTTGCTAAAGGCTGTTTTACTAATTACTGAAATGGAACTGCCAGAGTCAAGTACTGCCGTAAATTTTACGTCATTTACTGTAATGTGAATTACAGGATATGCAATTTTGTAATGTTTTACGTCGTGTTTCTGGAGTAAGCTGTCCCTAATGTCTTCCATTTTTACATAAATACTAGCCACGGCAGCTACGTCGTCATTTTCATAAGTACGTTTTGTGGCTTCCAGCGGTGTGAGTCATTGCCTATAGCCTCTTTGTTGGCGCACGTCGTTATTGGGATTTGGAGATCTAACACAAATTCACCTTGTCGAGAGGGCCCTGCCCTGTTTGAATCCCGCTAGTTCTGATGAAATTCAGGTCTGTCGTTTTGTCGGTAGTTTACATAGTTTCTTTTTTGTCGGTCATGTGGTGGAGAATTTCTGCCGGAATCGTAATTGCGCGGTGGACCGTTGCGTCTGAAGTTATTCTGTCTCCCTTGATAATAATTGTTTTGTTTCCCATATTTTATGTTTCTCTGATTGTCTCTGTGATAGTCATTACCGCGGAGAGGTGATCTTTCCCTGTAATTATTACTACTCTGCCAACGACTGTCATACGGGTGGTGTCTGTTTTGGTCACGATTTACGTTGTAAGAATAGCTTGTCGTGTCCAGTTATTATTTCTTTCATCGCGGAGTTGTGGTGGATGTGACCTGTAATTGTTGTGTTCCTGTTTTCGCGTCCCGCGATTGTCAGTGTCAGTTTCCAATTCTTGTAACAGTCCCTGAAAAGCTTCAATGTCGTCTTTGCAACGTCCTGCCAAAATAATATGCCGTAAATGTTCAGGCAATTTGATTAAGCAAATGCGGATGAGGTCTGAGGGGCTGTATGGATTTGACAGGTACTGATTCTCGTGCAACACGTCTTCAAAATATTTCACAGAACTGGAAAATCCGGATTGTTCGAAATGTTTCATCATTATGATGCTATGTTTTACTCGGCCTTGTGTAGCTTGAGACCAATATGCTGAGAGGAAGGCATGATAAAATTCTCTTTCATGGTGACAATCGTGAATGACCGATCGTATTCTTTCAGCTGGTTCATTCTCTAAATAGCCACATATAAATTCTAATCTGTGCTCTAATGACCAGTTCGGAGGAAAACAATGAGAGAATTGATGAAGCCACGCTTGTGGATGAATTTCGTTGCCGGAATTCTTAAATGTTTTGAATTTACGAGTAGTAATAAAGAGCTCATAGTCAAAATCATCATGTCGGCGAGTCGCATGTCGGTTATTGTTATGTCGTTGCGGCGGTTCCATCTCAAAATTCGGTTTACCTTGCCAATTTCTTTCATAATTTCCGAAGTGCGCTGTGTTATTATTTTGCGGCTTTTCCGTATTTCTACGTCCCTCTTCCTGTACTGGAGCGCGAGTGTCCTCTGAAACATATAATTCTGGTATTACTTGTGTCAACTGATCTTTTACGTCCCAGATTTCTCTTTTGTACTGTGTATTGATTTGATTCTGATTTTGTTTGAATTTTCTAATTTTTTCATACTCTTCTGTGTCATTGAAGACTACCGGTCTTGTGTCATTCAGAGTATCATCTACCTTCGTAGATAAATTATTAAGCTGATCCGAAAGTTGGACTACTTTCTCTGATAATGAACTAATTTCCTCCATGTGTCTTTCTGAACCAATTTTCAGAGTATGTACTGTGTCCTTTACGTTTTCCTGAGTTTTTGCAAATTGCGTAACCGAATCGGTAGATGCAACTGAGTCAATTTTAGCCCGCAATGTCTCGTGATTTTCATGAAAAATAGTTTGCATTTCTTTTATGGCTGCTTCGTGATTCTGTAATGCATTTTCATGCCGCGAAAAAATAGATTGAAAATGCTCACAAATTTGTGTTTTACGTCATTACAGACTTTTTGACATTTCGATTCCATGTTATGTGACTCAGTGGTTAAATCTTCAAGTGTTTGTTGAAGTGTTTCTTTAATTTGTTTCTGATTTTGTTCCATTTGTTGCTGTGACTGTTTCTGATTTTGTTTCATTGCGTCTAACTGTTGCTGTGTTTGTCTCTGGTGTTGTTACATTGTGTCTAACTTTTAAAGATTTTTTTCCATTGTGTCTAACTGTTGTTATGTTTGTCTCTGATTTTGTTTCATTTGTTGCATTAATTGCAATAACAATGTATTAGTGTCTGGAATCTGTTCCTCTATGCTTTTCGGCAGTGCATTTGCACCGGCAACATTCACATTTTGTCAAGCAGACAATGTATCTTGACTTATTTGAGAAAACGGTGAGAACCCAAAACCTGAATCTAAAATATTTGCAAGATTATGTCCTGTCATTTCGGATTCCTGAGGCTAGCTGTCGCCGACCGATCGATCGATAATGCTTCCCTGTTCACAAATTGTTTCACTGTCTACACCATTATTTGCCGCCTGCTTCATTTCCCTATGCACAATTACCAAATTACTACGTTGAATGTCTGTTAATTCATTACACGGTGGTGCTGATAAGCTACAATCGTCGTCACCATCATTTATCGTCGTCATCATCATTTCTCAATTTACTCTGGAGCCTAGTGTTACGTTTTTCACACGCCATAATTATCAAGTATTTCACACGATAACACAGAAAAGCATAATTTGAAGAGCAAAAAGAGAAAACACATTAGCATAGCACTGAAAATAATATCTAGTTAATTGCAAGCGCAGCTCCGAAATACTTGGTGCAAATCTACATGCATGCCACAACTGTTTTACTGTACAACAATGAAAAACTACAACTACAAAGGAAATTCTCTCTATAATTACGTGCTAGCGATAAACAATAACTGCACTAATTACACAAACTACAAGAAAAAATCAGAAGATTCCAGTGAGGTATCGTCGGCTAAGGGTCGACATATGAAACGTCCCCTTAGAAAAATTAATGAATTACTGTGCTGATAAACCTCTACGTTATTTGATTTTCAAACAGCTGAGCAAAACTGAACGTACTCAGACATTACTCTCTTTACTTATTCTGAACAACACTAAACTGACAGAATATTTTTTAGCGCAACGCAATCTGACTTTCAAAAATCCCTACAAAAGAATGGCCCTGACTAACAATAACCTATACCTTTCATGAATCACTTACCTCACCAAAAATCTTCGTTACTCGAACTACTGCAGTGCAGCGAGCGCCAATACTGCCAGCTAAGTAAAAGATTCTAACTACTAAAGGCACTAACTACTGATAGGCACAGTTAACAAATGAAAGATTTTGATAGAGAACAAACAATGTATTTACCTTAATAGTGTTCAAAAATCATAATGTATATATCAGTTCATGATGTCCAGTATTACAAATTTACTCTTTCTGGCGGACACACGTCCAGATCGTCCGCTCTTAAAATTCTGCCATCTCTCTCGTCACATCCACCACTGCTGACGGCTCACCTCCAACTGCGCAACGTTATGCGCTGTTCTCATCCAACTGCCCACCACTACAATAGCGAATATGTCAACAATGCCAGCCAACCAAAGACTGCACACAGCATAGTCAGTGATTTTCATACAGAGCGCTACGTTGTATTACCAACATAAATCCCTATACAGCCTACTTACAGTGTAATTAGATGAAGAACACTAATTTCACTTATCGAAGGTTTATTCAGCACTTGCACACACCTAGAACGCTGAGCGAACTGCCTCCGGCCAGAACACATACGGTATATGTACAGTTAGAGAACATTCCAGTACAATGGTTCTTGACATTTGTGAATACTTCTAAGAGTGTACTCAAACCGAATATGGAAATTAAAATTTTACAGTTACGACCCTTCATGCAACAGTCTAGTGTCATAACCACTATACTGTGGTGACTGTACGACTCAGCTTCTTCTGCGACAATATGATTGCATTCACTAACAAGCGTTAGTGCCGTACAAAGTCAAATATGTTTCGCAAGTCAAGAATCTTTGTATCTACCCTACTGCCATGTGCCGATGAATTTCAGAATGTCACATGAGTAAAGCGCAGGTTCCCATGACGTTGGTTTTTGGAATGAATTCTGGTTGGCATGGGTGTAATTTTGTTCGAGATACCTCTTTATGTTTGAGCTGACTGTATGTTACAAGATTCCGCAATGAATGGATGTTAATGATGTTGGGTGGTGGTCAAGTAGATCACTCCTGGTACTCTTCTTGAAGATGCGTCGGACCTGTGATTTTTTCCTAATACTGGGCACAAATTTTTATTTGGACGACCTAAATTATATTATGGCTAACAAAGGGCTGAGTTAACCGCAGATGATGTACCGGTATAGAATCTTGTAGGGCAGTCATCGGTTCCTGATGCTTTGATGAATTTTAGCGATAGTAGCTCTTTTTTAACGCCATTAGTAGTAAAATCTGTATCACAGATTTATGCAGCATCAAGCTCGGATGTTATCTCTAGCAGTAATTATACGAAAGGTACATTGTAGTAAATAAACCGGACTTCGTGAAGTATACAAATAATTCGAAGAAAGCTTTATAACTCGAACTTATGATGGGCATGCAAGACACTGATTTAGTAGGACATTTCTGCCATTTGTGCCTGTATACCCAAAAATAGGTATACATCTTTTGCCGTTAATACTTTAATTATATTGTTGAATTAACAACATTTGATGTTTATTGTCCGCGATATCCCCTTCGGGGTTCGTCCGCCTTATTGCAAGTTCTTTTTAGTTGACGCCACTTCGGTGACTTGCGTGTCAATGTTGAGGAGAATCAGACAACACCCGGTCCTCTACCGGGAATCGAACCCGGGTCCCCTTGCGTTGTAGACGGTAACGTTACCGCTGCGCTACGGAGGCCGACAGTATTGTCTGTTGTAAAGTCAGGATTCAGAGTTAAAAATACACTGCGCAACAGAGTTAAAGGACCTCTCTTTCGAAAACCTGCAATTCTCACCTACTGTGGCGCTAAAGTCGGAAATTTGGCCCAAAGGTGCATACCATCTTCTTGTCTAATGGTGCAAAAGCATGGCGCACTACGACGTCACCCTCGGGCTCGACGTCGCTGCAAACAGCGAGGTGCTGATACAGAATAAAAAAGGCCACAGCTCAGAAGTTCAAGTGAGTTGTAAGGTGGATTAATGATATCACATTGGCACAAAAATTCACTACAATCCTGTCCAACACCATCGTGGAAGCGTAGCATGATAAGAAGGTCGTAAGACACCCTCTTACAGTTCACCGTTCGTTTGATGCCACTGAGATGGAGGTTAGAACCGCAGCTCCCAACGATGAAATCACGCGTGTTTCTAATGGGTGGCCGAGCAAAACTTTCGACACACAACGCCGTTCAGAATCGGCTCGGAAAAGCCTTGGTGGCATAAGGATGTCAATGGAAGCAACCCTTACCCTGGGGCGTTGATTCTCACACATTTCGCGGTAGAAAACGACAGTTCCAAGTGCAATGATGAACAGGGAGACTTTCTTCACAAACTTTGACACCTCTGACACTCTCGGACGTTTCCACCCTTCTCTAACGGCATCGTGGTGGCTGCATCCTCATTAAAAGTAATCTGATCTCTTTGGAGCGCACTACTACCGCAATTTTTGCTTTGTGTTCAAGGTGAAACCATGAAGGAGCGTTCAAACCATTAGACGAAATTTAAACATGACTCGTCGCTGGAAATAAACTTGAGTATTTCCATCCCTTCCATCACGCGCCTTCCTTTGGCGTGATGTGTCAAGCGAATGTGGAGTCGATGGATTAAGGAGAGTCGTACTCAACGCCCTGCAAGGTCGCATGGGTGTATTGCGACTACTGCCCTTGCGCACAGATGTCCACCGTCGTAGAGCCTCCTCACGTACCATGCTTTGCTCCAGTACCAGCGTCCACATGCACAAGGCAATGCCGTCCACCACACCATGGACAGTCGTTACGCAGACCATTGTTGCAGCTGCTCTTCAAATGGCTCTGAGCACTACGGGACTTAACATCTATGGTCATCAGTCCCCTAGAACTTAGAACTATTTAAACCTAACTAACCTAAGGACATCACACAACACCCAGTCATCACGAGGCAGAGAAAATCCCTGACCCCGCCGAGAATCGAACCCGGGAACCCGGGCGTGGGAAGCGAGAACGCTACCGCACGACCACGAGCTGCGGACGCGGCTGCTCTTGACGTGACTGGAGAGGGAAGCGCGCAGACAATGGTGTGCTCAACAGGTGAAGTGAAATACGTTACTAAAACACCCTTATTGAAATCAGACCTTGATTTCGCCCCACCAAATTGTGGTGATGTGAGTGACGCATAATGTGAGTGGTTCCACCATGACATTTCAGTGATTGAGCAAAGATATAAAGAGAAATGATATGTTTCCATGCTAACTGATTTTTGCTGGATGGTGAAACGGAACACTTCTGCAACACAGTGCCAGAGGCAGCTCAAAGAGGACGTTTTTTAGGTAACTGATTATTTTTAATGTTTTCGTATTTTTGGGCGTGGCACCAATCCTCCTTTCAGACAGTCTTGGTTTTTCGTGCAGTATCACGATAGTCTTGTCCTTGTGTGGAGGCTCCAGGGAGAACGTACATTATCAGTTTTCATTCGTCATCGTCATACAGGCTGAGCACCTGCCGTGATAGTGTAGCGTGCTGTAAACTACACAGCACGATCATTTCAGGTTCGCAAAACCGGTAATTTGAACTGTAACCGTTACATTTCTGACGGGTCGAGGCCAATGTTTTTGTCACCTCCTTGAAGTATTCGTGACTTATCTTTTTACAAGATAACGCAGGACCACTTGTTGCCCCTACTGCCCTGATATATCTCCGTTGCTATGGCCAGTACGTTCTTCAGATCTGTAAGCCATTAAAACCACCGACCGTGGGGTGCTTAGAGACTGGCTCGTCACATTTTCACAAGCCACTACAGTTGACGAACAGAGAGTTGAAACAGAGTGAAAGCAGTAGAGAACGGTGTACCCATATATCCTATCCACGCTAATATCTGATAAATATACAGCCAATCCTAGAGTCGTTGTTGCTACCAGAATCGACAGCTGTCTGTACTAAATTTCGCGTCTTCTGTACTCTCTAATTATACTGTTCTGCAAATTTTCGAAAGTTGAGTGTTATGAGGAACAAAATACGGATGTTATTCGGAAAGTAAGGAATGATCGGTCGCGAAATGGAAAATACAGTGAAAATCTGATGAAACTTTGTACAGATGCGTTGGGCGCAGTGTCTAGTACGCCCATCGATCGCATCATTTCACTCTTTTCAGTTCTGAGCTCACAGTGAGAACGTAAAGATGGCTAGAAATTAGCGTCTCCCGCCATGTATGAGGGCCTGGCGAAATATTTCGCCTGAAGCTGTGCAATCCACATAACGTAACTGTTATGCAGTTCGTTCTCCACGACAATTCTCATGCAGTTCGTTCTCCACGACAATTCTCGGCCGTACTCTGCAAGGGCAATGAAGATGCTCCTGCAGCGTTTCCGATGGGAAGTGTTTGATCACCCACAGTACAGTCTGTAATTGGCTACCCATGAGGTTGAGCTCTGCTCAGATGAACCGCTGGCTATGAAGACAATATTCTGACACAGACAACGAGCTGCAGTCCAGAGTAGAAAATTGTCGAAAAGCACTGGCGACTGTCTTCTTTAACGAGGGAATTGAGAAGTTTGTACAACGCTACGACAGATGTCTAAGTCTGAACGGCGACTGTGTAGAGGAATAGCTGGAAGGTGTAGCTAGCCGTTGCAAATAAAACAGTTTTGATTTTCACTTTGGTTTCCATTTCGCGACCTATCGTTCATTACTTTCCGAATAGCCGCCGTATGTTTCCTACATATTTTAGTGTTGCTGAACAGGAAAAATGATGCTTCAGTCTCTCTTTTAGCTTTCGTTTTTGCGATAACTGTGTTTAATACATGTATCTTCAAAGAGATATGAAGAGATAAAAACATGAAAAATAATCAGTTACCTGAAAAAGTCTTTTTTGGGCGCTCTCTAGTACTGTGTTGCAGGTGCGTCCCTTTCCACCATCCATCAATAATCACTTAGCATGGCAGCGCATCTTCCTATCTTCGCTCCATCACTGATACATCCAGGTAGACTCACTCACCATGTTCATGGCCCTAACATCACAATTTAGTGGAGAGAAATTAAGATGTGATTTCAAAAAGGACGTTTCAGTGACATAATGCACTTCAGCTGTCCATACGCAGTACATCATATCATCCAAAAGATATATCAAATTTTCAGCTTTTAAGTTTCCCAAAAAAACTATTTGAAACATTCTTAGGTCATTGCTTTGCTCTTTTACTCATCATTTAGCACTAATTCAGACTTATTGTATTTAAAAAGTTCTGTAATCTGTCGACCAATAAACACACACGCTTTCACTTTTTCAAAACTGAGCCTAGGGAACCTTTTTTGTAAGTGAAAGCAGGACCATTTGCTTCTAAAGGTCTTACAAAATTTTTCATAGGCCACAGTTTTGTATGTAGTGCTGGGAGCACAACTTTGTTTCTCTCTGTCAATGGTTCAAACAATACAGTTTTAATTCCAGGTGCTCATGACTGTCTCACCAGCCAACCTTTCTGAGAATAGTGTTTGCTTTTAGCACGAATACCCCACTCGCAAAGGAAACAACAGTACCTAGTGTAGCCGAATTTCATCCCCAATACAATGTCAATAACTTTAAAATCCCCCTACATTTCTCGCTGGTATATCTCGTATCTGTATATGTGTGTTTCGTACTCGTGGTCACGACTATGCTTCATATTCAGTGCCTCCATCGGACCAATTACGTCTTTAGAGAAGGTAAAGTCCCCCTGAGATAAAAAAAGAAAAACACTGCTAAATTTCTTTGTTCCCAGGGCGAAATGATGTCACCTTCACAAAGTCGTTTCGATAATTAGATAATTCCACAGTTGTAACCATGATGCCAGAAGTTCTACCTTATTTTTAGGTAGTTCTAGATCTCTGATGAGTTAAGCTCTCCTTGGTCATCTTTTGATTCGAGGATGATGTGCTTGGAAAGAAGTCTGCTTATCTTGAAGCTGATGGCAGTTCATCATCATATTCATTTATGGAAGCACTGCTATCTTCATCATAGCTCACAGACTGCAGAGCGTATGTTATGGTACACAACTGTCGATTTTTTTACATGGTAATTCTTTTGTTTGCATGGGGAACTATACAGAAATAAGTCAGAAGTAGGGTTGATGGGCTTCCTCCAAATCGCTGAGACTTCAAACGGTATATGGCGTCCTCTTCTGTTGATCCACGCACTCGGGTTTGACAAACACGTAGTGTCACAAACATGCGGTGCTAATATTTTATATTAGTCGCATATCTTACAGCCAAATTATAAGAAATATGTTCTTTCTTATTGAAGAGGTAACTTGATACTTTCTAATACCAAACATAACTTCGCCATAAATATAGCAGAATTATTTGCGTTATTTACGCATTTACAAGTCATTTTGTACTTGTCTGCAAATAGCTGATTGCCCGCTACAAGTGTATCAAACACAGTTATCACGGAAGCAGTTCCAGACACGTGAAACCAAGACCACTATCTTATTTATAGTGCTTGCCACGATACTTTTATCTGACCACAAGAACACGTGATGGATGTGTGCGCGGATGTACGCGAACATGTGATCATACTGTCCTGTCAGAATCATGGGAGTCTCAAGATCTGCATCCAGTTGCTTATAAATGGGACTCGATATTGCAAAAAAAGTACAATTACAAGTAATGGCTGCGGTTCGAAAACTAGAGCTAAAATGTGAATTTTAGCGGCAGTTTCGAATTCAGTAGCAACGAAATACGAAATAGTAGCTCATTTCATTTCCGTAACATTTTTTGTGTAGAACAGTGCTATGCTCCGAATTACCCAAAAAAATTTATAATATGGTCTTCCTACTGTATAGTAATTTAAGCGGTGCTACCAACCGTTCTCTGATCAGATGTTGTGTTCACAGAAGAAAAAGAACTCCCCCGCAAAGAACCAAACCGAGGTCAACGCCAAGGGGCTGGTGAAGGAGAGAGCAGAGGTTAGAGTCACAGAAAGTGTGTTGTAGCTACATAGGCGTTTGTTACACTTTGTTCATAGCTTACTGCAGTGCTTTTACTATTTGCCAGTTGAAATTAAATGAAATACTTTCGTAACCACAAAATTTTTGCTAAACTGTAATGTAGTTTTTGAAATGTATTCATGTCATTTTCTCATGATCGTGAGAGGTAGTTAGCGCTCACTTTTTATTTTCGGGCAGTTTACGGTAGTGGAAATTTACTACAGATGTTTTGAAATCAAGTCTCTGGACTGTTTTGCTACACAATGAAAATCGTATTGCCTCAGCCCCATTTGCATACGTTAGCTTTCGAGTTCTTAGAAAATAAGCCGAATTCATTCCACTACTATGTACTCAATTGAACAAACATGGGGCGATTTCAAAATAAATATAATACTATCGACAATTCAAAAGACTTGCTTCACCTATAACTCTTTCTGTAACGACTGCGTTAATAGTGGCCGAGAATCTCTCTATGTGATGAAGAAGTAGCGTGAGTGGAAAAGAGAAAAAATATGCATTGCCAAGAGCAGAAATATCTTGCAGATGTGCTATTTATGTCATTTGCATTACTAGATTAGTGACTGTCTTTTGTATCAACTGCTAAGTTACTGGAACGCAACATTTCGAAGACACATAATTGGAAAACCTTAGAAAGTATGTGGACATTTCAACGAGGTAACAAAAGTCTTTCTCAGGAGAAGAAGAAGCAGGAGGGGGAGAAGGAGAGGGCATCTACAAACCGATGATGAAGCGATCGAAGCATTTAGAGAAAGAGAGCAAAATGTCTTTGAAGGTATATGTGCTAGACTATTACGTAGACAGCTCCAGTGAGAGTATAGTGAAGTTTCAGGTGGACATGATAAAGGATTCTGGACATATATTTCTACTAAAGGAAAGCGGTATGAAGGGAAGTGGATACCATCTATGTTGGTGGATTATTGTTGAAGTATGATTCGAGACAGGAAGGACACTCAAAACAAAAGAAAGTATCTTGTATTATTTTAAACTCCCAGGATTTTTTAGTTATAAAACCAGTACGTTAAAGCGAATACTAGGGAAACACTGCGCCATATGCTAGTAGCCGACCTTCTTTGATGTGACAGAATCATTAACACCGTACCAAGCTGATGTGTTTCTTGTACTGTAGTCTGTGTATATCGAACAATATCTGAAACGTAAAGAAAAAACGAAATTGTGATTACTCATAAGCTATAGCTTCAAGGTAGAACAAAAAAAGATATGAATACAGTGCACCAATGAACGGATATAGAACAATTTCTGATGCATCCGTATAATTTATTAACGAAATAACTATAATTGGTGAACGATTATCTGTTTTTGTTGTTATGGTTTTCAGTCTAGGTACTGCTTTGATGCAGCTCTCCATGCTACTCTGTCCTGTGGAAGCCTTTTCATCTCCGAATAACTACTGCAACCTGCATCCTTCTGAATCTGCTTGATGTTGTCATCTCTTGGTCTCCCTCTACGTTTTTTACCCTCCACGCTTCCCTCCAATACTAAATTGGTTATTCCTTGATGCCTCACAACGTGTCCTACCAACCGATCCCTTCTTCTAGTCAAGTTGTGCCACAAATTCCTCTTCTATTCTACCCTCCTGGAAATTGAAATAAGAACATCGTGAATTCATTGTCCCAGGAAGGGGAAACTTTATTGACACATTCCTGGGGTCAGATACATCACATGATCAAACTGACAGAACCACAGGCACATAGACACAGGCAACAGAGCATGCACAATGTCGGCACTAGTACAGTGTATATCCACCTTTCGCAGCAATGCAGGCTGCTATTCTCCCATGGAGACGATCGTAGAGATGCTGGATGTAGTCCTGTGGAACGGCTTGCCATGCCATTTCCACCTGGCGCCTCAGTTGGACCAGCGTTTGTGCTGGACGTGCAGACCGCGTGAGACGACGCTTCATCCAGTCCCAAACATGCTCAATGGGGGACAGATCCGGAGATCTTGCTGGCCAGGGTAGTTGACTTACACCTTCTAGAGCACGTTGGGTGGCACGGGATATATGCGGACGTGCATTGTTCTGTTGGAACAGCAAGTTCCCTTGCCGGTCTAGGAATAGTAGAACGATGGGTTCGATGACGGTTTGGATGTACCGTGCACTATTCAGTGTCCCCTCGACGATCACCAGTGGTGTACGGCCAGTGTAGGAGATCGCTCCCCACACGATGATGCCGGGTGTTGGCCCTGTGTGCCTCGGTCGTATGCAGTCCTGATTGTGGCGCTCACCTGCACGGCGCCAAACACGCATACGACCATCATTGGCACCAAGGCAGAAGCGACTCTCATCGCTGAAGACGACACGTCTCCATTCGACCCTCCATTCACGCCTGTCGCGACACCACTGGAGGCGGGCTGCATGATGTTGGGCCTAACGGTGTGCGGGACCGTAGCCCAGCTTCATGGAGACGGTTGCGAATGGTCCTCGCCGATACCCCAGGAGCAACAGTGTCCCTAATTTGCTGGGAAGTGGCGGTGCGGTCCCCTACGGCACTGCGTAGGATCCTACGGTCTTGGCGTGCATCCGTGCGTCGCTGCGGTCCGGTCCCAGGTCGACGGGCACGTGCACCTTCCGCCGACCACTGGCGACAACATCGATGTACTGTGGAGACCTCACGCCCCACGTGTTGAGCAATTCGGCGGTACGTCTACCCGGCCTCCCGCATGCCCACTATACGCGCTCGCTCAAAGTCCGTCAACTGCACATACGGTTCACGTCCACGCTGTCGCGGCATGCTACCAGTGTTAAAGACTGCGATGGAGCTCCGTATGCCACGGCAAACTGGCTGACACTGACGGCGGCGGTGCACAAATGCTGCACAGCTAGCGCCATTCGACGGCCAACACCGCGGTTCCTGGTGTGTTCGCTGTGCCGTGCGTGTGATCATTGCTTGTACAGCCCTCTCTCAGTGTCCGGAGCAAGTATGGTGGGGCTGACACACCGGTGTCAATGTGTTCTTTTTTCCATTTCCAGGAGTGTATTCAGTATCTCCTCGTTAGTTACGTGATCTACCCATCTAATCTTCAGCATTCTTCTGTAGCACCCCATTCCGATAGCTTCTATTCCCTTTTTGTATAAATTATTTATCGTCCATGTTTCACTTCAATACATGGCCATACTCCATACAAATACTTTCAGAAAAGACTTCCTGACGCTTAAGTCTATACTTGGTGTTAACAAATTTCTCTTCTTCAGAAACGCTTTTCTTGCCACTGCCACTTTACATTTTATATCCTCTCTACTTCGACCATCATCAGTTATTTTGCTCCCCAAATAACAAAACTCATCTACTACTTTAAGTGTCTCATTTCCTAATCTAATTCCCTCAGCATCACGTGATTTAATTCGACTACATTCCATTATCCTCGTTTTGCTTTTATTGATGTTCATCTTATACCCTCCTTTCAAGACACTGTCCATTGCGTTCAGCTGCTTTTGCAGGTCCGCTGCTGTCTCTGACAGAATTACAATGTCGTCGGTAAACCTCAAAGTCTTTATTTCGTCTCCATGGATTTTAATTCCTGCTCCAAATGTTTCTTTTGCTTCCTTTACTGCTGGCACAATATATAGATTGAATAAAATCGTAAATAGGCTATAACTCGGTCTCACTCCCTTCTCAACCACAGCTTCTCTTTCGTGTCCCACGACTCTTATAACTGCCATCTGGTTGCTGTACAAATTGTAAATAGCCTTTCACTTCGTGTATTTTACCCCTGGCACATTCAGAATTTGAAAGAGGCTATTCCAGTTAACACTGTCAAAAGCTTTCTCTAACTCTACAAATGATAGAAATGTAGGTTTGCCTTTTCTTAACCTATCTTCTGAGATAAGTCGTAGGGTCAGTGTTGTCTCGCTTGTGCCAACATTTCTACGGAATCCAAACTGATCTTCCCCGTGGTCGGCTTCTACCAGTTTTTCCATTCGTCTGTAAAGAATTCGTGTTAGTATTTTGCAACTGTGACTTATTAAACTGATAGTTCGGTAATTTTCACACATGACAGCTCCTGTTTTGTTTGGTATTGGAATTATTATATTATTCTTGAAGCCTGAGGGTATTTCGCCTGTCTCATGCATCTTGCTCACCAGATGGTTGAGTTTTGTCAGGACTGGCTCTCCCAAGGCCGTCAGTAGTTCTATAATGGAATGTTGTCTACTCCCAGGGCCTTGTTTCGACTTAGGTCTTTCAGTGCTCTGTCAAATTCTTCACGCGGTATCATATCTCCCATTTCATCTTCGTCTACGTCCTCTTCCATTTCCATAATATTGCCCTCAAGTACATCGTTCTTGTATAGACTCTCTGTATACACCTTCCACCTTTCTACTTTCCCTTCTTTGCCTACGACTGGTTTTCCATCTGAGCTTTTGATATTCAAAGGTCTCTTTAATTTTCCTGTAGGCAGTATGTATCTTACCCCTAGTGACATATGCTTCTAAATCCTTACATTTGACCTCTAGCCGTCCCCGCTAAGCCATTTTACACTTCCTGTCGATCTCATTTTTGAGACGTTTATATTCCTTTTTGCCTGCTTCATTTACTGCATTTTTGTATTTTCTCCTTTCATCAATTAAATTCAATATTTCTTCCGTTACCAATGTATTTCTACTAGCCCTCGTCTTTTTACCTACTTGATCCTCTGCTGCCTTCACTACTTCATCTATCAAAGCTACCCATTCTTCTTCTACTGTATCTCTTTCCTTTATTCTTGTCAATCGTTTCCTAATGCTCTCTCTGAAATCCTCTACAGCCTCTGTTTCTTTCAGTTTATCCAGGTCCCATCGCCTTAAATTTCTACCATTTACAGTTACTTCACCTTTAGTCTGCAGTTCATAATCAAGAAATTGTGGTCAGAGTCCTCATCTGCTCATGGAAATGTCTTAGAATTCAAAACCTGGTTCCTAAATCTGTCTTACCGTCTCTGTCTTATCATTATATGCTCTATGCAAAATTCTACCACGCAGCTTCCTCTTTCATTCCTTACCCCCAGTCCATATTCACATATTACTTCTCGTTCTTTTCCTTTTCCTACTATCGAATTTCAGTCCACCACGACTACAAAATTTTCGTCTGCCTTAACTATCTGATAATTTCTTTTAACGCATCATACATTCCTTCAATCTCTTCATCATCTGCAGAGCTAGTTGGCATATAAACTTGTACTACTGTGATGGGCGTAGGTTTCGTGTCCATCTTGGCTACAATAATGCGTTCATTATGCTCTTCCTACTTTTTATTCATTATTAAACCTACTCCTGCATTACTCTTATTTGATTTTGTATTTGTAACCCCGTATTCACCTGACAAGAAGTCTTGTTCCTCATACCACCGAAATTCACTAATTCCC
Source organism: Schistocerca nitens (assembly GCF_023898315.1). NCBI lineage: Eukaryota > Metazoa > Arthropoda > Insecta > Orthoptera > Acrididae > Schistocerca > Schistocerca nitens. Next base: position 403,644,630 of record NC_064619.1, on the reverse strand, counting down.
ACTACATATAACTTCAACCTATTGATTTCCCTTTTTAAATTTTCTAACCTACCTACCCGATTAAGGGATCTGACATTCCACGCTACGATCCGTAGAACGCCAGTTTCGTTTCAGCTGATAACGACGTCCTCATGAGTAGTCCCCTCCCTGAGATCCGAATGGGGATTATTTTACCTCCGAAATATATTACTCAAGAGAACGCCATCATCATTTAACCATACAGTAAAGCTGCATGTCCTCGGGAAGGATTACGGCTGTAGTTTCCCCTTGCTTTCAGCCGTTCGCAGTACCAGCACAGCAGGACTTTTTTGGTTGATGTTACAAGGGCAGATCAGCCAATCATCCAGACTGTTGCCCTTGAAACTACTGAAAAGGCTGCTGCCCCTCTTCAGGAACCACACGTTTGTCTCGCCTCTCAACAGATACCCTCCGTTGTGGTTGCACCTATGATGCGGCTCTCTGTATCACTGAGACACGCAAGTCTCCCCACCAACGGCAAGGTCCATCATCGTTCATGGGGGACGATAATCTATAGTGTGCATTAAATGTTAGTCCCTTCTCCAGCAGCCTTACACTTAGATGAACAAATGAACAAACGAAACCACATGAGTAACACAGGGCTCATACAATACGTCGAAGAGAATATTTAGGCATGATGTAGGCACTTGTAGTTGGCTTCGATAGACAAGGAAACAAAGATGATGTTATGTCTGCGGAGACGATCGGAGTGTAATCAGATCTAAGTTAAGGTTTCGGAAGAAGCCATATTTAGTTGTTCCATCATTGCTACTGCTAATGTACCTTGACGCGATCGTGGCAGTGTGTGCGAAACGAACATGAGGTATATACTACATAAATTCAATAGGACATAGTTAAATTTCAGATGAACAGTACGATACTGAGAAAAGAATTTGACAAAGCCCTAAAAGACGTACGTCGACCCAGGGCTCTCGGAAAAAGACGACATACCGTCAGAATTACTGACATCCTTTCTAGAACCAACAGTGACAAAACGTTTGCACTTTGTATGTAAAATATATGATACAGGTCACGTACCCTAAAACGTCATGAAGAACATGGTAATTTCAGTACCAAAGAAGGCAGTCGCTGACGTATGTGTATACTAGCGAACCATCTGTTTAATATGCCATGCCTGCAAAATCCTGAAACGAATTATTTACAGAAAAGTGGAAAAACTGGTCGTTGCTCGGGGAGAAACAAGTTTGCATTCCGGAGAATTGTAGGCACTTCTGATACGGAGATCGATCCAACAGTGCCACAAATATGCGGACAGTGTGCTGCTTGGCCTACAAAGATATACAAGCTGGCCAGTATCCAAGTACCAAGTATACTAAGTATACCAAGTGTACTAAGGCAAACCACATTGAGAGGTTTCTTCTGGAAATTATCAAACTCTGGGCGAAAACAAGCACACTGTGAGATCAAACAAACTCCCATCTATACCGGCTAAGGAACAACAACCAAGAATTCGAACATAATCTAACTGAAAGTTCACAAAGTGTTTTACGAACCAACATAAGATCAACCATGTACAAAATAGTTAAGGAAACAGTGCCATAAAAAGAAAAACTTCACTGAATATATTTATCGGAATATGAAAGTTTTAGAAAGTGTAATCTTATCGATACGCTGTCAAAAAGATACGTCCATGGACAGAAAAACGTCATATGGGAATAGTGCAGAATGAATCTGGCTTTGATCTAAACAGCAGCAGGACTGCACAACTCACCTACATTGGTGGTGCAACCACACGAAAATTACTATCCCAAAAATCAGAAAAATTCTGGACATTACTGGTAGGACATACTCTGCATTACTTCGACAGTGTCCAGGGTGAGCTAAAATATCCGGGCAGAGTATGCATCGCAGTCCAGGCAGAGCAACTAACGAAAGACGCTAAATATAGTCAGAAGTATACAGGCTATATCTCAGCAATGGAAATAATGAAAATATGAGGTGAAAAATAGAAATAAGAATGCTGCTGATGTGGAGTTTTTGTCTGGTTGGCTGCTGCTGGTAGTTTGCTCCAATTACTGTGGTCTTCTTGTCTTCGCCAATGGTCACACTACCTACAAAGATATTCTTCGTGGGAAAAGAAATGAAACTTCCGAGGGGCGTGGTAGCTTTCCTAGGTTAACGTCTTTCTACCTCATACCCGGGCGCACTGACAGTTATGAACAGCCATTAACAGAAATTCCGAAGAGGGCAAGAGATCACATTCCTAAAGATTACATCCGGCACCAAGAAAAACAAGATGAGACCGCCGAGGAAAAACTGATGTTATGATACCAAGACAGTAGGACCATGAAGCAGCCCAAGCAGCCCAAGTGGTAGCAGTGAAGACGCCGAAGCAGAAGGAAAATATGCAGTAAAGAATTCGATAATACCTGAAGAGAGATTATCGCGGATTGTTGTTGTTGTTGTTGTTGTGGTCTTCAGTCCTGAGACTGGTTTCTTCCAACTCTCCATGCTACTCTATCCTGTGCAAGCTTCATCGTCTCCCAGTACCTACTGTAGCCTACATCCTTCTGAATCTGCTTAGAGTACTCATCTCTTGGTCTCCCTCTACGATTTTTACCCTCCACGCTGCCCTCCAGTACTAAATTGATGATCCCTTGATGCCTCAGAACATGTCCTATCAACCGATCCCTTCTTCTAGTCAAGTTGTGCCACAAACTCCTCTTCTCCCCAGTTCTATTCAATACCTCCTCTTTGGTTATGTGATCTACCCATCTAATATTCAGCATTCTTCTGTAGCACCACATTTCGAAAGCTTCTATTCTCTTCTTGTCTAAACTATTAATCGTCCAAGTTTCACTTCCATACATGGCTACACTACATATAATTACTTTCAGAAACGACTTCCTCACACATAAATCTATACTCGATGTTAACAAATATCTCTTCTTCAGACACGCTTTCCTTGCCATTCCCAGTCTACGTTTTATATCCTCTCTACTTCGACCATCATCTGTTATTTTGCTCCCTAAATAGCAAAACTCGTTTACTGCTTTAAGTGTTTCATTTTCTAATCTAATTCCCTCAGCATCGCCGGCCGCGGTGGTCTGGCGGTTCTAGGCGCTCAGTCCGGAGCCGCGCGACTGCTACGGTCGCAGGTTCGAATCCTGCCTCGGGCATTGATGTGTGTGATGTTCTTAGGCTATTTAGGTTTAAGTAGTTCTAAGTTCTAGGGGACTGATGACCATAGATTTTAAGTCCCATAGTGCTCAGAGCCATTTGAACCCTCAGCATCTCGTGATTTAATTCAAATACATTCCATTATCGTCGTTTTGCTTTTGTCGATGTTCATCTTATACCCTCCTTTCAAGACACTGTCCATTCCGTTAAACTGCTCTTCCAAGTACTTTGCTGTCTCTGACAGAATTACAATGTCATCGGCGAACCTCAAAGTTTTTATTTCTTCTCCAGAATTTTAATACCTATGTTGTGTCGATTCCCTAAGGTCTCGACACAATGAGTGGCTAGGTGCACGCGAAACTAACGCAGACGGGCGTAACTTCTGAAACAGGAGACTGGATGAAAACTATAAAGAAAAGAAGAGAGATTTTAATATACTTAACTTTAATGTAGTCTTGTTCTTGTTGAAATACATCTCTTGCATAGTAGTAAGCAATTAGCAATGATACACATGGCGCCTTGCTAGGTAGTAGCGATGGACTAGCTGAAGGCTATTTAATCTGTCTCTCGGCAAATGAGAGGAAGACGTGATACGTCTTGTCGCAAGCTATGTCGTCCGTACAACTGGGGCGAGGTCATGTCCGTGTCTTGTGACCTGCCATGTGGTGGCGCTAGGTTTGCGAATACACAGTGGCGACACGCGGGTCCGACATGTACTACAGGACCGCGGCCGATTTAAGTTACCACCTAGCAAGTGTGGTGTCTAGCGGTGACACCACAACCTACTCCGAAGTTTTCTTTTGTTTCCTTTACTGCTTGCTCAATATACAGATTTTATAGCATCGGGGAGAGGCTACAACGCTGTCTCACTCCCTTCCCAACCACTGCTTCCCTTTCATGTCCCTCGACTCTTATAACTGCCATCTGGTTTCTGTAAAAATTGTAAATAGCCTTACGCTCCCTGTATTTTACCCATGCCACCTTCAGAATTTGAAAGAGAGTATTCCAGTCAACAATGTTAAGAGCTTTCTCTAAGTCTACAAATGATAGAAACGGAGGTTTGCCTTTCCTTAATCTTTCTTCTAAGATAAGTCGTAAGGTCAGTATTGCCTCACGTGTTCAAACATTTCTACGGAATCCAAACTGATCTTCCCCGAGGTCAGCTTCTACCAGTTTTTCTATTCGTCTGTAAAGAATGCGTGTTAGGATTTTGCAGCTATGACTTATTAAACTGATAGTTCGGTAATTTTCACATCTGTCAACACCTGCTTTCTTTGGGATTGGAATTATTATATTATTCTTGAAGTCCGAGGGAATTTCGCCTGTCTCATATATCTTGCTCACCAGATGGTAGAGTTTTGTCAGGACTGGCTCTCCCAAGGCTGTCAGTAGGTCTAATGGAATGTTGTCTACTTCCGGGGCCTTGTTTCGACTTAAGTCTTTCAGTGCTCTGTCAAACTCTTCACGCAGTATCATATCTCCCATTTCATCTTCATCTACCTCCTCTTCCATTTCCATAATGTTGTCCTCAAGAACATCGCCCCTGTATAGACCCTCTATATACTCCTTCCACCTTTCTGCTTTCCCTTCTTTGCTTAGAACTGGTTTTCCATCTGAGCTCTTGATATTCATGGAAGTGGTTCTCTTTTCTCCAAAGGTCTCTCTAATTTTCGTGTAGGCAGTATCTATCTTACCCCTAGGGAGATAAGCTTCTACATCCTTACATTTGTCCTTTAGCCATCCCTGCTTAGCCATTTTGCACTTTCTGTCGATCTCATTTTTGAGGCGTTTGTATTCCGTTTTGCCTGCTTCACTTAAAGCATTTTTGTATTTTCTCCTTTCATCAATAAAATTCAGTATCTCTTCTATTACCCAAGGATATCTACTAGCCCTCGTCTTTTTACCTAGTTGATACTCTGCTGCCTTCACTATTTCTTTCCTCAAAGCTACCCATTCTTCTTCTCCTGTATTTCTTTCCCCCATTCCTGTCAATTGTTCCCTTATTCTCTCCCTGAAACTCTGTACAACCTCTGGTTCTTTCAGTTTGTCCAGGTACTATCTTCTTAAATTCCCACCTTTTTGCAGTTTCTTCAGTTTTAATCAGCCGTAATCATACGGCTGTGATAGCATCTATACAAAGAATGTTAATAAAGGTAGGAATATATTTTTGCTTAGCAAGACTGACAGGATACAAAGTGCAGAGTACCTGACTGATCAGCATCAAATATTCATGGCTGAGAACGAAAATGAGAAGCGAAAGTGCGAAAAATTCAAAAATAGATTGTGGTCAGAGTCCACATCTGTCCCTGGAAATGTCTTAGAATTTAAAACCTGGTTCCTAAATCTCTTTCTTACCATTATATAATCTATCTGAAACCTTCTAGTATCTCCAAGGTTCCTCTATGTATACAAACTTCTTTCATGATTCTTGAACCAAGTGTTAGCTATGATTAAGTTATGCTCTGTGCAAAATTCTACCAAGCGGCTCCCTCTTTCATTTCTTAGCCCCAATCCACATTCACCTACTACGTTCCTTCTCTTCCTTTTCCTACTGTCGAATTCCAGTCACCCATGACTATTAAATTTTCGTCTCCCTTCACTACCTGAATAATTTGTTTTATCTCATCAAAGATTTCATCAATTTCTTCATCATCTGCACAGCTAGTTGGCATGTAAACTTGTACTACTGTAGTAGGCGTGGGCTTCGTGTCTATCTTGGCCACAATAATGCGTTCACTATGCTGTTTGTAGCAGCTTACCCGCCCTCCTATTTTTTTTATTAATTATTAAACCTACTCCTGCATTACCCCTATTTGGTTTTGTATTTATAACCGATATTCACCTGACCAAAAGTCTTGTTTCTTCTGCCACCGAACTTCACTAATTCCCACTATATCTAACTTTAACCTATCCATTTCCCTTTTTAAATGTTCTAACCTACTTGCCCGATTAAGGGATCTGACATTCCACGCTCCGATCCGTAGAACGCCAGTTTTCTTTCTCCTGACAACGACGTCCTCCTGAGTAGTCCCCGCCCGTAGATCCGAATGGGGGACTATTTTACCTCCAGAATATTTTACCCAAGAAGACGCCATCATCATTTAATCACACAGTAAAGCTGCATGCCCTCGGGAAAAATTACGGCTGTAGTTTCCCCTTGGTTTCAGCCGTTCGCAGTGCCACAACAGCAAGGCCGTTTCGGTTAGTGTTACAGGGCCAGATCAGTCAATCATCCAGACTGTTGCCCCTGCAACTACTGAAAAGTCTGCTGCACCTCTTCAGGAACCACACGTTAGTCTGGCCCCTCAACAGATACCCCTCCGTTGTGGTTGCACCTACGGTACGGCTATCTGTATCGTTGAGGCACGCAAGCCTCCCCACCAACGGCAAGGTCCATGGTTCTTGGGGGGGTGATTACGAATGTGAATTAATATGGGCGAAGTTAAGCATCAAAGTTCGGCCAGTAACGGTAATGGGATGCTTCTATATTCCGCCTGGCCCTGGAGCTGTAGTTGTAGAGTGCTTCAGAGAGAACCTGCATAATATCGTTAGTAATTTTGCTAGTCATGTCGTTGTAATAGGGAGTAACTTCAACTTGCCTGGTATAAATTGGGAGAATCATGCTATCAAAACGGGTCCCAAACCCAGGCTTTGGTGCGGTAGTATTCTGAATGTCTTGTCCGAAAATTACTTTGAGCAGTTCTTTAGATCAAGCAACTCGTGAAGGTAACGTCTTAAAACTACTAGCAACAAACAGACCTGAAGTTATCGAATCCGTTTACATAGCGGAAGGTATCAGTAATCATACGGCTGTGATAGCATCTATACAAAGAATGTTAATAAAGGTAGGAATATATTTTTGCTTAGCAAGACTGACAGGATACAAAGTGCAGAGTACCTGACTGATCAGCATCAAATATTCATGGCTGAGAACGAAAATGAGAAGCGAAAGTGCGAAAAATTCAAAAACAGTATGCGTTAGAGAAGTATGTTCCGAGTGAGATCTTAAGGGATGAGACAGACCCACCATGATTTAATAGCAGTCTTACAAAACTGCTATGGAAACAAAGGGAGGTTCGTCACAGATTGAAGAGAAGTCGAAACCTAGTTTTCAAAAGGTAGTTGAACTAAGCGAAAATGAGCTTACGGAGAGAAAAGAGAGAAAGTAAAATTTTGTGAACTGATCCGAGCAAAATGTCTAAGATTTGGACTTACGTAAAATCAGTAAGCGATTCTAAATCCTCTGTTAACTCAGTTATCCTACAGGGAGGAAGCCGAAGATAACAGAGAGAAGGCCGAAGTAACGAATTCGGTCATCCGAAATTGTTTCGCCGCGTAAGACAGTAATACAGTTCCATCTTTCAATCAGCGTATGAATATCGAAGTGATAGATATTGAGATAACAGACAGCGGAATAGAAAAGCAACAACAGTCGCTTAACAGCGTAAGGCATCAAAACTAGGTGAAATATCAATAAGATTCTACGAAGATTATGCTAAAGAAGTTGCTCCTCTTCTAGAAGCAGTTTACTGTAGATCGCTGGAGCAACGAAGGGTACCTACCAACTGGAAAGAAAGTGCCGGTCATTCTCGTTTTTAAGAAGTATCGTAGGACAAATGCACATAATTACAGGCCTCTATCGTTGACGTCCATCCGTTGTAGAATTATGGAACATGTATTGCGCTCACGTATTATGACGTTTTTGGAGAACGAAAATCTTCTGTATAAAATCAACATGGATTCCGCAAATAGAGATCTAGAGAAACTCCACTCACTCTGTTCTTCCGTGACATCCATAGCGCTGTATTCAGCGGCGCTCAGGTTGATGCCGTGCCCTTTACTTCAGGAAGGCATTTGAGACAGTTTCGCACCACCGTTTGGTGAAAAAGAAAATGACAAACCCAACACGTCGCTCTTAACGGAACAAAATCGACAGATGTAAAGGTAATATCGGAGTATTCCAGGAAAGTGTGATAGGACCACTATTGTCTACAATGTACGGATATATAAATAATCTAGTACAAAGTGTCGGAAGCTCTTTGAAACTGTTCACAGTAGTAACGCTAGAGCAGTGTAGATTTGCAGAATGACCTGCAGAGGGCTGATGATTGGTGCAGGCTCTGACAGTTGACCCTGTACGTCTATAATGTAACACATTGTGCATATATAGGAAAAGAAATCCACTAATTTACAATCAAACTGTTATTGACGAATTGCTGGAAACAGAACGTACCGTAAAATATCTAGGAGTCACTATCCAGAGCGAACTGAAGTGGAATTGAAACATAAGCAAAATAGAAGGAAAAGCAGATGACAGACCGAGATTTATAGGAAGAATCTTAAGAAAATGTAGCTAATCCAGGAAGGAAGTCGCTTACAAGGCTCTTGTTCTACTGATTCTTGGGTACTGTGCATCCGCACGGGGTCCTTACCAAATAGGATTGATAAAAGATATAGGGAACATCCAACGATGAGCGGCGCGTTCCGTCACAAGATGGTTCAGTCTAAGCGAGAGCATTACAGAGATGCTCAACAAACTCCAGTTACAACAGAGGCATTCTGCATCTCGGAAAGGTTTACTATTTATATTTCGAGATAGCCCTTCCTGGAAGAGTTAGGTGACTTGTGATGCGGCCGAAGAAAAAGAAAAGAAGAAGTTGATAGGAAGATCTAACTGTTTATGGTGATGATGGTGCGGCTCAGCCTCCAGAGGAAATAAATGCTAATTCCTATGAAAAACATGTGAAACTTACAGAAAGTTCCGATAAAAAGAAAAGCACTCTTGTATGCCACTTGATGTGAATATGTATGTATTATTAAATTATAAACTATTTTGGAAGAAAAGAAAGACTGAAGAATGGCAAACCTACGTCTATAGCATTTGTAGATTTAGAGAAAGCTTTCGACTATGTTGACTGAAATACTCTCTTCGAGGTATCGAAACAAAATATCCCACAGACTCAGGTATTTATAAGTGTATGCAAACCTTTCAACAATATACCGTCTTCCGACAGTCGTATTCCGTCTTAAATAACACTCTTTTGTATGAAACACGATCCTGGGTGAATGACAAAAAACCCTGAAACTGCAGCTAGCTCCCCTGCTGAGAGCTGAAATCCGTATCCTCCTCCCGCGAAAACGTGTCTACTTCCACCGTTTCCAGTATCTAGTACAGCCGTGACGCCTTCCGCACCACAGAGCTGGGATACGTGTCCGTCTATTTGATGCCTGCCATCAAATCGAACAGTCTCCTCCATGATACTAAATTGTGGTTCTGCGCCCAGTCATTGAAAGGAGACCCAAGCAGGATCAGTAGCAATAACGCCAACATAGATATTTTCTGTTTGTCTTCCCAATGTTGCTGAAGTGTTCTGCTGAAAACTTCACAAAGTCAGATTCAGTAATCGGTTATTGAAAGTTGTAGCATCCGGACAGTATCAAGAATATGACACATCGCGTTGTTTTAACACTTTCAGACCCTCTGGCTACATTGTGTACATTAAAGTTTGCTGTGTGTCAGGTACAACATAAATATTTTTCGTCAATGGAAACCTCATATACACAATTGTAAATGTTCATTCTTTTCATTATGCACATGTGCTGCCACCTGTTGGGCATAGCTTTAAAAATATCGACAAGTGAATGTAGTAGTACGCAGCAGTTTGTGGCCACCAGAAGTTACAGTAGTGGTTGGTTAGTTATATTGCATTGTGTAATTGAATAAATTTATTGTTATTTTGCATGGTAATTATTGAGTGATCAGTTTATTTATTACAACAGTGAATATTTCAAAAATAATTATTTTATTCCAACACAGGTCTATAAATCTTACATCTACAATCATCAAAAAATCACCTAAGGGCATTAGAGCATAAAGAAAAACCTCCAGAAGAAATTCAGGTCTGAATGGGTTAAAATGTTGTCACGATCGGCCACTCGATTCTTAGTCCGTAGAATGTAAATTAAGAAGCTCTATTACGGAAAACGTACATATCAGGCTAGAAACAGGCCTACCACAGACCTCTAATGATAGCAGTGCATGCCACAACTACATTATAACCATCCATTAACTTCTACCAATTCCTGAATCAATACTATGCCTAGCGCCATAGCGTGTATATACGCGCCATAGCGTGTATATACGTAATTTTGCATCGATCCATATTGTCTTAATGTTTATGATTTTAAACTTGCAGTCTTTCGTGACGTTTTACCTAACTCGCAGAAACACTTCATTTGCAATCGTTAGTGCAGCATACTGGCGTGAAGCGGTTAGTTATACCCACGTGTTGTCGACAATGAATTCGATGTTCTACTACGCATCCTCTATCACCAACTGATAAACCGATGTGGCCTCTAGAGTTTCTTTTTTCTTTTTCTGGATCACCATTTTTGAAGATTTTTCTTACACTCATTTGCACGTTTTCTAATTTCTCCGTCAATCTACTTTTACGTAGAACATTTGACGGTGTGTGTCTGCTTCTATAGTCGGGCCTTCCAATGTGTGGTGCTTGTGTCGGGCGCCTTAACCCCTGATATATACATTGATGAGCCAAAACATTACGACCACCTTATTAACAGCTTGTTTGTCTGTCTTTCGAACGAAATACATCACTGATTCTGCATATCAGACTCGACAGTTTGTTGATAGGTTTGTGGATGTATGTGGCATTAGATGTCTACGCGTAAATACTGGGCCGCTGATTTGCGTAGGCGGTGATAGTGACCCAGATGGGTTCCACAGGATTTACGTCAGGCGAATCTGGTCGCCGACACATCAACGTGAGTTCACAACAATGCTCCTCGGTCCACTGTAGCACGGTTCTCGTTCCCAGGCAGGTACAGTTATACAACTGCAAGTCGGCTATGTCAATGGATTTCCCTAGTTGCAGCCCATAACTTTGCCATGGTAATCCCCGTGCGTGTCTGCTTCGCTTACATAGTTTTGTTACCGTATCACGTGCTCACCAAGCGGCATCCAAGCATCAAACGTGGCGGTGGGCAGTGCTCATAATGTTTTGGCTTATAGATGTATACAAACATAAACACGAACACACACTCTTTGTGTCTCTGTTCGTTTATACCGTGTCCATCATCGTCTGCGAATTCGGTCGTTTTGTTAATTTCTCTTTGCTTATAGTCTACAATAAAGGCCGAAGTGAGTGAAGGTGTCAAATTTGCAGTTTCCAGCGCTGTTGTTGTCTCTCGTTTGTTGCTGTCACATTTCACCACCCCAGCGTCCGAGTCGCTCGTCTCCGATGTTCGTCGCGTGCGCGGACATTGGTATTAGTGTCGGCACTTTTAGCCTGAACCACGACGTGTACCCTGTACTGTTTCCACCTGTTGATTTCTGATAACGCATGTTTGTACACGCGCAAAATTCTCCTTCCCCTTCCACAAGAATGGGGTGGAAAGGTGTTTTGGTTCTCAGTGTGTAGATTTGATACAAGGACATCCCACTTTAATATACAAGGTAAATTTCATATCTTTAGACAATGAAATATCTCAAAAACCGCGCATCAGATTAAAAGAGTGGAAAAATACGTGTTCAGTGTTTTTAAAAATGCTGCCCGGCGATACCCTCAGGGGAGGGGGTGTCCGATTAGAAATATTAAATAGGAACATCCCCTTTTTACTTTAGATTCACATTCTACGGAAAAAAATACGTAACTTTCGTGTGTAGCACTCCTGTCGTTGCGCGGTACATGGCGCTGTATTGGTAAAATAACGCAACTGAGTACCTTATCATCTCCGCAAAAATACACTGGATAAAAAAAATCCACTTCGTTACTCTTATTTATCCGCACATGGAATGATTCGCTACAACTGAGAAGTGTTTCCCATTTAGCCTTTTTACATGCGTCGGTGATACACTGCATTGGTCTCTTCATTGTAAACATCACTCTTATAGTAACTCCACAAAGAAAAGCCAGGTAAAGTAAGGCCAAGACACTGGACTGCCTCTTCCAATCCATCGACGATTCTACACTGGGACTAATACTTCTCGTGCTGGCACACAATGATATGCTGGACACCAATCATATTGAAACCACACTGTCTGTCACAAGTCCAAGGGAAGATTTGTAAACAATACTGAAAGATCGTCCTCCAAAAATGACTGAAATTTAACATCATTAAAGGTGCCACCGATAAAGAATGGAACAATGAGTTTGTCACCAATTACTTCGCAACAAAAATTCACGTTCCACAGACCCTGCTGCGCAAACAATGTGGGTTTTCCATATTGAAATAATGTATGCAGTGTCGATTAATCGTAGCGAAGTTCGTGATGATCGCCTCGTCAGAGAAGAATACTCGAGCAAAGAAACTGTGGTCTCTCCCTATTTGCTGAAGCGAACATTGACAAAAAGTTACTCGACTCTTGAAAGAATGCCGTGAAGTTCATGATGGAGGGAACTATGAAACGGATGATAAAAGTGTCAAAACTCGGCAAACGATAGTCCGACTAATTCCCAATTCACGACTTAATCTTCCAGTGCTAATACGGGGATTATGATTAACTGCAGCTAATATAGTAGTTTCATTATTCTCTCTAGAAACTATTCCTGGACGTTTCCCTTTTCGTGGTTGTACAGTTCCCTCGGTGGAGAACCGTCGAATAACCCGACTAAAAGTGACACGTTAATCACACCCTGTTTGGGAAAAATTAAGCGTAATGCGTTACAACATTATCGACACTCCTACCACTTTCTACGCAAATGTAAACCATTTTAATTTTCTCTTCATCGTAATATCCTCCATTCTAACTAAAAAGGCAGTAAGTTTATGAAGGAAGGTGTTTAAGAATTTAGGGACGACGAGTACATGATGAATGTATCAAAACAACTACATGGAGAAAACTACAAAACAGTGAGCTGTTTGCCACACTCTACTGTTTTTATGTTTTTGATCGAATAGATTTTTCTCGACATAATACCGTTTTGTCACTCAATTGTGTTATTTGTCGATTACAGCGCAATCTATTGTGCAACGACAAAAGTGTTACATACAAAAATTACGTGTTTTTTCCGTAGAATGCAATCTATATAAATAAAAATCAGTTGCCGCATGTATGAAAGAGCATCACCTGAGAATGGCTTGACTGATTTGGTTGATTTTTGTAGTTGCGTTCGTTATTGTCAGTATAATGTTTGTATCAAAGAAAATTTTTGGAAAATCCAACAAAAAAATCGGAAATTAACATTAATTGCTACATGTATGAAATATCATCAATTAAGAACGGCTTGACAGATTTGGTTGATTTTTTGGTCTTTGTTGTGTTCGTAACTGTCAGGACAAGGTTTGCATTGAAGGAAAAGTTTTGGAACATCCACTGGAACAGTCAGGCATTAACAATCAGTTGTGAAAGATCATCACTTGAGAACGGCCCGACAGATCTGCTTGATCTTTTTCGTTTTTTGTGTTCGTAATTGTGGTGGTAATGGTATTTTCGGTATGAAAAAGAAAAAAAATGCTTTTATTTCGACTGTTCTCCTGTCAATGTTTTCATAACAAGAAAAGTCAGTTTGACAGTTATATCTAATGTATATAAATACGTATGTAATATACGGTATAATGGTGAAACGTTGTTATCGAAAATCTCGAAAGGTTCTTGACAGATTTAGTACAGATCTGTACTTCGGACGGTCTTTTTTGTAATATACACTCCTGGAAATGGAAAAAAGAACACATTGACACCGGTGTGTCAGACCCACCATACTTGCTCCGGACATTGCGAGAGGGCTGTACAAGCAATGATCACACGCACGGCACAGCGGACACACCAGGAACCGCGGTGTTGGCCGTCGAATGGCGCTAGCTGCGCAGCATTTGTGCACCGCCGCCGTCAGTGTCAGCCAGTTTGCCGTGGCATACGGAGCTCCATCGCAGTCTTTAACACTGGTAGCATGCCGCGACAGCGTGGACGTGAACCGTATGTGCAGTTGACGGACTTTGAGCGAGGGCGTAGAGTGGGCATGCGGGAGGCCGGGTGGACGTACCGCCGAATTGCTCAACACGTGGGGCGTGAGGTCTCCACAGTACATCGATGTTGTCGCCAGTGGTCGGCGGAAGGTGCACGTGCCCGTCGACCTGGGACCGGACCGCAGCGACGCACGGATGCACGCCAAGACCGTAGGATCCTACGCAGTGCCGTAGGGGACCGCACCGCCACTTCCCAGCAAATTAGGGACACTGTTGCTCCTGGGGTATCGGCGAGGACCATTCGCAACCGTCTCCATGCAGCTGGGCTACGGTCCCGCACACCGTTAGGCCGTCTTCCGCTCACGCCCCAACATCGTGCAGCCCGCCTCGAGTGGTGTCGCGACAGGCGTGAATGGAGGGACGAATGGAGACGTGTCGTCTTCAGCGATGAGAGTCGCTTCTGCCTTGGTGCCAATGATGGTCGTATGCGTGTTTGGCGCCGTGCAGGTGAGCGCCACAATCAGGACTGCATACGACCGAGGCACACAGGGCCAACACCCGGCATCATCGTGTGGGGAGCGATCTCCTACACTGGCCGTACACCACTGGTGATCGTCGAGGGGACACTGAATAGTGCACGGTACATCCAAACCGTCATCGAACCCATCGTTCTACCATTCCTAGACCGGCAAGGGAACTTGCTGTTCCAACAGGACAATGCACGTCCGCATGTATCCCGTGCCACCCAAAGTGCTCTAGAAGGTGTAAGTCAACTACCCTGGCCAGCAAGATCTCCGGATCTGTCCCCCATTGAGCATGTTTGGGACTGGATGAAGCGTCGTCTCACGCGGTCTGCACGTCCAGCACGAACGCTGGTCCAACTGAGGCGCCAGGTGGAAATGGCATGGCAAGCCGTTCCACAGGACTACATCCAGCATCTCTACGATCGTCTCCATGGGAGAATAGCAGCCTGCATTGCTGCGAAAGGTGGATATACACTGTACTAGTGCCGACATTGTGCATGCTCTGTTGCCTGTGTCTATGTGCCTGTGGTTCTGTCAGTGTGATCATGTGATGTATCTGACCCCAGGAATGTGTCAATAAAGTTTCCCCTTCCTGGGACAATGAATTCACGGTGTCCTTATTTCAATTTCCAGGAGTGTATATAATATATACATTTATATGTAATATGTGAAGAAGATTTTCTCAGGAAGATTTACGGGGCAATTAACAAAAGCGGCATTTGGATGAAGAGACCACAAAACGAGCTCTATATAAAGACCAATACCGTAACAGGCGAAATCAGAAAACGCCGAGCCAAATTTTATACACATATCTACAGGATGAAAGACTCCACAACAGCTAGGTAATTTTTCAATATTATAACAAAGAGTATATGCGGCACAGAATGGTTGAAAGAAGTCCAGAGGGATCTGCAGCAGATCAACATAAAAAATCTCGAAGACCGCACTGCGTGCCGGAATATAATCACAAGTGTGAAGTTTGAGGAAAGAACGTCGCGCCAGCCTGGTAAAAAATGGACAGAAGAACGGAAGAAGGAGCATTCTGAGAGGATAAAGAGTTTTCCGAAAGCAAAGAAGATAAACGTTCGGAGATGAAATTATGAATTCAAGTTGAATCGCTCTACTAAATGGGAACAATCGTTATAATAATAAATGTGAAGGGGAAGCGTGGTTACCAAAAATTTCGAAAAGTTCTTGACCGTTTTATTTCAAATTTTTACACGATACTCTACTGAACATTCAGACAGAAATGGTCGTAGATAGCAGAGGGGGGGGGGGGGGGAGGAGAAGGAGGTTATACACAGAGACATAGGGGAGAAGGAGATCTGTGACCTGTGGAATTATGAACATTCAGACGGTAATGGACATAGAGAGGAAGGAGGAGATTCTGCACGGAGAATTGGGGAGGAGGAGATGTACAGAGGGAGAGGGGGGATGAGAAGATGGGCAGAGAGAGCGAGACAATTTAGGATGTATACTCAATTCACATACATATTTAACAACTGTAAATCATTGCTGGATTCGCTATTTCTACAATAAAAATAGAATTTTTTTATTTAAGATTTCAAGGATGCCCTCTACTCCACCTTCTGGGAGCATCGCCGGACAGAATTTTTAAAAATGATGGACAAGTATTTTTCCATTTTTTAATCCGATGTGTAGTTTTTGAGATATCTCGTTGTCTCATGGGTTAAAAATTCATCCTGTATACACTGACAGCTACTAAAATTGCAACTCCAGAAGGGCGAGATGCACAGTACTTCAAACTGGGTCGACTGTGCTTGTATGTGCTATTGAATAATAATTCAGCGGCCCCCGCACAAGTAAGGCAGACCTAACGACACCTGCATTCTGTAGCTAAGGGATTCTCATTCATAAATCCCA
Source organism: Schistocerca nitens (assembly GCF_023898315.1). Lineage (NCBI taxonomy): Eukaryota > Metazoa > Arthropoda > Insecta > Orthoptera > Acrididae > Schistocerca > Schistocerca nitens. The sequence continues at coordinate 403,628,140 of NC_064619.1, read as the reverse complement.
TTTGAACGTTGTTTGTTTGTGAGAACGTCAGGTTATTGCTTGTTTCAGAAAGATGGCTCAAATGGCTCTGAGGACTATGGGACTTAACATCTGAGGTCATCAGTCCCCTAGAACTTAGAACTACTTAAACCTAACTAACCTAAGGACATCACAAACATCCACGCCCGAGGCAGGATTCGAACCTGCGACCGTAGCGGTCGCGCGGTTGCAGACTGAAGCGCCTAGAACCGCTCGACCACACCGGCCGGCGTTTCAGAAAGAGAAACATGTTCCAGTATGTGTCAAATTCGACACCGGCGGGATCGTGGGCTATCGAGACTGAGTCTAGTCGTCCACCGATACTGGTTCTTGCGTTGGTCGGTTCCAATGACTGTGATGTGAACATGGAATCGAAAAGTTTAGGAGCACCACAATCAACGCCTTTCAAGATCTCAGTGCCATCAAAGGCAGGCATATTGTTTGCTAGGAAGTATGGCCACGCAGAACAGGAAGGAACCTCACTTAGCTTAACTCAGGAAATGGGCCTATCGCGCATGGACACCATTACGTCACCTGGAGCACAGTGGAGTGCCAGCGGTGCGACCATTGTTGCCGCTTCTCTTGGCGTGGTGGCAATGGGAGACGCGCCGACAGCTGCGCAGTGGTTTTTCCAAAGGCGACATTGTCATGGTCTTTTTTGGCGAGTCTCGCTTTTACGTAGAGTGCGCACAGAATAACGTAATCGGTAGATGCGCAGACGGCACGGAAACGCAACCGTGAGGAGATCTATAGAGGGGGGGATTCCAGGCAGGAGGTCAGCTCGCTATAAAGGAAATGGCGCACGATGGAGGAAAAATGCCGTTCTAAACTGAAACCTACACTCACATTTTTTGTAAATGTTAAGTGGAGCATCTCCATGCCTACATATGCATGTTCAGAAGGATCTACTGTCTCCTCTGCTTCGGTTGGTATCAAAAAATAATGCCCCTGTGAATGCAACAAAAGCAGCGATTTCTTTTCACCTCGCTTGTTAACCATTGTAACTTTCAGCGAAGTGTCGTGAGTAGAGAATTTTGAGTGAAACCCACGAGTGTTGCGTAGAAAGTAACGCCTCGTACTTTTTCTTTGATAATTGTTTATTGAACATAATGAGAATTACACACACGAAAGAATGATGTTCCGTCTACACAACCTACTTTTTCACGTAATGTCCATCCTGTTCTATAGCCTTCCTGCAGCGCGAAACAAGGGCGTGTGTGCCCTGTCGGTACCAATCCTTGTCCTGGCGGTGGAGCCAGTGCTCCACTGTGTGAAACACCTCATCATTGACAGATGCAGCGCCTACTGCCGAGTCGTAATGCGCCTGTCCTCGCGAATGACAGCATCAGCTCACTGCAACATGTCAGGTGTGACAGCCGTGGATGGTCTCCCCGACCGCTGCAAATCGTGGAGCTCCGCCGAACCGCCTTCTGATAACCTCACCCTCCGTACCCAGTGACTAGCTGTACTTCTGTTGACAGCACCTGCTCCATAGATTGTGCACAAGCGTCTGTGAATATTCCCCAGTTTCTTCCTCTACAGTAAGAAATTGACTGTAATTGCTTGTAACATACATCACCTAGAGACACCATTTTGAAACTGTCCTCTAGCTACGCCATCTGTCGGAAGTGACGGTAACTTGGTGGGCTCACTCAGGAGACTTCCAATAACACATACGTAAAGTTTCGCGTTAGTAGTATTGTTTTCAGCAGAGAGAAAAAAAATGGCGTTCATTACTCTGGGCAGCCCTCGTACATTTGTCTTATTACCATGTTAAAATTTGCTTCTTTTACACTATCATTTGCTAAAATCTCATTTCGATAACTGAAACCTTTTATGAAATGTGATGAATGTTGTAGCTGTTTCACACTGGCTTTATCGTTAGAAGCACGATCGCATATGAGCATGCCGCATACGATCAATTTTCTCGAGAAAAATTCAGTGTGTTAGCTAAATTTCATAAGCAGCAGCATTTAATGTAATGTACACCAAACACAGAATCCTTTGGTTTGTGGGGCGCTCAACTGCGCGGTTATCAGTGAAAACGCAGAATCATAGCGATCTCTATTTTCATTTCAAACTTCTACCAATTCCGTGGGCACGTCATCATTAAGGGTACATATAAAACTATAAGTAATGCCATAATGAATTTCTTACGTAGTAGTTTCTGTAAGATCCTTTGAGAAAGATTGCCGGGCGTGCTCCTCGATTCTGTCATCGCAGCGCGTAGCCAACCGGCCGAAAATGAGCAGACATTGTCAGTCTCCCATTCTGAACAAGCGAATGAACTCGTCCAGTGCTTTGGAGGAAAACTGGTCACTGCGCATCGGCTACCATATTCTGCGCAGTCTCTGCAGCATCGTGATGGACTCTTCCAAGTGTGGAGGTTCTGAGGAGACAATACATTGCGCATTACACTTGTTATCGTCCACCTGACGTGATTGCATAGGATGCCATTGGGTGCACAACATGACCACTTCCGATTGGCATAGCCGGTAATTTGGACAATACCATTATGTATATGACGTCTTGAGGGCGGTGCTGTGTCCCATATCCGAGAAAATTGTGATATTATTTTTCAACAAGACAGTGCATGATTGCTTGTTGCCCTGCTGCTCTGACACATCAAGTGGTTATAATTACAGTGCAGCTACTCAGAGGCACCCAGTGTGGGCTGTAATTATTATATAACTTCCTAGAGATTCTAATGTGTTACTGCAGAACCGATTTATGCTGGAAAAAAGTTGCAATTTCGTCCACCAGGTGCAAAACTGGCGCTGTGTAGCATCTTGTCGGTTCCGGTGCACGTATTGAACAAACTATGTAAGCGGCAGTTAATAATTACATCAACATTATGCTTTCCTCACTTGTTTGATCTTTTCTGATCATGTATAATTCCTAATCCATTACATATGGAAACGTTTCTATACATATTTCTTGCACTCAAAGTGCCACATTTGCACCTGATTGCCGAAATTGGAACTAATTTTTTTTCCAGTGTAAATCGGTTTCGCATTGACGCATTAGAATATCTACCAAGTTATATTGCCATACAGTAATTACAGTCAACCTCAGACCTCTCTGAGTAGTTGCACTTTGATGATAACCATCCGACACCTCAATACAGAAGGTGTTCGAATGTTGCCCTGATCTTGTTGCATTAATTTTATATATTACTAGATGGTAAATTCAAGACTCATGTTTCGTTAGGACTGCCATTTTCAAATTAATTTTATCTGTTGTCCAGAGTTTAATTAAATGACATAATCCTATGGAAGTTAAATCCACAAAATAACCATGGACCACTAGTATCTCACCAACTGAAAACGCACTAGTCAAGGTCTCTGAGAGGTAGCTTCGTCGTCACTCGCCAACAACCTCGAATAACAAACTCTGACATAGAGATGATATAAAGTAGGAGCAGTATGGAATGACATGCCCATACCTCCCATCCAGGTTCGTTTCTACTCGACCTCCAGCAGGATTAAGAGCCGTTTTTGATGCTGAAGATGCTGTTTTTGTAGTAAAATTTGCCCTTTATATGCCCTCAAATTATCAAGAAATATGATGATGTATTCTTCCCACTCTACCTAATAAGCACATTAGCCGAAATTTCGTTATTTACTATACTTCCATGTGCTGCAATCTTAGAGCTTAACAATTGCTAAGGAACAATTGATGCTTGTTAAGGAACAGCTGCCAACTGCTACAAAACAAACGTCAATTGCTATGGAACTATCGACCAATGACAGTACAAGGAAATGTAGTGGGCGGGACGTTTTAACTGCACGTTTTAATTGTAGCAACGCCTACACTTTGTACGCATTCGACAGTTCACGCAGAACGGTGACTGATGGAGGTTCTTGTGGAACCGATTAGTGCGTTATTCCGTGTGGTTCTGCAACATGTGTGCATGACATCATTTGAGTGCTTACAATCGTGCACAAGCAGTTGGACGGCTCGAAGTGCCGCCACTGTGGTCACGTAATGGATGAGTCGAGAAGTGTCACCTCGTGAATAAAATAGACCGCTGAGGGTGTACACGCTATGCGAAAGTGTGTCAATGGTCGTAGACGAACCATCACGTCGCAAAATGAACAGACATCTCAGATTGCAGCAGACCTCACAACCGCTCCCGTTATACGTGTGTCTGCCAGAACCGTTTCGCGGTCATTAAATCAATCTGGTGTGATGATCTATGACGTATTACGCTTCACTATGGCAAGTGATTCTGGCAACTATGAAGCCCGCTTTCATTTGGATGGGTTCGTCAATAAGAAAACTTGGCACTCTTGGATGACTGAGAAACCACATTACGCGATCGAGAAGTCTCTTCACCCTCAACGGGTGACTGTGTGGTGTGCAATGTCCAGTCACGGAATAATCGGTGCGATGTTCCTTGATGGCACGGTGACTACCGAACGGTACGTGAAGGTGCATCCAAAGTGACCCTGATTTCGACAAGATGGGGTGGTTCGTGCAAGAAGGAGCTCGACCCCATCGAAGCGGGTGTGATGTCCTGGAGGAACACTCTGGGGACTGCATTCCGTACATGTCATAACCTAAATCCGAATACCTGTAGTGACGTTTACATGTGGAATAAAGTGTGTACACGTCGTAGTTTGTAATTAACTTCCTTTTTTTCATATAGTTCAATTTTTGTCACCCTGTAAAACAGTATTTCCTCCGCCCAGTTTTCTTATTCCAGTGTTAGAGCCGAATTCATTACACTACAGTGAACTCAGCTGAACAAATATTTAGTGATTTCCCAATTGTTCTGTGTTTTCGGGAATGTAACACGGCTACGACGCATCTTTGTGCAACAATTGGGTTAATCGTGAGCGAGAATTTCTGTATGTGTAAAAGTAATGGAATGACTGGACGTGGAAAATAAGAGAAGAAAATGTGTGTTATCAAGCGCTGGCATATCGTGAAGGTCTACTATTCCTACGACTGGCATTGATAACTGATAGGTTCCTTCGTCTTGCAGAGGGTAAGTCGTGAGATCGCATGTCAAGGAGCTTCAGAAAGATAAACAGACTGAAGAACGCTTAACTGCAAAAGATAGGAATGTATGGGTACATTTCAAGAAAGTGACAAGAGCTTCCTTAGAAAACGAGCTACCAAACGAGCTAGCACCGACTGAACGTTGACACGACTGGAGCATTTCGAAATCTAGAGAACAAAGTGTCTCTGAAAAAACGTGTAATAGACCATCACGTGGACAACTTCACAGATACTTGCAGACACGTTTCCGACGGACGTGATGAAAGATTCGAGATAATTATTTGTGGAAAGCGGTTTAAAGGGAAGCGAGTAACAGTTATGTTGCTGGATTAATTTTTCAGTATGATTCAAGACAGAAAAGACACTCAGCACAGACCATGAAAAGCATATTGTAATATTTTACAGAGGCCGATGATTTTTTAAATTTAGAATGAATAGTGTAAAATAATATACTGTGGAAACACTGTGTCATATGTTGGTATATGTTGACTTAACACGATCAGTAACATCTCACAAAGCTGAACTGTTTCTTGTACTCCATACGAAGCATTTCGAACAATGTTTGGAATGTAAGAAAAAATGCATAAAATATCACAGCTGGTGGTTTTCGAGAACGAAAACGCCGCGGCGGACATAGTAAAAGAGGACAGGGCGTTGTTTTGCGGGTTCCTGGGAAGACAGAGCCTGGAATGTACTAACATGGCTGCAACTAGTGCTGTGTATCCTGTACACAAGATTGCTCAAGAAAGCTTTCAAGTAATGCAGCGTGCCATTAGCAAACTGTGACACTTGTTCCTGGCTTACTACAATGCACTGGTTTCATTCTGTGCTAGCTGTATTTTGAAATTGCGCGGCTGGTTCCTTACCATCTACTAAAGGCGATTGTAGATACAGATTCGTTAGCACAGTGAGCTTGCTTACCTCTTTTAATCTCTTGTTGCTGTTTGAGGGGAGGCCGCAGAGCAATTTCGTGCTCGTACTAATAAAACATTCTTCTAATACCGTATTTTTAAGTTTTGTGTTTGGTATCACGAGACTTTTCAGGATTGTGAGGTTTGGCTTTATGAAGGGCTTGTCTTGTCATAATTTTAATACCTAACATTATTCATATCGTCGGACGACATTTGTGTATGAAGGAATATTTTCAGTTGGTGTAATGTTTGGTTTAAATCAGCATTGTGAACCGCTTTAATTACATTGTACTTCCTCTGTGTAATGTAAGTTTTAATTGTAATATTATTTTGTGCCACTTTTTCAGTATTTTGTGAATGAGACTTTTGAATATTATTGAATTGGAACTCCTTACGAAATGTGAGGCTTCTACCATACGTGGGGAGTGATTTAGTGCCACTATTACTGAACTACTGGTTCTATTTCACTCGTTAAACAGTTTTGATTGATGTTTTCGAAATTGTTGTTGATTTCAATCAGTACTATTTTGCTTATATTATTGACCTCTCTTAAAATACACTCCTGGAAATTGAAATAAGAACACCGTGAATTCATTGTCCCAGGAAGGGGAAACTTTATTGACACATTCCTGGGGTCAGATACATCACATGATCACACTGACAGAACCACAGACACATAGACACAGGCAACAGAGCATGCACAATGTCGGCACTAGTACAGTGTATATCCACCTTTCGCAGCAATGCAGGCCGCTATTCTCCCATGGAGACGATCGTAGAGATGCTGGATGTAGTCCTGTGGAACGGCTTGCCGTGCCATTTCCACCTGGCGCCTCAGTTGGACCAGCGTTCGTGCTGGACGTGCAGACCGCGTGAGACGACGCTTCATCCAGTCCCAAACATGCTCAATGGGGGACAGATCCGGAGATCTTGCTGGCCAGGGTAGTTGACTTACACCTTCTAGAGCACGTTGGGTGGCACGGGATACATGCGGACGTGCATTGTCCTGTTGGAACAGCAAGTTCCCTTGCCGGTCTAGGAATGGTAGAACGATGGGTTCGATGACGGTTTGGATGTACCGTGCACTATTCAGTGTCCCCTCGACGATCACCAGTGGTGTACGGCCAGTGTAGGAGATCGCTCCCCACACGATGATGCCGGGTGTTGGCCCTGTGTGCCTCGGTCGTATGCAGTCCTGATTGTGGCGCTCACCTGCACGGCGCCAAACACGCATACGACCATCATTGGCACCAAGGCAGAAGCGACTCTCATCGCTGAAGACGACACGTCTCCATTCGTCCCTCCATTCACGCCTGTCGCGACACCACTCGAGGCGGGCTGCACGATGTTGGGGCGTGAGCGGAAGACGGCCTAACGGTGTGCGGGACCGTAGCCCAGCTTCATGGAGACGGTTGCGAATGGTCCTCGCCGATACCCCAGGAGCAACAGTGTCCCTAATTTGCTGGGAAGTGGCGGTGCGGTCCCCTACGGCACTGCGTAGGATCCTACGGTCTTGGCGTGCATCCGTGCGTCGCTGCGGTCCGGTCCCAGGTCGACGGGCACGTGCACCTTCCGCCGACCACTGGCGACAACATCGATGTACTGTGGAGACCTCACGCCCCACGTGTTGAGCAATTCGGCGGTACGTCCACCCGGCCTCCCGCATGCCCACTATACGCCCTCGCTCAAAGTCCGTCAACTGCACATACGGTTCACGTCCACGCTGTCGCGGCATGCTACCAGTGTTAAAGACTGCGATGGAGCTCCGTATGCCACGGCAAACTGGCTGACACTGACGGCGGCGGTGCACAAATGCTGCGCAGCTAGCGCCATTCGACGGCCAACACCGCGGTTCCTGGTGTGTCCGCTGTGCCGTGCGTGTGATCATTGCTTGTACAGCCCTCTCGCAGTGTCCGGAGCAAGTATGGTGGGTCTGACACACCGGTGTCAATGTGTTCTTTTTTCCATTTCCAGGAGTGTACTTGTTTTAGGACAATTTTAATTAATAGTTTAACGGTCGTGTTTAGCAGCAACGTTCCTACGAAATGGTATGATAACTAAACTAGCATTATACATTCACAACCCCCAGACAGTTCCACTCCACAGCCTATGTGCCGAAGGAGTATGCGAATACAATTCAAAATAAATCAGGTGCTGACAGCTGTGAATATCACCAAAGTTTTATTTTAATAACTTGTGGTTGAAAAATATTGACACAACTTACTTCCAGAAGAATGAAAAAACGGTGGAATTCAGTCGCGAGGAAGATCAGTCTGGGTTGTGGATAAATCTATAAAAACGCGAATCTATGCCGATCTTAAAAATTAATTTAGGAGATAGGTTAATGGAAGACAACTCCTACGTGTATAGCTGTTTTAGACTGAGCGAGAGCTTTTGACAATATTTACTGGAATATTATCTTTGAAATCTGAGGGTAGAAGGGATAGAACACAGCGAGCAAAAGGTGATCCACAACGTGAGTGGAAACCGTGATTCACGTCGGCTGTTAACATGTTGGCACATTTCATAAGCACTCAAAAGCTTTTACGGCTTACTGGATCTATTCGATCCGATGAATGAATGAAATTTCGCGTACCTGAATGCAAGATTTTCATATTTTTCTTGTATAGGCATTACCTTGGATCATCTACCTTTTAAATCTCGCAGGGAGGTCAGAGTAAACGGTAGTGGGTCTCTGGTTCTTGGTTTATCAAACACAATCCCTGACCAGAGAATTCACAATTTACCGTTCAGCCACTCGATTTATCAAACACAATCAGTGCCCAGAGAAATCACAGCTTGCCTTTCAGCCAAGGTTGGCAAATATGAGCGGATTATGCAGGTGGTGTGCTCTGGTCAAGTGTGAACTGTTAGGGAGAAATGGCTTGTGTGCAGCTAGGGTACACTGGCAAGAGAAGGGCCGGAGAGACTGAACGCACTTAATCACTGCGCCCGTGCACATTGTGTGTGACTCTTGCAGGACCTAGTGATGTCTCCTGTGGGTGTCGTAAGACGTTGCATGAAAGCAGTATCATGTAGGATTTCTATTTGAAATCATTTATAAGTGTTTTCTATTACGAATAGTGGTGACGAGGGGCTCTTCAGGTACGGTGTTAATGGAATATTTTGGTTATTTCTGTTTAAATTATAGGGATGCGTGTAGCACTTACAGTGTTTCGATTTTTCTCGGTATTCTAGGTGGCGTACTGTACGAAGTTAAGGGATTCTGACAGATGACTTTCTTCCAATGACAACGTGGTTGCAGCCACTCTGTCTGTTTTCTGCCACACATTGAACCTTCATGTATGCAATACATTATATAAAAGTGTTCGCCGTAACATGTACATAGACGAAGGTGACAAAAGTCATGGGACAGCGATACACACATGTACATATGGCATTCGTATCGCTTACACAAGGTATAAAAGGGCAGTACACTGGCGGAGATGTCATTTGTACTCAGACGATTCGTGTCAAAAGGTTTCCGATGTGATTTTGGCTGCACGACGGGAATTAGCAGACTTAGAATGCGGATTGGTAGCTCGAGCTAGACACATAGGACATTCCATTTCGGAAATCTTCAGAGAATCCAGTACTCCGAGATCCACAGTGTCAAGAGAGTGCCGGGCATACCAAATTTCAGGCATTACTTCTCACCAAAGACAGCTCACTAGCCGATGGTCTTCACTTAACGGCAGAGAGTAGCTGCGGTTGCGTAAGGTTGTCAGTGCTAACACCCAAGCAACAAGGCGTGAAATAACTGCAGAAATTAATGTGGGACGTACGATGAACGTATCGATTAGGGCAGTGCGGCGATCAGATGAGTCCCGATTTCATTTGGTAAGAGTCGATGGTAGAGTTTGAGTGTGGCGCAGGCCCCACGAAGCCAATGACCCATGATGTCAACAAGGCACTATGCAAGCTGATGGTGGCTCTGTAATGGTGTGGGCTGTGTTTCCATGCAATGGACGGATCTTCTGGTCCAACTGAAACAATCATTGACTAGAAATAGTTATGTTCGAATACTTCGAGACCATTTGCAGCCACTCATTAACTTCATGTTCCCATGACAATGCGCCATGTCACCGGGCCGCAATTGTTTCCCATTGGTTTGAAGAACATTCTGGACAATTCGAGTGAAACATTTGGCCACACCTTTATGGGACATAGTCGAGAGGTCAGCTCGTGCACAAACTCCTGCACTGGCAACGATTTCGCAATTACGGACAGCTATAGAGGCAGCATGGCTCAATATTTCTGCAGAGCTCTTCCAATGACTTGTTGAGTCCTCGCCACATCGAGTTGTTGCACTACGCTGGAGAAAAGGTGGTCCGGCACGATATTAGGAGATAGCTCATTAGTTTCGCCACCTCAGTATATTTTATAAAACTATTTTTTTGGGAATAAGTGGTAAGTGTGGTTGTTTTCATTGTATGGAGGGCCACATGTACTGAAGCTTCCACATCAAGTAAATTCATGTACAGCGTCTTTTCTACCCTCTGTACGATGTCGAACGACCCTTGTATAAGTTGCTGGCTTGACTGATAAATTGCAGGTTGTTTTCTTTGCATGATGATGATCATGGCAAGATGTACGTGATAACACGCCTAAATCCTCAGCAAGACCACATACGACATTATCTTGTCTTTAATGCATTTCATTCGGTTTTGTATCTAAGTTATTGCGTTACATGCCATGCAAAGCCACTTTGTTGGAGTCTGGATGCTTCCTTGTCCGAGAAACCAAGTCGACTGTGCCCCAAGAAAGACCGTTTGCTGTGTCTTGATTATTCCTATTACTCTGCGGGGTCATGTGCTTGAATTAAGGCTCACCAGCCATTTGATCGTCGTATTCTGTGCGGATGCACAAACAGTGCCCGAACTCTTACAGGAATCAGCAGCAAAGCCGCGAGTAATGAGTATAATTGGCTGGGGCACTATGATTATAGTGCGGGGCAGTAAGTTGCATATGTGGGTCTCATGGGAGGCGTGCTAGAGATAAGTCCCTGCAGTCGCACTATCCTCTGTGTCCTCGGTGACTCAGATGAATAGAGCGTGGTGGCTGTGGTGGAAAAGCTGGCACGGTAGCTCGGCGTGTTGGTCGGAGGTCCGATTGTCCTCTGTAATAAAAAAAAAAAAAAACTCAGTGCAGGATTCAATGATCAACTTGAACAGATGTCATGTGACAAGCAGGAGATTCCGGGTTCGAGTCCCAGTCGGGGCACACATTTATCAACTGTCCCTGTTGACGTATATCAACGCCTGTATGCAGCTAAGGGTATTCATTTCACTGTAAAATCACAAACTGTCTGTTCTTGGTCTGTAGCTACCTATATTTGAAATTTGCCGATGGATTGTCTTTTATAACGCTGAATCAGTGAAACTATTTCGTGTTTAACATCCTTCTCACTTTCCTTGTCCAAGTATTACCATAGCAAGCCATTTATCCGACTGATATGTTTGAATGCAGTGTAAGATGCCAAGAACTATGCCGCTTACATGAAGTCATTAAAGATCACCTAACTCACGTTGAGCGAACAGTAAGGCTGAACAAAAATGACTGACAAGGCACACTGCATCTTGTAGAGGGTATAGTATGGACGTATTGAAATAATTAATGTTGGGTGATGGTTTTAAAGTAATTCACACGACATGAAAACTTTGTGGAAACGCGTCGATTTACGGGAGGCTAGTTTATCCCAGGGAAGTACTCAGAACTGACCATAGCCGCCGGGGGAGCGGCTAAGGGAAACGACAATAGGCAGCTTAGGGCAGCTCAAGCTCTGAGAAAGCAGTAACGGGGCGCGGCCTCCAGCTGCCTTAAGATGAGTGAAAGTGAGTGGGTGGTTGACCCCGACCACATGCTGGTGTACCGGAAAGCAGACGGAGAACTTGTATGCCTGTTGATAAATGTCCATCGTCCCGTTTTTAGTGAAACATGGGCGAAAGCCGCGCAAAGCTACGGTGGAGTAGTCAACAGAGGTCAAAATATGCATTTTCGTGACTATAGCAACTTCACACTGAATTCACGGTCCGCAGAGTCTGAAGTAAATCAGATGAAGAGTGACAGAATGAAATACGCCAGCCTCCGATGGGAACATAGGACCAAGCAATTTGAAGTACTCTCCTGGGATCAGAATTCCGGAAAAATTGGTGTTTGTGCAGACGCTAACCTTTATGGGTGGCCTGGGAGGAGCTAAATAGCAGAAGTTGAGAGGAAGGGAAATTTTGTGGGAATTTGTTCACTTCCCAGAGTAGGCATTGGTCGGCGCTGGGAAGCGACGCATAATTAATGCGACTTGCGCTGCAATTGGTGTAACTGATTTTGCTGGAGGGAAAACCGAGGCGAAGAGCAGACTGGGAGAAGTCTCCGTAGAGATCTTCCGTTCCCAGCTTGCCTAGAGTGTGGACGTGGCGTTCTTTACTCAGCTTGCCTGGGAAAGAGTGAGCATGTCTGCAGTTTAGGACTTAGTAAATGGAACAATTGAGCTTGGACATAGGAAGTTTTGGTTCAGCTATGTTCTGAGCAAGATAGCTAGGAGTGAATAGCCGAGCACAGCCTTGCAGCACCACTAGGTCGGCCGACGTCCACACAACGACGCCGCTCCGCCATGCTGTATTCAGTGATATTGCGCCCGCTCTGGCCACTGATTAATTTGTTGGATCACGTCGGCAAAGTTTCCACGAGGGTGTTTCATGGACCGTGTATTGTAGAATTCTTCTTTCACTTCGCATAACGCCTGCGTCAGTCGATAGGAATTACTTTTGAGTTATCGTGCTTTATTCCACGCAAACGCAATTTATTACCACTGCCTGGTAGGAGAGTCATGTAATGTGATGATTGAAGGTCGTGAGTTAAAATAAATTTGTGCTAATCGACTGCATCTGTTTTCAATCAAGTAGTTGAAATCCCAAGTCATTTTCTTAATTAATTTTATGTTCAACATTTGCATCTGGTGTTCAATAGCTGGATATAACATCAATGTGCACCCCTTTTTAATTAAAAGTGATCAGTTCTGAATCAATTAATGTCAGCACTGCCACCACAGTTCAATCAGGAGTCACAGGGCATTAATACTTTCCTTGCGTTATCCGATATTGCGGCAGTTTTGCACTCTCTGTTGATCTGTTAGTCAATTAGCTGGAGTGAACACACGCCAAAACCAGATAAGTGACGGGTGGGGTGTTACAGCAGAGCCTCGTAACACCCTGGTATTTCGATCTTGCTTATGTGTCTGGAGCGTGTATCTTTCTTGATTACCTGTATGAAGTGCTCAAAACGCAATCACTGTAACGCACGGTAGTTTTGATGATTGCATTTCGATGATTTTTGGCGCTTGTGTATGCAGGGAATAGTGTGGGATATTTGTTTCATGCGCAGTAAATGTCTCAGAACAGTTTTCCAATATCCACTTACTACCCACTTCCTAATACTCCAGAAACGATCTGTCTGCTTATGTCTGAAACAGCATCATAGCAGTGGGATAGCGGGATCTTATACTTCGCTGTTTCTTTATGTGTTTGCTTTATCACTCCGCCCTCCCCGCCTCCTCGCAGATCTGACGGATAATTCATTATGAACTATGCGATAATGTAATTTGAGGAACCTGAGTTCCTGCACTGATAGGGTACATAGCAACTGAGACTGGCTAATTAATTAAATAAAGAAATCAACAGTAACTTTATAAACAGACTTCAGTTATAGGAGTCAAAGGACATGAAAAAGAAACAGAAATAGAAAAGGGAGTAAGAAAGGGTTGTAGCCTATTCACGATGTTATTCGGTCTATACTTTGAGCAAGCAATAAATGAAATCCATGAAAAATTTGGAAATGGAGTGAAAGTTGAAGTTGAACATACAAAAGCTTTGAGGTTTGCCAGTGACATTGTATTTCTGTCAGTTATGTCAAAATAATTGGAAGATTAGTAGGAAGAAGTTTTTGGCACCTTGACAAGGAATTATCAGGGAAATATCAGCAAAAGTAAAGCAAAGATAATGTAATGCAGTCAAATTAAATCAGGCGACGATGATAGAGTAAAATTCCGAAATGAGACACTAAAAGTCGTACATGTATTCCTCTATGTAGTGATACGTGACTGTTTTTCTAGAAACATACGCATATTCATATTCGAAAGACTAATTTGATCGGAATATTTAATTAACACCGAGGAATATAATAAACAGCAGTATGAGTGATCGTCAGTAACTGAGCAATGCAACCGCACTCTTCTTTTAATCTTGGCTCGGATTTACGTACCTTGTAGAAGTGAGAGAATGTAGACAGCGTTATGACCGCCTCCCTAGATCCAATTTTCGGAAGGTCTGCCGAGGGAGAGGTGACTGACAGTATCCCACCAGCCGTCGGCCATGCTTTTGTTGTGCCACAGCTGTACGTACAACTTTTTCTGAACTATAACAGACAGTCTCTCCCATGGTACAAACTCTTGGCGAAAACGGTTTACAACCTGGAGTGGAGTGAGAAAGTAAACTTTTTAGCAGAAGGTACTATAGAGTCGAAGAGTAGAAGGTTGACCGTTTATCAATTAACGGCTCTGAGCACAATGGGACTTAAAGCTGAGGTCATCAGTCCCCTAGAACTTAGAACCACTTAAACCTAATTAACCTAAGGACATCACACATATCCCTGCCCGAGGCAGAATTCGAACCTGCGACCGTAGCAGTCGCGTGGTTCCGGACTGAAGCGCCTAGAACCGCTCGGCCACAACGCCGGTGACTGTTTATCCAGAAAGCACTGGAATCCAGAGATAAATATCTTATAGACGTATTGGGGCCGTGCAGTTCTGGGCCTTTGAAAACATTACACACCGCTGAACGTATTAACTCAGCAAAAAACAAAGTTTACGCAATGTAAGAACATGCAGCGTTGGCTAACGTAAATTAAATACGGGTTACACAGAGAAACGGGGCAGTGATGAAGAAGACTACTTCTTTAGTGAGAAAGAGACACACACACAAACACACACACACACACACACACACACACACACACACACACGCACACACACACACACACACACACACACACACACACACACACACACACACACACAGAGAGAGAGAGAGAGAGAGAGAGAGAGAGAGAGAAGCGAGTTTGGTTATCGAGATAGAGGAAGGGGACTAGAGTTTCCTAAGGAGCCTTTGTATTGGTCGGCACCGAAAGATCCGGAGCCTAGCCAATCCGAATTTAGCAAGAGACGCAAAAAGCCGCAGTGCGAGGTTTCGATCAGAAATCACTCCTCGATCTTCGGGAGCCTCCGCCGCCAGACTCCCACGCTGACAGCCGCCATCGACTCTTCCGACCTGCTGCTCTGCCTGAGCTGGTGTCTTGGGGACTTAAGAAAGATTTTAGTATGATTCTCACCTAACCGCAGGTGAGGGCCGTTGGTTCTGCCAGCGACTGATTCTGCAGCCATTTCTACATCTACATCTACATCCATACTCCGCAAGCCACCTGACGGTGTGTGGCGGAGGGTACCTTGAGTGCCTCTATCGGTTCTCCGTTCTATTCCAGTCTCGTATTGTTCGTGGAAAGAAGGATTGTCGGTATGCTTCTGTGTGGGCTCCAATCTCTCTGACTTTATCCTCATGGTCTCTTCGCGAGATTTACGTAGGAGGGACCAATATACTGCTTGACTCCTCGGTGAAGGTATGTTCTCGAAACTTTAACAAAAGCCCGTACCGAGCCACTGAGCGTCTCACCTGCAGAGTCTTCCACTGGAATTTATCTATCATCTCCGTAACGCTTTCGCGATTACTAAATGATCCTGTAACGAAGCGCGCTGCTCACCGTTGGATCTTCGCTATCTCTTCTATCAACCCTATCTGGTACGGATCCCACACTGCTGAGCAGTATTCAAGCAGTGGGCGAACAAGCGTACTGTAACCTACTTCCTTTGTTTTCGGATTGCATTTCCATAGGATTCTTCCAATGAATCTCAGTCTGGCATCTGCTTTACCGACGATCAACTTTATATGATCATTCCATTTTAAATCACTCCTAATGCCTACTCCCAGATAATTTATGGAATTAACGGCTTCCAGTTGCTGACGTGCTGTATTGTAGCTAAATGATAAAGTATCTTTCTTTCTATGTATGCCGGCCGAAGTGGCCGTGCGGTTAAAGGCGCTGCAGTCTGGAACCGCAAGACCGCTACGGTCACAGGTTCGAATCCTGCCTCGGGCATGGATGTTTGTGATGTCCTTAGGTTAGTTCGGTTTACGTAGTTCTAAGTTCTAGGGGACTAATGACCTCAGCAGTTGAGTCCCATAGTGCTCAGAGCCATTTGAACCATTTTTCTATGTATTCGCAGCGCATTACACTTGTCTACATTGAGATTCAATTGCCATTCCCTGCACCATGCGTCAATTCGCTGCAGATCCTCCTGCATTTCAGTACAATTTTCCATTGTTACAACCTCTCGATATACCACAGCATCATCTGCAAAAAGCCTCAGTGAACTTCCGATGTCATCCACAAGGTCATTTATGTATATTGTGAATAGCAACGGTCCTATGACACTCCCCTGCGGCACACCTGAAATCACTCTTACTTCGGAAGACTTCTCTCCATTGAGAATGACATGCTGCGTTCTGTTATCTAGGAACTCTTCAATCCAATCACACAATTGGTCTCATAGTCCATATGCTCTTACTTTGTTCATGAAACGACTGTGGAGAACTGTATCGAACGCCTTCGGAAGTCAAGAAACAAGGCATCTACCTGTGAACTCGTGTCTATGGCCCTCTGAGTCTCGTGGACGAATAGCGCGAGCTGGGTTTCACATGGCCGTCTTTTTCGAAACCCATGCTGATTCCTACAGAGTAGATTTCTAGTCTCCAGAAAAGTCATTATACTCGAACATAATTCGTGTTCCAAAATTCTACAACTCATCGACGTTAGAGATATAGGTCTATAGTTCTGCACATCTGTTCGACGTCCCTTCTTGAAAACGGGGATGACCTGTGCCCTTTTACAATCCTTTGGAACGCTACGCTCTTCTAGAGATCTGCGGTACACCGCTGCAAGAAGGGGGGCAAGTTCCTTCGCGTACTCTGTGTAAAATCGAACTGGTATCCCATCAGGTCCAGCGGCCTTTCCTCTTTTGAGCGATTGTAATTGTTTCTCTATCCCTCTGTTGTCTATTTCGATATCTACCATTTTGTCATCTGTGCGACAATCTAGAGAAGGAACTACAGTGCAGTCTTCCTCTGTGAAACAGCTTTGGAAAAATACATTTAGTATTTCGGCCTTTAGTCTGTCATCCTCTGTTTCAGTACCATTTTGATCACAGAGTGTCTGGACATTTTGTTTTGATCCACCTACCGCTTTGACGTAAGACCAAAATTTCTTAGGATTTTCTGCCAAGTCAGTACATAGAACTTTATTTTCGAATTCATTGAACGCCTCTCGGATAGCCCTCCTTACACTACATTTCGCTTCGCATAATTTTTGATTGTCTGCAAGGCTTTGGCTATGTTTATATTTGCTGTGAAGTTCCCTTTCCTTCCGCAGCAGTTTTCTAACTTGGTTGTTGTACCACGGTGGCTCTTTTCCATCTCTTACGATCTCGCTTGGCACATACTCATCTAACGCATATTGTACGATGGTTTTGAACTTTGTCCACTGATCCTCAACACTATCTGTACTTGAGACAAAACTTTTGTGTTGAGCCGTCAGGTACTCTGTAATCTGCTTTTTGTCACTTTTGCTAAACAGAAAAATCTTCCTACCTTTTTTAATATTTCTATTTACGGCTGAAATCATCGATGCAGTAACCGCTTTATGATCGCTGATTCCCTGTTCTGCGTTAACTGCTTCAAATAGTTCGGTTCTGTTTGTCACCAGAAGGTCTAATATGTTATCGCCACGAGTCGGTTCTCTGTTTGACTGCCCCCAAGTGCAATACTATCGTGAGATATAGTCGGAACCACTAGACGATATGTAAGACCATCAAAGTCATTTCAGGCTATAGTAATTCGGCTACTCCACGCTTCACTCTGAGAACTTGTATTTTTAAACCAATGAACAGTCTGCTTTCGCTCTGATCACAGGTGTTTTAACATCACGACAATCACTGGGCACTTCGCGATTACGATTAATTCACTTCTGAGATTATTAATATCTTCCTCCCCCGTCCCAATCCCTACGTCAGATATGCCAAGGCCTTATTAAGTTAATGTAGCCACTGTTTGTCATTTGTTTTGTCAATAATTTTATCGGAATAAATCAAAGTAATTGTGATTCGTGTCTCATTTAGTAGTCATAGGTTTCTCCAGCGATTCCTTTTGGAGGGGAGGTGGGGGGTTGGACATAATATTATTGCGATACTTGCTACGGTCAAGTTCCCCGTTTAAAAATTAGCCACTACGCAGTGGGCGGCAAAATGACTGATAATGAGCGAAGTAGGGAGTGTGTAACATGCCGACTAGCAATAGAAATAAAAGCATTTCTAAAGGAACGGTACCTTTTAACATCAAATTTAAATTTGAAAGATACATAGTATTTTCTGAAAGTCTGAAGGCTGTAGTGTAGCCTTGTATGGAAGTGAAACGTACTCAGTAAACTGTTCAGCAAAGAAGAGAATGAAAAGAAATTTCAAGAGAAAGAAAAGTGTGGCGTAATTTTACTAGCAGAATGTATCGGTTCATAGGAAACATAGTAAAGCATTAAGGAATCGTCAATTTGGTACTGAAAGAGGAAGGGGGTGTGGGGAGGTAAAATTGTAGACTTTCGATGAACGCATCATGATCATTCTGACAAAACAAAATATTAATGAAACACATTAGTGCCGATGTTATGGGTGCAAGTGAAGCTTCCGTTTCCTACTATGAGAAAGGAGGCCGGAATTGCATCCGATATTTTGCTAGTTGGTTTCTTTAATGACGTCGCATAAATGCGATTGCCCTGTATTTTCGGCAAAAAGGAAGGAAGGAACATCCCGACGGCTTCGAGGTCATTAGAGACGGAGCCATAGCTCGGATTGTTTCAAGGATTGGAAAGGAAATCGGCCGTGCCCTTTCAGAGGAACCATACCGGCAACTGCCTGGAGCGATTTAGGGTAATCACGGAAAATCTATATCTAAATGGCCCAAGCGAATTTCGAGCGCCGTCCTCCGAAAGCGAGACCTGTGCGCTGTCCTCTGCGCCACGCGCTTGGCGGCATTTTCGGATGTTACAGCGACCTTATCAGTGATTCCGCATAAACTCATTAGTTCACTTCAGCTACTGTCATCCTGCTGGACTGGAACTTGAGCAACATCGACCACCTATATGCTGTAATAATCTGCACAATGTTAAGGCAACGGTTGCTGCATCTACACTCATGCTCATAAGTTAAGGATAATTGTAGAAAGTGGTGTTACACAACGTGGCACTACACAAAACTGGCGCTAATAGCATAGATCTGTAAGTCCACGGTATTGATGATAAGTTGAGAAAACCGTCCCGGAACACATGTGCTACAAAACGCCTCTGTTTCCTACGCATGTACCCCGACATCAGTATGGGATATGATCACCATGCACACGTACACAGGCCGCACAACGGGTTGGCATACCCTGGATCAGGTGGTCGAGCAGCTGCTGGGGTATAGCCTTCCATTCTTGCACCAGTGCCTGTCGGAGCTCCTGAAGTGTCGTAGGGGTTTGAAGACGTGCAGCGATACGTCGACCGACATCATACCAGACGTGCTCGATGGGGTTTAGGTCTGGAGAACAGGCAGGCCATTCCATTCGCCTGATATCTTTTGTTTCAAGGTACTCCTCCACGATAGCAGGTCGGTGGGGCCGTGCGTCATCATCCATCAGAAGGAAGATGGGACCCACTGCATCCCTGAAAAGGTGGATGTACTGGTGCAAAATGACTGACGTCCCTATACACCTGACCTGTTACAGTTCCTCTGTCAACGACATGCAGGGGTGTACGTGTACCAATCATAATCCCATCCCACACCATGAAACCACGACCTGCATACAGGTCCCTTTCAAGGACATTAAGGGATTGGTATTTGGTTCCTGGTTCACGCGAGATGAAAACCCGGCGAGAATCACTGTTCAGTCTATACCTGGACTCGTCCGTGAACATAACCTGAGAACACTGTTTCAATGACCATGTACTGTGTTCTTGACACCAATCCTTACGTGCTCTCCTGTGGCCAGGGATCAGTGGAATGCACCTTGCAGGTCTCCGGGCGAATAAACCATGTCTGTTCAGTCGTCTGTAGACCGTGTGTATGGAGACAACTGTTCCAGTGGCTGCGGTAAGGTCTCGAACAAGGCTACCTGCAACAGTCCGTGGCCGTCTGCGGGCACTGATGGTGAGATGTCGGTCCTGGCCGGCCGAAGTGGCCGTGCGCTTAAAGGCGCTGCAGTCTGGAACTGCAAGACCGCTACGGTCGCAGGTTCGAATCCTGCCTCGGGCATGGTTGTTTGTGATGTCCTTAGGTTAGTTAGGTTTAACTAGTTCTAAGTTCTAGGGGACTAATGACCTCAGCAGTTGAGTCCCATAGTGCTCAGAGCCATTTGAACCATTTTTTGTCGGTCCTGTTGTGGTGTTGTACACTGTGGACGACCCGTACTGTGGCGCCTGGACACGTTTCCTGTCTGCTCGAATCGTTGCCATAATCTTGAGATCACACTGCTGTGTTTGACCAGCCTCCATTCGCACTAGTATTCTACCCCTTATAACGTCATCAATATGTGTTCTTCGAGCCATTTTAGACACACAGTCACCATTAGCACGTCTGAAAACGTCTGCAAACTTACTCGCTGCACCGTACTCTGACATGTGGACTGCTGCCAGCGCCACCGTGCGACGACCGCAGGTCATACCCCGAGATGATTTAAACCCGCAAACCGCCCACCAGACCGTTGTTTCACCATGTATCAGCATTATCCTTAATTTATGAGCATTAGTCTATCTCACAACCATTATTTTGCATGTAGCGGTTTTCACCTTTTCCGAACGACGAAGTCCCTGTTATGCGGAAGAATCAAAGAAGCCACTTTCTTTATTTTTGCAGAGGAACCAGTGGAAGTAAATGTTCACTATTGTCCTGTCTGCATCTGTTTCTACATACGGGGTGGCTATAATTAAAATGCAACTCCTCAAAGAGGTCCAGTGTGGGCAGTAATAATAGAATGGCAGCGGAACGTGGCAGATTTTTTACTGCGTTAAAGCGGAACCGCTTTACACTCGAAAAAATTAGTTCCAATTTTGGTTACCAGGAGCAAATCTGGAGCTGTAAATGCAAGAAAGACGTAAAGAAATGTTTCCTTACGTAATGGATTTGGAAAGGGACATGGACAGAAAAGGTCAGGCAAGTGAGAAAGGCGCAATGTTCATTTTATTAGTAAGGGCTTCTTACACAATTTGTTCAATATGAGCACCGGCAGACATCAACGGGATGCTGCATCCATAAAAAGGCGTAATCAAAAGTCACTCGCAGGAGTTCCAAAGGAAACTGAGCAATGTTCTGGTAAACGCGTTCTTTTAGATGCCACCTGAGCCACAAGTGACAGGGGTTCATATTAGATGGTCTTGCAGGTCATTCGTCTGGAAAATCTCTGGAGACAACACGTTCGTGCGACGTTGCATTAAGCGGATCTTCCACTGGCCGAGCGACATGAGGTGTTCCCCCATCTTGCAAGAAACCAGTGGGTTCCACATAGTTGCACTCTTTGAAAGCAGGAATCGCATGCTGTACAAGAAGGGTCTTGATAACGTGCAGACGTCACATTAGACCTGACCGACACTCTGAGTGTATTCTCTTCTAAGAAAAATGGACCGAGAATAAAGATGCTTGTGAATCCTTATCAAACAGTCACATACGACGAGTGCAGTGGCACACCGCGCTCAACACGCGCTTTAACAGTACACAAATTCTGCAATTATGTGCAGTCGCTCCACCCTGTGCTGTAAAATGTGCCTCGTTGGTCCATAAAATAATGCTCGGCGGTATGTCATTAACTCCATAAACCATCTCGATCTTGTAGGGGTACCAATTTAAAATAGGCTCCAAAACTTTCCATACTCTTGACCGTGGGACGGACAATTCTCGTGACAATGCACTACTCGGGGCACGTGTGGCATTGTCAGTTACAGCAACAGCAGCCTCGTCAATAACGTCCACAGCGATAGGATGCCTTCCTCTTCCAGGTGCCACACCGACGTCACCAATTTTCGAATTATGTAAACCATTTAATGACATTGGACCTCTCCTTAGACCTTTCAGAGTGACATAATCTGTCAATCCGACACTGTAATTGCTGCCGTTAACATGAAACAGTTTTACTAACAGCACATGGTCTCTTCAGCACGCAGTCTCTTTTTCTCAATGGCCATACTGTTCACTCACGTCATGGGTTGTCAAATGACATCCTGTATGCCATGCCGTCATACGAACGGTGTACAGCACCAGGTTTGCGACATGGTGGCCACAATTGGAACTAATTTTTTTCCATCGTAGATCGATTCCGTAATAACCCATTAGCATATCTCAGAAATTTTGCAGCCATATGATAACTACAGCTCACACTGGATCTCCGTAAGTAGTTGCACTTCAGTTATAACCACCGGGTACTGTGACGTCCATTCCCCCGTCGTTATGACGTGGAACAGCACCTGTAACTCTCATAAGGGCACAAGTCCTTGCGTGGTTTAGAAATCTGTCGGCAACAGTCTTCTCAGTTTGCGCGAACTGGTAAACTGCAATCGTGTATTTTTATTTTATGCCCGGTTAGTTCCGTGACGAAATAAATTCTTGATCTTTATTTCATCATTATGGTGGTTTTTCACATCATACATAGCGAGGATGGAATTTTGCTGTCTACTGTTCCGTTGCTATGCCGTTGCTACATCCAGTTATTAACAACGGCCCGACGTAGCTCCAGAGATAACTCATGTTGGAGTAAATGATTTTTTTATACGCCGTAATACTGGTTTAAACTAATCACTTTTCACTGTCCATTATTCATGTACTCACTTAGTCACTTAAAATGTTTAAAGAGTCAATCAACATGTAATAATATATTGTATTTCCCGTTTAATGAGTTAGGCGACATGTAAGATTTATCTTTTGACTCAGAATTTATTCTTCTTTCTGTAGTTAATTGTTTGTCCCTACAACACATGCACACCGATATATCATTCAAGATTCACTCCTGTTCAGTTCAGTAAACGTGACGCTGAAGACAACTTTTGACTAATCGGCGTACTTGTCTTTCTTCGTGTCTTCGTTTTATTGTGTCCTACACAAGACTACGAATTGTTTTTCTGTCGTTGATCCATTGCTCTCAAGGTTTGTAACTGTTCATCAGTACAAAGGCTAAGTCTGATAAACCAATATCACTCAAATGAAGTCTGACACTTGTCTTAGACTACTATACCATCGCGTTAAGAACGGTAAAGATTAACTTTCTTCAGTTGAATGACAGAGCAATTCTTCAATCTCTACCTAACGAATTATCAAACTTCCGAAACTGAAACAATCTAATAGCGTTTGCATGCTGACAAGTGTCGCAAAAGTACTCTAGAGTGACTCAAGAGCAACTTACTAACTGAACATTTCCATATCAGAGTTGTATTGTAGTCGCATTGAATTTCCTTTTCGATGAGGCTACAACTCTCTTCCATGGCAAATGTTCCGCTGAATTACTTTCTTGGATTTAACCTTCGTTCATATGATTTTGAATTTATTCTATAGATGTTTGATAAAGAATCTTATGATAATCCTTTCCTTTTATCTCCCCCTTTTGTATGCTATTTTCAGTATATGAGTGATATAGGTGTTAATCAAAATATTACCAGTGCAGATATTAACGTCAATAATTGCCTTCACTGTCAAGATGACTCTCTTCCCTACCTTAGGTTTCCACAGAGTTTATTAATTGGGGTTTTCTGTCCTTGGAGCGTTACAGTACGTAACGTGCGGCCCACTGTGAAGAGCTTGCACGATGGTGCTAAACATTGTATCACATGACTGGGTTTCTTCCCATTCCATTTGCATATGGGACGCAGGAAGGCTGCCTTCTTAAACACCTCTTTACACGCCCTGATCAATCTACTCTCAAGTTTGCGACCCATTCGAGAGCGATAGGCGTGGGGGAATGAAGTAAATGTCTACATTCTTTACATAACACTGGTTCTTGAACTTCGTAAGCAGGCTGTCACGAGATAAATAGATTCTGTCACAGAGCGTTTGCCAATTTAGGATTTTGTGCTTTTGCGTGATGGTCTTCTGTGAGTCAAACAATCCTGTGACCATTCGCGCCCCCCTTATTACACTACTGGCCATTAAAATTGCTACACCAAGAAGAAATGCAGATGATAAACGGGTATTCATTGGACAAATATATTATACTAAACTGACATGTGATTACATTTTCACGCAGTTTGTGTGCATAGATCCTGAGAAATCAGTACCCATAACAACCACCTGTGGCCGTGATAACGGCCTTGATACGCCTGGGCATTGAGTCAAACAGAGCTTGGATGGCGTATACAGGTACAGCTGCCCATGCAGCTTCAAGACGATACCACAGTTCATCAAGAGTAGTGACTGGCGTATTGTGACGAGACATTTGCTCGGTCACCATTGACCAGACGTTTTCAATTGGTGAGAAATCTGGAGAATGTGCTGGCCAGGGTAGCAGTCAAAGGTTTTCCGTATCCAGAAAGGCCCGTAGAGGACCTGCAACATGCGGTCGTGCATTATCCTGCTGAAATGTAGGGTTTCGCAGGGATCGAATGAAGGATAGAGCCACTGGTCGTAACACATCTGAAATGTAACGCCCACTGTTCAAAGTGCCGTCAATACGAAAAAGAGGTGACCGAGACGTGTAACCAATGGCACCCCATATCATCACGCCAGTATGGCGATGATGAATACACGCTTCCAATGTGCGTTCACCGAGATGTCGCCAAACACGGATGCGTCCATCATGATGCTGTAAAAAGAACCTGGATTCATCTGAAAAAATGACGTTGTGCCATTCGTGCACCCAGGTTCGTCGTTGAGTGCACCATCGCAGGCGCTCCTGTCTGTGATGCAGCGTCAAGGGTAACCGCAGCCATGGTCTCCGAGCTGATAGTCCATGCTGCTGCAAACCTCGTCGAACTGTTCGTGCAGATGGTTGTTGTCTTGCAAAAGTCCCCATCTGTTGACTCAGGGATCGAGACGTGGCTGCACGATCCGTTACAGCCATGCGGATAAGATGCCTGTCATCTCGACTACTAGTGATACGAGGCCGTTGGGATCCAGCACGGCGTTCCGTATTACCCTCCTGAACCCACCGATCCCATATTCTGCTAACAGTCATTGGATCTCGACCAACGCGAGCAGCAATGTCGCGATACGATAAACCGCAATCGCGATAGGCTACAATCCGACCTTTATCAAAGTCGGAAACGTGATGGTACGCATTTCTCCTCCTTACACGAGGCAGAACAACAACGTTTTACCAGGCAACTCCGTTCAACTGCTGTTTGGGTATGAGAAACCGGTTGCAAACTTTCCTCATGTCAGAACGTTGTAGGTGTCGTCACCGGCGCCAACCTTGTGTGAATGCTCTGAAAAGCTAATCATTTGCATATCACAGCATCTTCTTCCTGTCGGTTAAATCTTTCATCTGTAGCACGTCATCTTCGTGGTGTAGCAATTTTAATGGCCAGTAGTATGGTATAAGCGCAGTATTACCCTTTAGCCCAATTTGGTATGACTCCCACACACTCGGATATTATTATGAGATGCGCAAGTGATGCATGCTGAAAGCGTTTTCCCACTCTCCTGCCACTAAACTGATGTCTGGTACGTGCCTCACCTATAAATGAGACTATATGATGTTTTATTTAATATCTCTAAATTTTGTTATACCAAGGTGGCTGTGTGGGTCGTCAGTCGCCTTAGTATAGTGGTAAGTGAGGCGGAATGCCATGTGAGGGACTCGGGCTCGATTGGCTGTTGTGTTGCCTTCATTATCAAATCACCTTCATCGAGACGCAGGACAACGAAGTGGCTTCAACTAAAGACGCTTGCAATAGTTGACCGGACTCTTCTCAGGTGCGGTTCCTGGTCTAGCCATTATCACTTGTGTGAGTTGACTGATCACAAAAGTTTATTTTAGTTGTTATTCTCGCCTCCTTTGTCATGGTTTCAGCAGATTTTTCAGCTTCAGCGTAACATTGCCTGTTCACTCGCAGCAACCCACTTTTCGTATTGTCCCCAGTTTTGATGTCTTGTCTGCTTATGGTTTTTAATCTGCTTGTTAAAACACATAATGGCGCCCATAACACCAAAAAACTGTTTTTTAAGCGTCCCAAATGCAACTATTGAAGCTTTTATTCGAATTCTGTTTTTCGCCATATAAACATTTTTACGGGTTGTAAGCGTAGGATTCCGTGGACTTTGTTACAGGCAATACATTTCTTCTGTGTCTGTGACCGTATTTCAATGTGGTAAAACTTCCGACTTATCAGCCGCTATCGCAAGTGGTCTTCTTCAGGGTATTTTTCGCTAATTTCTGAATGAGAAAGTTTCAACATGAGTAAAGAGGACGGGTACTGACTTCCAGCGTCTTGGTTGCCAGTACTAATAGCACTAGTGCATGCGAAGCAGCATGTACACATGCTTGGGAGACCACAGCGGCTTCGGGTCACAGAATACTGGCACGCCTTAGCCGGCACTAGGCAGCAAGTAAACAGCGCTACATCACGAGTGCTGCCCGTTCCTCAATCGCCTATTTCCACCACTGGCAATCAATAAAGCAAACATCAATCAAGAAATGGAAGTTCTCTATATATTGGTTGTTATTCCGCCACAACAGTTTCTGGCCTGGGGTGTAGGTGTGTATGTTTTTGTCCATTTGCTTCAGACCCACTCGTTTATACTTGTACCATGAAGTGTTTCCCTATAAACAAAGGCCATGCTGTGAGTGCTCATCAGAGGATATTCTATGAAACAGAGTTGCCCAAATTGCTTTTCTCATCTCACCGACATTTTCGCTGTTTCTACTGACGGCTACACTATAATATGGTGTGAGTTTTCTATTTCTGATTCGGTGAATCTGCATTGTCCACCAACTGATTTACCATCAGAGAATATTTTTCCTGTCTTGTCCTTACAGAGTTTCCTAAGTCTTGTCCCCATTCCCTTCTGCAGATTTCCTATTCATTCCAATTTTTTTGAGTTTCAGTTTCACTATACGGTTTTTCGGCTACAACACTTATGAAGCCTTTAGAGTAACCATCACCAAGGTAGTGAGATTATTGCACACCACATTTAGCAGTCGACCTACTAAAATAGATAGTGCCTCTAGCTTTCCATATCACAACTGAAAACTTCAAAGTTTTTGTCAAATTTGTGTTCATGAGCCTTATTGGCACAACCCTGGAAGTGTTTTTTGTTGGTGTGTTGTAGTCCAGCACCGTGCCTGTTTCTAGAGGGGTAACTGCGACAATACCATTCAAAATGGTTCAAATGGCTCTGAGCACTATGGGACTCAACTTCTGAGGTCATAAGTCCCCTAGAACTTAGAACTACTTAAACCTAACTAACCTAAGGGCATCAAACACATCCATGCCCGAGGCAGGATTCGAACCTGCGACCGTAGCGGTCTCGCGGTTCCAGACTGTAGCGCCTAGAACCCCACGGCCACTCCGGCCGGCGACAATACCATTCAGCGATATTCAGCGATGTATGGCCTCTCTTTCCCGAGGAACTGTCCAATGCAGCAGTGACAAATCCCTACAGTTTCTTTCGCTGCTCCCTGTATATTTTCTTTCCTGACTTATGTTAGGGCATTATGCAGACGTTTATAATACCTCTCAAATTTGACAGGTGGCAGTGGGAGATCCATCATAGCGCGGAATATCTGGTCTGCTTTTCTTCCATTTCCAATACACCTCATGGCATAAGCAAGGCGAATATTCGCTTCACTATATTTTGTGGCTGTTAAAGGAGACGTCATTGTACATTTTGTTACTTTACACACTTGACATTCCACTACAATTATGCTGGACAGTCTTCGTTTGCCAGTTCTGAAAGCTTGCACTTACTAATTAAAATGTAATCATTATTTTCATTATTTACAACACCAACATCTTGTTCATTTTCGATAAGATGTTTTAACTGGCGATTTGAACAACTGGCTGGCGAACTTCTAGACCTACTCTCACTTCACTGTGGCGTAACAATTTCTCCATTTTCGTGATTTGCGATTTACAACACAACGCTTGTCTTTATTACCTTAAAATTCTCGCTTTTGGCATTTTACGATGTACAATGGTTGAAATAGATAGTTACTACAAATTTACAATGGAAATGCACATGAGTAAACGTACGTAATCTACTTGTTTCGAAAGAAATATCGATTACAATAAATCCCTACTCATTGTCCAGTCGATATGATTTTCACGGATATTAGACAAAGGAGTTGCTATGGAAATAGCGACGCCAAAATTATAAAACGAGACACTATAGGAAAGGATTTATGTTTGACTGTAGTGAGACAGCTAGGCATTCACGCACCGCATCTGTTTTAGAAAGGCATTTATACAAGAAAATGATGACGTACTCTAATAAAATATATGATTTTAAAATGAGGGAAAATCGTAGAATTTTGTGAAACAAAAAAAATTCCCAGAATGAGAGCTTCTGTAAAGTTTGGAAGGTAGGAGACGAGGTACTGGCAGAAGTAAAGCTGTGAGTACCGGCCGTGAGTCGTGCTTCGGTAGCTCAGATGGTAGAGCACTTGCCCGCGAAAGGCAAAGGTCCCGAGTTCGAGTCTCGGTCGGTCACACAGTTTTAATCTGCCAGGAAGTTTCAAAAAAAATTCCATTTTTTGGGCCCTCATGATGTCAGGGTCCGTTTAAAACAAGTTTCATATCTTTCAACCACTTTTAATACTTGCGAAGACCTGACTGGATGTATGTGCAGTTATTTCAGATAGTAGGGGAGCGTGTTATAACTTCTCCGGCTTTCGCCTCTAGTCATTTAAGCGGACTTAAACTCTTATGGCTGGGTCTGCTATTTATGGAAGGGGTCCTAAATGAAATGCAGCCCTGCTCGTTGAACATGCAGAAACGGAGATCAATTTGAGAGATAACTCCTCCACTGACTCAAACGTGACTCTGATAACTATACGCAACGGAAACTGAAATGATTCTGGATGGCCTTACAGATGAGTCGTGGGTTGTCCGAATGCACGTTATTATTAACCAAAACTCAACAAGGATCATAGAACTACTGGAAAATCAAAGATGGATTTATAAATCAGAATTTATCTCAGAAAGACATATAAATAAATAACATGATAGGCAAGGTGATTGCCACTCTCCTGTCTCTGAGACTGTATGCCATAGACATAAGAAACGCGAATCACGAAAATATGCGAACAATAACGAGTCAGAACAAATAAATGTCTGCGGTGTTAGGAAAGAGCGTTGACTGATGATCATGAAATGAAAAATATCAAGTTCATTGAATCCGCCATGCCTTAAGAAGATTGATGGTATGCTCAAGCTCTGTTGAAATGAAAATCACACGGAAAGGAAATCGATAACTGTACTGAGCCAAATAATAATAATAATAATAATAATAATAATAATAATAATAATAATGTGCAATTAGAAGAAGAAGAAAATACAGTAATGGACTCAAACATCCCAGAGCAAACAAACAAAGAACAACACGCATCAATTAAACAATCAGAGGAAAATGAAATTTTAAGACAGCCACCAGCACAAGCACAAATAGAACACGAAGTGACACACATGTTAGATATAGAAGAAAAATTTCAGTTGACATATATAGAATACAAAGACACAAATACAGGCATTAGACCATTCTTGCATAGACCACCAAATAGCCCACAAGTCGAAACAACAATAAAAACTATCAACACAATCATACACAACAAAATAAATGAACACACAACTATGGAAGAGTTACAACTACTGGTTTATGTAGGAGCACTCACTACACTAAATATACACACTAGGCAGATATCAGAACCAACCAATACACAGAAGAAACCCACAAAACCAGCATGGCAACACAGGCTACAGATCAGAATAGAAAAACTGAGAAAAGACATCGGACAGTTAACACAATTTATAAGAAATGAAATATCAGACAAAAAACGAAAAAGGTTAGGTAAAATCTCACAACAAGAAGCAATAGAGCAATTAGATGAAAAGAAGCAAAAATTACAAGCTTTGGCGAAACGACTTAGAAGATACAAAAAAAGTGAAAATAGAAGGAAACAAAACCAAACATTCAACACAAACCAAAAGAAATTTTACCAAACAATAGATAACACACACATAAAAATAGACAATCCACCAAACATAAGAGACATGGAACACTTCTGGAGCAGCATATGGTCAAACCCGGTACAACATAACAGGCATGCACGGTGGATACAAGCAGAAACAGATACATACAAGATGATACCACAAATGCCTGAAGTGATAATTTTGCAACATGAAGTCACCCAAGCAATTAATTCTACGCACAATTGGAAAGCCCCTGGAAATGATAAAATAGCAAATTTCTGGCTAAAGAAGTTCACCTCAACACATTCACATCTAACTAAATTATTTAACAGTTACATTGCAGACCCATACATATTCCCTGATACACTTACACATGGAATAACTTATCTGAAACCTAAAGATCAAGCAGACACAGCAAACCCAGCTAAATATCGCCCCATAACATGCCTACCAACAATCTACAAAATATTAACTTCAGTCATTACACAGAAATTAATGACACATACAACACAGAACAAAATTATAAATGAAGAACAAAAAGGCTGCTGCAAAGGAGCACGAGGATGTAAAGAGCAACTGATAATAGATGCAGAGGTGACATATCAAGCTAAAACTAAACAAAGGTCTCTACACTATGCATACATTGATTACCAAAAAGCTTTTGATAGTGTACCCCACTCATGGTTACTACAAATATTGGAAATATACAAAGTAGATCCTAAATTGATACAGTTCCTAAACATAGTAATGAAAAACTGGAAAACCACACTTAATATCCAAACAAATTCAGATAATATCACATCACAGCCAATACAGATTAAGCGTGGAATATACCAAGAAGACTCATTAAGTCCTTTCTGGTTCTGCCTTGCTCTGAACCCACTATCCAACATGCTAAATAATACAAATTATGGATACAATATTACTGGAACATACCCACACAAAATCACACATTTGCTATACATGGATGATCTAAAACTACTGGCAGCAACAAATCAACAACTCAACCAATTACTAAAGATAACAGAAGTATTCAGCATTGATACAAGTATGGCGTTTGGAACAGACAAATGTAAGAAAAATAGCATAGTCAAGGGAAAACACACTAAACAAGAAGATTACATATTGGATAACCACAGCGACTGCATAGAAGCGATGGAAAAAACGGATGCCTATAAATATCTAGGATACAGACAAAAAATAGGAATAGATAATACAAATATTAAAGAAGAACTAAAAGAAAAATATAGACAAAGACTAACAAAAATACTGAAAACAGAATTGACAGCAAGAAACAAGACCAAAGCTATAAATACTTATGCCATACCAATATTGACCTACTCATTTGGAGTAGTGAAATGGAGTAACACAGACCTAGAAGCACTCAATACACTTACACGATCACAATGCCATAAATATAGAATAGATCACATACATTCAGCAACAGAAAGATTCACATTAAGCAGAAAGGAAGGAGGAAGGGGATTTATCGATATAAAAAACCTACATTATGGACAGGTAGACAATTTAAGAAAATTCTTTATAGAACGAGCAGAAACTAGCAAAATACACAAAGCAATCACTCATATAAATACATCGGCTACACCACTACAATTTCATAACCACCTCTACAACCCGTTAGACCACATAACATCAACAGATACGAAGAAAGTAAATTGGAAAAAGAAAACACTTCATGGCAAGCACCCGTATCATCTAACACAGCCACACATCGATCAAGACGCATCCAACACATGGCTAAGAAAAGGCAATATATACAGTGAGACAGAAGGATTCATGATTGCAATACAGGATCAAACAATAAACACCAGGTATTACAGCAAGCATATTATTAAAGATCCCAATACCACAACAGATAAAAGCAGACTTTGTAAACAACAAATATAAACAGTAGATCACATCACAAGCGGATGTACAATACTAGCAAATACAGAATACCCCAGAAGACATGACAATGTCGCAAAAATAATACATCAACAGCTTGCCTTACAACATAAACTTTTAAAACAACAAGTTCCTACATACAAGTATGCACCACAAAATGTACTGGAGAATGATGAATACAAATTATACTGGAACAGAACCATTATAACAGATAAAACAACGCCACATAACAAACCTGACATCATACTCACCAATAAAAAGAAGAAATTAACACAACTAATCGAAATATCCATACCCAACACAACAAATTTACAGAAGAAAACAGGAGAAAAAATTGAAAAATACATCCAACTGGCTGAGGAAGTCAAGGATATGTGGCATCAGGATAAAGTTGACATTATACCAATTATACTATCAACTACAGGAGTCATACCACACAATATCCACCAGTACATCAATGCAATAGAGCTACATCCAAACGTATATATACAACTATAGGAATCAGTAATTATTGATACATGTTCAATTACCCGAAAGTTCCTAAATGCAATATAACACATACCATACAGTTAAAAGGAAGTGACGCCTGATCAAGGTCCGCGTCACTTTTCATTTTTAACCAGACTTAACGTCTGAGAAAGTAAAGAATAATAATAATAATGGTTCAAATGGCGCAGAGTACTATGGGACTCAACATCTGAGGTCATCAGTCCCCTAGAACTTAGAACTACTTAAACCTAACTAACCTAAGGACATCACACACATACATGCCCGAGGCAGGATTCGAACCTGCGACCGTAGCTGTCGCTCGGTTCCAGAATGTAGCTCCTAGAACCGCTCGGCCACACTGGCCGGCACTAAGCCAAAATCCATGAATATTAAATCGAGCTTCTGTTTCATTCCGCAAAATCAGTAGTTAAACGCGCCTAATGAATGAACTAAGATCTCCAGGCAGTGTGGGCAGGACAAAGTACTTTTACTAAATAAAATCCAAGCCTGCAAAATATATAATCCAAGGCAAGAACCTGAAAGCTCGCATCCGGATCCTCGCCCAAGAAAAATGTCGATCTGGCTTGGAATCCGTAACAGAATCAGAAACTACGCCAGCATGCCGACTCACTTCACTACTTCACTTCAGCTCACCACGAAGGCTCACTACCTCTTCCCTCCTAAACGATAAATTGCTCTTCCTCCAATAGGTAAACTTGTTAAACTCCCATTCCTCTACAGTATTACAAGGCTGACCACTGAACAAAAGCCTCTTGCTTGTTGTTCCTCCAGACAACACTTTAGTAATGCATGGTCTAAAGCAAATTTTCCAGACCTCGCGACAGCCAAGTGCATAGGGAAACATCAAACACCTAATAGGCAAAAGTAATGTTACGTTTCCACGAGCTGACTAAAATGTTTACCAGCGGTTCTTGCGGATTAATCGTGTCTGCCTTGCACTACGCCCGGTTGCTTTTCGCACTGTGCCCAGGCTGGCTGGCGAAACTGCAGACTGCGGTCCTAAGTTAAAACAATCGGGGCTCATACGGTGACATTCACTAGCGTCCTCAAGTAGCCAGAATTCCGAATTACGCCACCGCCTCAGCGATTCCACTTTATTCGCTAGATACGGACACCGTAAACAGACAGCCCTGGGATATTTTAACAACAGCTAGCAGGTACCTTAGAAAATCCAGCGTTGTATTCTGGTTAACTAAGCTGGTTCCTACGATGCCTCCGGCCATACCGCTGAACGGGGCCACATTCGGTCTTTCTCTGCACAAATTCTAGTAGCTTTAGCCCGGGCCGGAAAAGTATACCAGAGTTTAACGAAGAGTAAGAATTAAATACTAAATTAAATATTATGCCAATGAAGATTTTAGCACTGCGGCAAGTATCTCTCCCATAGGTATTAATAAAAGTTAGAAGATATGATACAACAACCTTCAGTCAAAGTAGACTTGATTGAAACCTGCATTAAGTCAAGCCACTTAATGAAAGATGAAATGGCGGTCAGGGGTTAACCTGCCGGGTCTCAGCCAGCCTTGTAACTGAAGTTTAATGTATTTTTCACATTCCATTTTTAAATGATGGATACACTTTTTAAGAGCTGCAGTCCTTTTTCTGGAATTATAAAAAATTACTTCAGAAAATTAATGCTTTCCAAATCTGTAAACATGTTCTAAGGTACAACAAACTCATGGTCCTGTGACCCAATATTCTACTGAGACGCTCAAGCATTACCATCGGGAAAATATTTTCAATACCGCCAGTCTGTTCATCTATTACACGTTAAAAATCAGTAACTCAAATCAAATTAATCAAATGGTTATCAAAACCAGTCTGTGTTAACTGCCTTTTTAAACAGAATCAACGGGGAGAGACACAAATATCCGTATTGAAGCCATGGAAAATTCTTGAGACGCTAAGCCAGTTTCACATGTTCCATGGCAAAAGACCCTCTTTTCTTTGAAGGTAGAAGACAGTACGTGACCGACGAAGTAAGGCTTAACTGTCCACATGTTATATAAGTAATTCTAAACTACATAGCATTTACACACCATAATTTTCTGTACTTGGCGCATTAACAGTGGATTCCATATAGCTGCAATACTGTATATTACACAGTAGTTATTTATGTTGTGTCTATTCTTTCAGACATGACCGAATCTGCCAAGTAAGCACGAGACCAAGGTTCGAATTCCGATCCGACACAAATTTCCAACTTGTTGTTGTGGTCTTCAGTCCTGAGACTGGTTTGATGCAGCTCTCCATACTAATCTATCCTGTGCAAGCTCCTTCATCTCCCAGTACCTACTGCAACCTACATCCTTCTGAATCTGCTTAGTGTATTCATCTCTTGGTCTCCCTCTACGATTTTTACCCTCCATGCTGCTCTCCAATGCTAAATTTGTGATCCCTTGATGGCTCAGGACATGTCCTACCAACCGATCCCTTCTTCTAGTCAAGTTGTGCCACAAAGTTCTCTTCTCCCCAATCCTATTTAATACCTCCTCATTCGTTACGTGATCTACCCACCTAATCCACAACATTCTTCTGTAGCACCACATTTCGAAAGCTTCTATTCTCTTCTTGTCCAAACTATTTATCGTCCATGTTTCACTTCCATACATGGCTACACTCCATACAAATACTTTCAGAAATAACTTCCTGACACTTAAATCTATACTCGATGTTAACAAATTTCTCTTCTTCAGAAACGCTTTCCTTGCCATTGCCAGTCTACATTTTATATACTCTCTACTTCGACCATCATCAGTTATTTTGCTCCCCAAATAGCAAAACTCCTTTGCTACTTTAAGTGTCTCATTTCCTAATCTAATACCATCAGCATCACCAGACATAATTCGACTACATTCCATTATCCTTGTTTTGCTTTTGTTGATATTCATCTTATATCCTCCTTTCAAGACACTGTCCATTCCATTCAACTGCTCTTCCAAGTCCTTTGCTGTCTCTGACAGAATTACAATGTCATCTGCGAACCTCAAAGTTTTTATTTCTTCTCCCTGGATTTTAATACCTAATCCGATCTTTTCTTTTGTTTCCTTTACTGCTTGCTCAATATACAAATTGAATAACATCGGGGAGAGGCTATAACCCTGTCTCACTCCCTTCCCAACCACTGCTTCCCTTTCATGCCCCTCGACTCTTATAACTACCATCTGGTTTCTGTACAAATTGTAAATAGCCTTTCGCTCCCTGTATTTTACCCCTGCAACCTTTAGAATTTGAAAGAGAGTATTCCAGTCAACATTGTCAAAAGCTTTCTCTAAGTCTACAAATGCTAGAAACGTAGGTTTGCCTTTCCTTAACCTATCTTCTAAGATAAGTCGTAAGGTCAGTATTGCTTCACGTGTTCCAACATTACTACGGAATCCAAACTGATCTTCCCCGTGGTCAGCTTCTACCAGTTTTTCCATTCGTCTGTAAATAATTCACGTTAGTATTTTGCAGCTGTGACTTATTAAACTGATAGTTCGGTAATTTTCACATCTGTCAACACCTGCTATCTTTGGGATTGGATTTATTATATTCTTCTTGAAGTCTGAGGCTATTTCGCCAATCTCATACATCTTGGTCACCAGATGGTAGAGTTTTGTCAGGGCTGGCTCTCCCAAAGCCGTCAGTAGTTCTAATGGAATGTTGTCTACTCCCGGGGCCTTGTTTCGACTCAGGTCTTTCAGTGCTCTGTCAAACTCTTCACGCAGTGTCGTATCTCCCATTTCATCTTCATCTATATCCTCTTCCATTTCCATATTATTGTCTTCAAGTACATCACCCTTGTGTAGACCCTCTATATACTCCTTCCACCTTTCTGCTTTCCACTCTTTGCTTAGAACTGGGTTTCCATCTGAGCTCTTTATATTCATACAAGTGGCTCTCTTTTCTCCAAAGGTCTCTTCAATTTTCCTGAGGCTGTATCTATCTTACCCCTAGTGAGATAAGCCTCTACATACTTACATTTGTCCTCTAGCCATGCCTGCTTAGCCATTTTGCACTTCCAGTCGATCTCATTTTTGAGACGTTTGTATTCATTTTTGCCTGCTTCACTTACTGAATTTTTGTATTTTCGCCTTTCATATAAATCAGTGCCCACTGGCAGCAAGTATCTTAAATGTGTAGAATTCTAAATATTTACAAAATCTTCATAAAACAGAACCTCATGTCTAACAAGAATAAAAATAGCAGAAAATGGCGGAAGCTGCTTGTGGCCGTCTCTAGCGCGCATTCCTCAACGTCATTCTACCATCAGCCATTAGGCTGAAGTATCGACTAAAAAATATGATGTGTTTCTAGGTGCATTACCCTCTAGGTATAACACTCGCCTACTTCGGTATAGTTAATAGCATCACCTGCAAAAGTATGAGGTTGCTGTAAATATTGTCTTTCATGCTATTAAGATGCAATAAAAAATAATGCGACTCAGCTCACTTCCCAAGCGCACATCGGCGTCTGTTGATGACCCTCCATCCAAAATACTGTAATATGTTCTGCCCTGCCTACCACGAAAACATCAGTCTGGTCACAAATTTCGTTAGATGCCGAGTATGAGCTTTCGTTAATTAACATTGGTGTGGTGCCGAGACACTTTTCGAAAGGCAAGAAATACTGCATACCTCTGACTACTCTTGACTACCGTGATCAGTGGCTTTCAGAATGTCTCGTGGGAAAAGCAGGTTGAGTTTCGGCTGACAGACATTTTCGGAATCCATGCTGATTGGCTTGGATGAGATCA
Organism: Schistocerca nitens; assembly: GCF_023898315.1. Taxonomy (NCBI): domain Eukaryota; kingdom Metazoa; phylum Arthropoda; class Insecta; order Orthoptera; family Acrididae; genus Schistocerca; species Schistocerca nitens. The sequence continues at coordinate 403,590,760 of NC_064619.1, read as the reverse complement.
TCCTGTGAGTGATAATTCAGTATGCTGGAATTAAGAACACGTTGTGTAGTTCTGCAGCTGATGAAAGTCAATGAGACTGGATGCTAATTTTGTGGATCACTTCTAATACACTTCTTGTAGAACGATGTGTGATCTATCATCTCTTCCAGTCACGGGGTATAGTATTTTGTTGAAGAGTATGTTGCGGTTAAAATGAGAGGTAATTCAGATGAAAATTACTCGTGTTGGTAATGGTGGTGGTGGTTTTGGGGTAGGAGACCAGACAGCGAGGTCATCGGTCTCATCGGATTAGGGACGGATGAGGAAGGAAGTCGGCCGTGCCCTTGTAAAGGAACCATCCTTTGCCTGGAGCGATTTAGGGAAATCACGGGAAACCTAAATCAGGATGGCCGGACGTGGGATTGAACCGCCGTCCTCCCGAATGCTGTTGGTAGTGGATTGGTAACTAAACAGTGGGCATGGATCTATAGTTTCTTTAGTAAAGGAATATTTGGAAACGTTTTCAGTATTTCGACGACGTGGACAAAGCAAAAGTTCAGAATGAGGAAGGATGGGAAAGGAAAAAGACTGCATCGATTCTGAAGAAAGTAGCGCGGCAGTTGCCTTTAGCGATTTAATGAACCCAAAGGAACCAGCACTTTAGTGTTCGGATGGGTATCTGAACCGTCATCATCCCGAGCGCGGGTACAAAGTAGCTCGTTCTCATGTTGTAGCGATGTATTACAAGACGAGAATGTTGTAAAACAGCACATGTAATACTAATGTCAGAGACAGAGTTTTCTGAATGTTTGATCAAATGAAAAATGTTGCAATGCAAAGAGTATTATACTAGAAGGAGCGTTGTAAGAGGGAACCATCAGATGTATAACTGCAATTTTATGATGAAATGTGAGCAGTGAATGATACTAACCTTTTTTTACAATAAATGAGGATGTGGCGCTTGGTAAAAGCCAACGGAACTTAGGTTTTAGGTTTAACCAATACTATGCATTTTGATTTGATCTAATACCTTTGCGGATACATGTATCACACAGGTCGACACAGAATATTTTACTCTAATACTTTAGTTACGTGTACGTTTTCCACATATATTGTCGTTGTTATAATCTTATCTGTCTAACTTTATCTCTGAAGTTTAGCGCATTACAATTTTTCTGATATGTGACCGATTTTAAATTCACAGCAATGGTCGCAAGTTAAAGACCAACATAAGCAGGTTCCAGCATTTCTACTACTTTTGTTTCTATCGGACCGCGTTTGTATTACTACTCCTAAGAATTAAATGCTGCATAATACATCAAAGCTAATCTGAATGTATCTTTAATTTTTCAGTTGCAAAGTTTTGTGGTGAGTATAATTCTGTATATTTTTATAACTATAGTAGTTACATAACGTGTGAATGGTTAAGCTATACTTCGTCGGTCGTTAACCATTTTGTTCTTGAAACGGAAGAAGGTGTTTTACCATGGAACACATGACATTTGCAAATTAACTGTATTTATTTGATGACGTAACGATGTTACCTCTTTTACAAATGAAGTATTGTGTTATTTGCTAACAGTTTCTATTTTAAAGTATTTTTAAATTACATATCAAAATCTGCATCTGCTTTGCAAATCGCACTTAATTGCCTGGCAGAGGGTTCATCGAACCAACTTCACAATAATTCTCCATTAGTCCACTCTTGAATGGTGCGTGGAAAAAACGAACTCCTATATCTTCCGTGCGAGTTCTGACCGCCCTTATTTTATTATGATGATCATTTCTCCCTACGTAGGTCGGTGTCAACTAAATATTTTCGCGTTCGGAGGAGAAAGTTGGTGTTGAAATTTTGTGAGAAGATACCGTCGCAACGAGAAATGCTTTTGTTTTAATGATGTTCACCCCAAATCCTGTTTCATGTCCGTGACAGTCTCTCCCCTATCTCTCGATAATACTAAACGTGCTGCCCTTCTTTGAACTTTCTCGATGTGTTCCGATAATCCTATCTAGTAAGGATCTCACACCACGCAGCAGTATTCCAAAAAGAGGACGGACAAGCGTAGTATTGCAGTCTCTTTAGTAGATCTGTTGCATCTTCTAAGTGATCTCCCAATGAAGCGCAGTCTTTGGTTCGTCTTCTCCACAGCAATTGCTATGTGTTCTTACGAATTTAAGTTGTTCGTAACTGTAATTTATTGATGATTGTAATTCAATTTACGGCCTTCAGATTGATTGATTTATCGTGTAACCGAAGTTTAACGGATTCATTTTAGCACTCATATGAATGAAATCACGTTTTTTTTTTTTTATTTAAGGCCATTTTCCAATTTTCGCACCATACAGATATCTTTTCTAAATCGTTTTCCAATTTGTTTTGATCTTCTGATGACTTTATTAGACGACAGACGACAGCATCATCTGGAAATAACCTAAGGTGGCTGTTCACATTGTCTCCTAAATCGTTTATGTAGATAAGGAACGCCAGAAATCACTTCTGTTTTACTCGATCACTTTCCCTCAATTACTTCGAACTGTGACCTTTCCGACAAGAAATCACGAATCCAGTCGCATAACTGAGACGATGTACGATAAGCACGCAGTTCGATTACAAGCCGCTTGTGAGGTAGAGTGTCAAAAGCCTTCTGGAAATCTAGAGACACGGAACCAATTTGAAATCCCTTGTCGATATCACTCAAGACTTCGCGTGAGTAAAGAGCTAGTTACTTTTTGATATTAATTGTTCTTAATCTGATTCAACTTAATGATTATTGATGTGTACTACAGTAGTAATGTAGGACATAGACTTATAAATATAGTATTTACAAGATTTTTCTCGATCGCAACACTTTTAAATTCGAACAGAATATTTGTTCCTAGGTATGTGACTATGTTATACCTTGGAACAGTTTTCACTTTTGGAAAAGCCTTACCTTTAGGGACTAATTTTTGTAATATCAAGAAATGCTCCAGAAACTAGAGTGAATGACATTGTTTCAAAATAGAGTAGATTATACTTATACTGCAGGGCTAACTAGAGGTGAAGGACAACACTCTTCCGTACACATTAAACTGCAGAAAGAATATCCATTTCTAACTTACATAACCGTGCAGTACTACACAGCGTTATTCTCTAATCCACTCCTAGCGAGAAGCTTTTCTGACCCTGTCGTTGAATACTGTATACAAGAAGACGATATTTTATATTCGTATAATGGTATACCTAGAGAAGATAGAGAATCCACTCACCTTTCTTGGTATTCCGTTAATTTTCTCAATATCAACTAGTACTGGGTTGTTAACAGTATCAGTTATGTGTTGACTAATATCGATGTTTACCTATAGATTAAAGTTCGCTGCAGCAGTCCCCGTTTGTGTGTTCGGGGTGGTCGCAAGACCTACTGTAGGGATTTTGATACTGTTTTCACCAATATATAGACCGATTTTGTGCACGAACTGACCTCTCGGTTATGTCCCATAAATATTCAATGGGATTCATGTCGGGCGATCTGGGAGGAAAAATCACCTACTCGAATTGTCCAAAATGATCTTCAAACCAATCGCGAACAATTGTGGCCCGTTGACATGGCACCTAATCATCCTTATGAATTCCTTCATTGTTTGGCAAGTCCATAAATGGCTGCAAATGGCTTTCAACTAGCTGAATATAACCGTTTTCATTCAGTTTGCACTGTGCCTTGTTGACAACTTGGTCCATGCCTTCTTGAGGTCTGCGCCACACTCTAACCCTACCACCAGCCCTTAGCAAGTGAAACTGGGACTCATCCGATCAGGCCACGGTTTACAGTCGCTTAAGTTCCAACCAATACCGTCACGAGAATAGGAGGGCGCTACAGACGGTGTCGTGCTGTTAGAAAAGGTACTCGTGTCGCACGTCTGCTGCGGTAGCCCATTAACGCCAAATTTCGACGCTCTCTCCTATCAGATACGTTCGTCGTACGTCCCACATTGATTTCTGCGGTTATTTCACGGAATGTTTCCTGTCAGCCAGCACTGACAACTCTACGTAGACGCCGCTGCTCTCTGTCGTTCAGTGAAAGCCTTCGGCCACTGCGTTGTCCATGGTGAGAGGTAATGACTAAAATGTCGTTTTCTCGGCACACTCTTGGCATTGTGGATCTCGGAGTACTGAATTCCCTAAAGATTTCAGAAATGGAATGTCCCATGTGTCTAGCACCAACTACCACTTTGTGTTCACTGTCTGTTAATTCCCATCGTGCGGCGCTTAATACGACGGATAGCTTCACATGAATGCGTACAAGAGACAGCCCAGCCAATGCACCGCCCTTTCATGCACTGTGTGCATGATAGTGCCTCTGTCTGTATATGTGCATACCGCGGCCCTATGACTTCTGTCACGCCAGAGTATTTAGTGCAAACTAGTTGTACTATTATGAATTGAAGTTCGCTGCCAGTGTGAGAATGTGGCCTTTTCCGCTTAGCGGTGTCTTCCAGAACTACTTGAAATTGTATGTGGGCACTCGACTGCAGAATTAAGTTGGTGCGATCTACTGCTAGTGGCAGCCTGTGGGAGCCACCATCAACAGATCGGCGTAGGCTACCACTAATGGGACGCCAGCATCAGCTCCCAGTGACTTCCTAAATGGGCAGCGATGCGGGACGTAACAGATATTTAAGCCGATAAGAATAAATTTTGGGCACAATGTTTAACTGATGTGTAGGGAATCGCAAGAAAAGGTGACATAGGAAATGTCGCTCACAAGAGATGCGCTGGAGTCAGCAGGATACCGTGGCTGGGGCCGGTCTCCTCTGAATACGGGTGGACCGCACCTTACTGGTGATGCGGTGGTGTGCCAGGCAGGTGGCCACAGCTTACGACGAAATGTCGTTGTGGTCGGGTGGACTGAGCAATGCAGTAACGCGCAGCCAATGTCACTGGAACAAGACGCCTTTAAATGCACTACTGGCCATTAAAATTGCTACACCACGAAGATGTGCTACAGACGCGACATTTAACCGACAGGAAAAAGATGCGGTGATATGCAAATGATTAGGTTTTCAGAGCATTCACACAAGGTTGGCCCCGGTGGCGACACCTACAACGTGATAACATGAGAAAAGTTTCCAACCGATTTCTCATACACAAACAGCAGTTGACCGGCGTTGCCTGGTGAAATGTTATTGTGATGCCTCGTGTAAGGAGGAGAAATGCGTACCATCACTTTTCCGACTTTGATAAAGGTGTGAATGTAGCCTATCGCGATTGAGGTTTATCGTATCGCGACATTGCTGCCCGCGTTGGTCGAGATCCAACGACTGTTAGCAGAATATGGAAGCGGTGGGTTCAGGAGGGTAATACGGAACGCCGTGCTGGATCCCAACGGCCTCGTATCACTAGCAGTCGAGATGACAGGCATCTTATCCGCATGGCTGTAACGGATCGTGCAGCCACGTCTCGATCCCTGAGTCAACAGATGGGGACGTTTGCAAGACAATAACCATCTGCACGAACAGTTCGACGACGTTTGCAGCAGCATGGAGTATCAGCTCGGAGACCATGGCTGCGGTTACCCTTGACGCTGCATCACAGACAGGAGCGCCTGCGATAGTTCACTTAACGACGAACCTGGGTGCACGAATGGTAAAACGTCATTTTCTCGTCTGAATCCGGGTTCTGTTTACAGCATCATGATGGTCGCATCCGTGTTTGGCGACATCGCGGTGAACACAAATTGGAAGCGTGTATTCGTCATCGCCATATTGGTGTGTCACCCGGCGTGACGGTATGGGGTGCCATTGGTTACACGTCTCGGTCGCCTCTTGTTCACATTGATGGCACTTTGAACAGTGGACGATACATTTCAAATGTGTTACGACCAGTGGCTCTATCCTTCATTCGATCCCTGCGAAACCCTACATTTCAGTAGTATAATGCACGACCGCATGTTGCAGGTCCTCTACGGGCCTTTCTGGATACAGAAAATGTTCGACGGCTGCCATGGCCAGCACATTCTCCAGATCTCTCACCAATTGAAAACGTCTGATCAATGGTGGCCGAGCAACTGGCTCGTCACAATACGCCAGTCACTGCTCTTGATGAACTGTGGTATCG